>NC_089278.1:17137321-17500820 GCF_963678975.1 Dysidea avara
GCATGCTCATCGTGTAGGATTACTTTTCTAAGTGGCCTTTTGCCATACCTTTATCTGATCAAACGGCAGTCAAGATAGGCCTTAAAAAACCAAGTATTCACACTGGTCAGACCCCCACAAAGGCTGCACTCTGATCAGGGCAGACACTTTGAGAGCCAGATGCTTAGTGAACTTTGCAAAGCATTTGGAGTGACAAAGACTCACACTACACCATATCATCCCATGGGTGATGGACTAGTGGAACGGATGAACAGATCCGTATTGAATCTGCTGCGTGGTCTGGTTGAGAAAGAGGAAGACTGGGAAGAACATCTCTAACTTCTCTGTTACTTTTACAGAACAACCAAACATACCACAACAAGTCTCTCCCCATATGCGATCTTATTCGGATCTAATCCACCACCACTGAACATCCCAACATCTGACATGATAAAATTGTCACACTTGGACCCATCAGACTACTGTTCTCATTTACAGTGATAACTATTGGAATTAATAGAACTAATTAAAGCTAACACTGTGGAGATGGCTAGCAGACAGCAGAGTTATCGTGGTAATGGACCCTTGAGATCACAAGTTGCACAGGAGGTACTACTGGATAATCTCACTAAGGGAAAGCTGGACCCACGTTGGACTGGACCCTGGATAGTGAAAGAGTGGAAGGGACCCCTGGATGTAAAAATAAGAATGAACGGGTGGTTCATGTGAATAGTTAGACCACTTCTGAGATCAGACCCAAGAACTGAATGCTCAAAACCTGAAGGACAATGGAGTCCACCATTGTTTCAATACCACTGTGATGAAAATCCAGCTCCTGCCACTTGTGATGAGCCACCATCAGCTCCTCAGTCTGGACAACCAGTTACTACTAGGAGCAGAAGAGTCGTAAGACCTGTTGACTATTATGGTTATTGACAATACATACATTCATTTTCATGCACAACAACTTGATCTGTATTGGTGTTTAAAGGGGGGAGGTAAATAATAGCATTACTCACGCATAGTTGTTGTATCTTAATTATTGCTTCCCCTAATGACGTAGATTGTAAGTGTTACCTTGTGTTGTTTTGTGTTCATCATTAAGCTTCTATTGTGCTACTGTTGCTGAGCTTACAGCTACAAACATGTCACCCTGTAGAGAGTTCAGGTACAAACAAGAAGAGTTCAGTTGCAAACAAGACACCTAGTAGAGAGTTCAGCTAACAAGTCACCCTGTAGAGTGTTCAGCTGCAAATAAGTCACCCTGTAGAGAGTTCAGCTACAAAAAACATCCTTTAGAGAGTTCAGTCACCGTGTAGAGAGTTCAGCTACAAACAAGTTACCTTATAGAGAATTCAGCTGCAAACAAAATAATCATGCTGTAGAGAGTTCAGCAACCCTTTAGAACATTCAGTCATCCTGTAGAGTTCAGCTACAAGCATGTCAACCTGTAGAGGTGAGTTCATGCAGGGACGTAGCTAGCTTTCTGGATTGCCTGGGCACAAGGTCTAGCTGTCCCCATGCAAACTATTTAGCAAGAAATGCAAGTCCATCTCTGTGGACTCTTTATTACCCATTTGCTTTCGAAAAACTGTTTAAAAGTGCATAATACATGTACCTAGCTAGCTGCTATGATACACTGCTGTTTGTGCAGTTTATTAGACTAAGATACTACTGCATGAATAATATTAAAGCTAAAAATAAACAATGATGGACAAACTTAGCCTTCAGCTCCAATATCGGACTCTTTTTTCACTCTTCCGTCTGCCTGATACAGCGCTTTATTGGCATAATGCTTCTATTGCTTCATCAGTGACAACTCCAGCATCAACTCCTTTTTCACTCTTCTGTCTTCTCTACTTGCACACACTGAACATTTTTAGCATACAATAACAACATTGAGAAAGCTTGAATAAACAATGCTGCGGATCCTCCTTAGTCCTGCCTCCAGTAAGGACGGGCACCACAACCGACTGAGAATTGGATTCTGTCCGTCTTTCATCAGTCTATACCATTAGACGTTTAATAAAACAATTACTTTATATCCAGTACTGTTGTCCGCTGAGTGGTTTCACCAAATTGCAGTACATGTTTTACCATAGATCTCTTACTCTCGACCCGCGCTCAAATCTTTTTAAAAAATTATCATGTGATGCTAAGCGTTACATAGAAATTTACTAAATTGATGGAGGAATCTTGGCAAACTCAAGTATATGTGATTTTTTGATGCAAGTGCATATTTTTAGTGTGTATTAATTATGGGCGCGCTCAGGCGGGCGCCATTATCATCAGGCTTGCTACCCAGGCACCAGCAATGATTGCCTGTGCCTGTGTAGGCCCAGGTGTAGCTACGCCCCTGAGTTCATGTGATAATAAACAATGTTTATATAAGTGAAATGTTATCCATAAATAAAACGTCTGCTATATTTGCTGTAATACAGAGATTTTCCTCTCTCAGAGATTAAAATATATGGAGTCAGACCTGTTGGAACCAAAATCTTTGTCCTTTTTATAGAGGCTTTTCTATTGTGTCCTTATTTTGGGGAGTTTGTTTAACCTCAAATTTGTAGAGGCCTCCAATTTACTGCTTCTAAAATGCTATAACTTACACACCATACCATGTAATCCTATAAAACTATCTATCAATTTACTCGCTATAGAACAAGGAATTCGATTTATCGAGTTGCTGTTTACACAAGAGCAACCACAAAGCCATTGTATAACTTCAAAGTGCAAAAATCAGCCTGAGTGAAACCAAACATGAAATTTCACTACTTTACAGGCTAGGATTGTTTATAATAACACAATAATCATCACTAACCTGTTTACAGGTGAAGTGATGATCACTAAGTCTAGTTTTCCAGCATTTGAGCAAGTGCGCATGTGGATACAGACATGAGGTCACTGTTTCGAGGCATAAAAAGTAGCAACACGCTACTCCAACCTATATAATCCTTCTCCTTACTGTTTCTCTTCATTAGTAGTGCGATTATCACTTTGAAGAATCGTCTACAATGCTTGTTATCGACATTCAGAAAGTATGCAATTGCATCATCTAACTGTGCAATAGTGCGCAAGAGACCAGTTATCCCTGTTCCCATTCACTTAAGGGCGTGGCCACTACAGGATAGGCTTAGGAGCTACTAAAACGCTTGACTGAAGTTACAGATCACTTAGAATGTGATACTATGTGCAGTTATATATCAAAACCACCATGTGGTGTTAATTAAGGGAGGTTCCACTGTATGGAAATGCAGCACACTTGTAGCTTTAAGGTTTGCAGCTAGGCATGGAAATAAAAGTACACTTTCACTTTGACCTTGTACCTACCCAGGACCCATGTCAATAATACTGCTTAATAGACAAATTTCATAATAATCAAAAAATTAACCATTGCCCCTAGCAACCTAAATTTTACATTATTTGTAGGTGTCAATGTCTAAAGTCATCTTTCCAAGTTTTAAAAGGATATAGCATATATAAGTCATGAGATATCACATTTTGAAATTGTAATTTTCCCATACATTGTCAATGAGGGGCAACAGTTGCCCCTTCTGGGAAATCACATAAACCATGGAATTAAAAAGTATCATCTTGTGATCTATATACACTATCCATTTAAAACTTGGAGAGGTTATTGTTGACATTCGCACCTACAAGTTCTGTAAAAATTGAGATTAATTGTTTGAAGTTTTGGTTTTTGCATATGTTGAAATCCCTCAATTAAGTGATTACCCAGAAGGAGCAACTGTTGCCCCCTCACATGGATATGTATGGAAAAACTACAAACCTCAAGATGTCATATCTTATGACACATAATATCTGCTATTCTTTTAAAATTTGGAGAAGTTATTTTAGATACTGTCACCTACATTTTATTCAAAATTCAGGTCGCTAGGGGTAACAGTTATTATTATATTATAGCCTTATTATGAAATTTGTCTATTGACCACTACCATCTCATCGTTGTCTATGACATGTTTTTGTGTAAATCAATTTGTCCCACTTTCAAAATGAAATAGTATCTGCAAAAGTGGCACCAACGCCATGGAGTCAATCAGTGTGTTAAAATTAAACTGATATCTTGTTTAATCAAGAAGCAACTGCTTGCAGCACCATGTAAGAATGACATGACGCATCTCATTAAACCACATTAAAGAGATGTTGTCAACATGTGTACATGTACATGTGTGTTTGTTAATGTTCTAAGTACAGAGTTCCTACAGTGTATAATTTACCTACATGTACTCAATGCTATGTACATTCTCACTAGAGTCTTTTCATAAGCTCTTTGCATGTATTTTATACATAAGTTTATAATGCTTATTCACAAACCTAACACCATACCATGTATGTTTTTATTCAACAGACCAACACTTTTCAGTGTGTACTAGTTACAGATGGTACAAATTCATTTACAATATTGTTATATGCCGATGGAGAGATAAAATGGCTCAGACATGATACAAATGATATATCATATACCCAAGTGGGGTTCAATGCTGGAGATAACATCAACTTTCTGACTCTTCCTGGATCACATACACCAGCTATTAGTAACATTGTTACTGATAGTAATGTAGCAATACCTGGAGTATGGATGTATAATATCAGTGGATCAACAATACTAAGGCCACAAGCTGGTGAGAAATTGATAATACAGTATACCAATAGTTACAAACTGTTTTAGGGGTTCCCAGCCTTCTTATTTTCCCATGTTGCCCTTGCACTATACTTAACTAGCTATGTAGATTGCTAAGGAAATATTATACACAGACCTTAACTGCATCAACAATGTTGAATAAATTATGTCTAGAGATAACTGACTATGTACAATGAGCATTGTTATATAAGAATTTCAGAAACTGATCAAGTATTCTCACTGAAGTAAAAATTAAGTTGTTATAACTGATAACTACATCTACACCTGCAATACATGAGCAGTAAAATTACTTGACAGCGCCTCATTAATCTTCCCTACCAGAACTTTTTTACCTTTAACATCATTTCACTCATTTTCTATCGATTATTATTTATTATTATTTACCAATACTGTGCAAATTTCACTCAGTGAAAGCTGTGCACAGGAAGAGAAGCACAATTACAATGATTTAAAGATATCTAATTTATGCTTAAAGGAGTCAGTTGAATTACTTTTCACAATTTCTTCAAGAAGTTGATTCCACACAAGGACAGTTCTTGACAAAAATGAATGTTTGGTAGAATTTTTCCTATAGGATATTGGTATCAACTTGTAAGAATTATTGTGCTTGTAGTGGTTACAGTAGACATTTGAACATACTGGTTAAATGGGATTCTTGCCAAGTTGTGAAAGACTTTATAGAACATAAGTAAACTAGCTTTAACATGCCAATCTTCTAAGGTTCCCCATTTGAGTACATCAATCATTTTGGTTACACTAGAGGTATCATACACTACGATAGTAAGGACCACAAAGGAGTAGACGTGGCCCACGAACTAACATCACCCAAATAACAGCCTAAATTTTCCCAGACGACGATGAGGAAGTATTGGTTAAGTAAAACTAAACCCAAACAAGCTTTCAGATCGACCCGAAACGCTTTCAACAAGTTGCTACGGAATTTTAAAAATGTTTTATTCAACGGAATTTTCTACTGACGGCCTGACTGACTGACTGATGCCTTCAGACAAGCGTAACTCGATAACGGCTAAGGTTACGGACTTGATTTTTTCACTGTTCGACATCGCTTCAGCCCGAGAAGTGCCTTTTGGCATACCACAGTACATACAATGCATTCTTCATGGACTTACCAGTGTCCTCCGTTTCATTCAGCTTTGCTGACAACGAAAAGTGTCGATTTGGTGGTAGCACATGATGGCTTCCCTTCGTAACAAAAATCGTCCATATTTTTCATAGTGGCTGCTTCGATTGCAGAGGTGTATTTAAAACAGTTTTTGATGTGTAACGGGTTGAACATAGCCAACAACGAAGCATAATAGATACTTCACTTTTCAGACGACTGAGACGATAATCGATATCTAATCCAAACCAGCCAAGCTGTAAAAAAAGGAGTGCAGCCCTCAAAAAAGGCTATAGTGAAAAAAGAAGTGAAATCCAAGGTGGCGGCCAAGAAATGGCAGTGATTGTAGATTAATGATAAAAATTTTAATAACGACAATTCATGTTAATTTGGTGCCACCTGGTCTTGGCACAAAATTCACCTGAAATGTCATTATTAAATTTTTTACCATTAAGCTACCATCACAGTAATTTCTTGGCCGCCACCTTGGATTTCACATCTTTTTTCACCATAGCCTTTTTGAGGGCTGCACTCCTTTTTTTAAAGCTTGGCTGTTTTGGATTAGATTTTACTTCTTTTTGTATTTGTATACCCCAAAGCCGGCCTATGGCCGGCTTTAGGGCTTTTTAACCTATCTTTTTTTCTTTACCACAGGAAGAAGAAAAGATGACGCAGATTTTATAAATACTTTGACTAATTCTGATTTTATCAGTAAATGTACAAATTATATATATAATACATATCAAGACACACGGTAGTGTGTCGTGCGGCCCAAGACGGCGCGCAACACCCGTGAGTATATTGACAGGAAGAACGAAAACGCAATTTTCGCACCTCCGTAGGTCTGTGCTGCCTTCATGAAACAAGACGATTTTTGCTGTGGACACTCCCTCCAACTTCAGTACTCCACATTCAAAATTTGAGTGAAATCACTTCAAGCGTTCCCGAGATATGCAACTTCAAAATTGGATTAGTTTCTTGGTTTTTTTTCTTATTATTATTATTTTTCTTCCTCTTTTCGCACACTTACAAAAACTGCTATAAAACGCGAACGCCATATCTGATTGCCTTGAAATTTGGCACACAGAATGGGGAGTACAAAAGCGCATCTCGGTACCAACTTTGGCTGGAATACGATGAACAGGCAAAGAGTTATGAGCGATTATTCACAAAAAATAACACCAATATGTTGCCTTGCCTACAGGGTAAACCGCGTATGGGAAGAAGCTGAAAATCGGTGGGAGAATAGGTTAACTATTGAACCTCAAACCTTTTGTGATTTGAAAGAAATCGAGCTAAAAACCAGGAAGATACAACAAAAAAACCAACAGCATCTAACAATTATGCAATCGAGATTAGCTAATAAAAAACGACTACTTGCTACGCCTACCAGAAAAACTGCTTGGGGTAATGCTTTGAATTCGCTGTACAGATGGAGTAATCATCTTAGAAAGGCTCTTCAATGGTGTAGAAGAATCAGACTTAAAGCCACGGAACTAAATCCAACTTGGTGTAGAAAGTGCGAGATCGAGATACTCTAATAGAGCAGTCATCCTAATAGAGCAGTCACCCTGAAAAGAATTCAAGAGATCAGCTAGAAACAAGTAACCCGTATAGAAATCAGTTACAAGCAAATCGCCCTGTAGAGAGTTCAGCTACAAACAATTCACCCTGTAGAGAGATAAGCTAGAAGAAGTTCCCTCGTAGAGAGTTCAACTATGTAGTTCAACTAGAAGAAGTCACCTTGTAGAGAGTTCAGCTACTAAGAAACTATCATGTAGAGAGTTGAGCTACAAACAAATCACCTGTAGAGAGTTCAGCTACATTACAACTAGTGACCCTGTATAGACATTAGCTAGAAGAAGTTACCATGTTGAGAGTTCAGCTACAAAGAAACCACTATGTAGAGAGTTCAATTACAACTAGTGACCCTGTAGAGACATTAGCTAGAAGAAGTTACCATGTTGAGAGTTCAGCTACAAAGAAACCATTATGTAGAGGGTTCAACTACAACTAGTGACCCTGTAGAGACATCAGCAAGAAGAAGTTACCTTGTAGAGAGTTCAGCTACTAAGAAACTATCATGTAGAGAGTTCAGCTGCAAACAAATCACCTGTAGAGAGTTCAGCTACAAACAAATCACCCTGTAGAGACATCAACTAGAAGAAGTTACCTTGTAGAGAGTTAAGCTACAGACAATTCACTCTGTACAGAGATCAGCTAGAAGAAATTACCTTGTGGAGAGTTTAGCTACAAACAAATCACCCTATAGAGAGATCAGCTAGAAGAAGTCACCTTGTAGAGAATTCAGTTACAAAGAAACCACCATGTAGAGAGTTCAGCTGCAAACAAATCACCTGTAGAGAGTTCAGCTACAAACAAGTCACCCTGTAGAAAGATCAGCTAGAAGAAGTCACCTTGTATAGAGTTCATTTACAAAGAAACCACCATGTAGAGAGTTCAGCTACAACTAGTGACCCTGTAGAGACATCAGCTAGAAGAAGCTACCATGTAGAGAGTTCAGCTACAAAGAAACTATCATGTAGAGAGTTCAGCTGCAAACAAATCACCTGTAGAGAGTTCAGCTACAAACAAATTACCCTGTAGAGACATCAACTAGAAGAAGTTACCTTGTAGAGAATTCAGCTACTAAGAAACTATCATGTAGAGAGTTCAGCTGCAAACAAATCACCTGTAGAGAGTTCAGCTACAAACAAATTACCCTGTAGAGACATCAACTAGAAGAAGTTACCTTGTAGAGAATTCAGCTACTAAGAAACTATCATGTAGAGAGTTCAGCTACAAGCAAATCACCCTTAGACAGTTCAGCTACAAACAAATCACCCTGTAGAGAGATCAGCTAGAAGAAGTTACCTTGTAGAGAGTTCAGCTACAAACAATTCACCCTGTAGAGAGATCAGCTAGAAGAAGTCACCTTGTACAGAGTTCCGTTACAAAGAAACCACCATGTAGAGAGTTCAGCTGCAGACAAATCACCCTATAGACAATTCAGCTACAAACAGATCGCCCTGTAGAGAGATCAGCTAGAAGAAGTTACCTTGTAGAGAGTTCAGCTACAAAGAAACCATCTTGTAGAGAGTTCAGCTGCAAACAAATCACCCAGTAGAAAGTTCAGCTATGAAGAGACCTCTCTACAGGGCAAAGAAAAAAAGATAGGTTAAAAAATCCCCAAAGCTAGCCGTAGGCTGGCTTTGGGGTATACAAATACAAAAAGAAGTGAAATCTAATCCAAAACAGCCAAGCTGTAAAAAAAGGGTGCGGCCCTCAAAAAGGCTATGGTGAAAAAAAGATGTGAAATCCAAGGTGGCGGCCAAGAAATGACTGTGGTAAAAATTTTAATAATGACAATTCAGGTGAATTTTGTGCCGAGACCAAGCGGCACCAAAATTAACCTGAATTGTCGTTATTAAAATTTTTACCATCACAGCCATTTCTTGGCCGCCACCTTGGATTTCACATCTTTTTTCACCATAGCCTTTTTTAGGGCCGCACCCTTTTTTTACAGCTTGGCTGTTTTGGATTAGATATTTATTACATGCCCACAGGATAACTTTTTTGCAGCTGATCTCTCTACTGGGAGACTTGAAATGTAGATGAACTCTCTACAGGGTGGTTTGCTTGTACGTAGATGAACTCTTTACAGGATTCTCTCTAGAGGGTGACTTGACTCTAGCTGAACTCTCTGCAGGGTTGTCTGTTTGTAGTTGAACTCTCTACAGGGTGATTTGTTTGCAACTGAACTCTCTACAAGGTAACTTCTTCTAGCTGATCTGACTACAGGGTGAGTTGTTTCTAACTGATTTCTCTACAGGGCGATTTATTTGTAGCTGAATTCTCTACAGGATGATTTGTTTGCAGCTGAAGTCTTTTGCATGGTGGTTTCTTTGTAGCTGAACTCTCTACAAGGTGACTTCTTCTAGCTGAACTCTCTACAGGGTGATTTGTTTGCAGCTGAACTCTCTACGTGATGGTTTCTTTGTAGCTGAATTCTCTACAAGGTAAATTCTTTTTTCTAGCTGATCTCTTTACAGGGTGAATTATTTGTAGCTAAACTCTCTACAGGGTGATCTGATCATAGCTGAACTCTCTACAGGGTGATTTGTTTGCAGCTGAACTCTCTATAGGGTGGTTCTTTGTAGCTGAACCCTCTACATGGTGACTTTTTCTAGCTGATCTCTCTACAGGGCGACTTGTTTCTAGCTGAATTGTCTATAAGATTAACTGTAGCTGAACTCCCTACAGAATAACTTGTAATGTAAAATAATTCTTTAATGGAGTAAGTTATAAACGTAGCCGAATGCTCTATTAGGGTGACTGTTCTATTAGAGTATCTCGATCTCGCATTTGCTACACGTAGTTGACTTTCGAATCATAACTCAGTGGTTAGTAATCCGATTCTTCTGTACTACTCCAAGGACTTTCTATGATGATTATTCCAGTTACACACCGATTTTCAGCTCATTGCTCTAAGCGGTTTGCCTGGTAGGCGTAAAAACTAATAGTTTTTTTTTTCATAAAATAATCGATTGCATAATTGTGACACAGGTTGGGTTTTGTGTCATATCTCGATGGTCTTTATCTCGATTCTTTTCAAACCACAAAAAGGCACTCCTACGATGGCTACTCCACCTACATAGCAATTTTCAGCTCATTCCTTCAATTGGTTTACCCTGTGGGCGTGACAGACCTTCGACCTTATTTTACGCAAATAATCGATCATAACTCCTTGAATGTTCATGGGATTCCTACCAAAGTTGGTACTGAGATCCGCCTTAATGAGCCCTTTAAGTGTGCCAAATTTCATCCCGATTGGAGCACACATTCGTGTTTTATGGCGGATTTTTCAAAGTGTGAAATGAAAAAGAGGAAAAAAAGAAGAAATTAAAACGAAATTTTGTTTGCTCGTATCTCGGAAATGGCTAGAGAAATTGTCTTCAAATTTGGTATGTGGACACCCCTAACTGGCCGGCATTTCTCTAGCAAATTTGGTTCTAATCGAAGTAGGGATCACAGAGCTACATAGGTGTAACAATTTTGTTTTCTTTCTTCCTGTTAATATACTCACAGTGTGGTGCGCCGGCTTCTTGGGCCGCACGACACACTACCATGTGTCTTGATAACTGGGGCACGCGGTACCAACCCTTTCTTTTGGTATGCGTGGGTTGCAGAGATGCTTTTCGAACAGCTCTTGATTCGTACTACTGTCTAACAGGTTGAACATAGCTGACAACGAAGTGTAATGGATACTTCACTTTTTAGATGATATAGCTGGGGCATGCGGCGCCATTTCAAATGCAGTATGCATCACCAATCATAATAAAATTATTTACAAAAAAAAGTTAACAAACAAGTATTCCAAAAAATTTAGAATTTATAACTAGAGTAAAGACCATAGCACATCGATAAAAAGTACTGAAACAAGCTGGAGTAATGCACAATATTAAACCACAGTAAAACAATTATATCCCTACTGTGCATTTCCATTATGGTATCTTGGAGCACAGTAGGGATATAACACTTCTTATTGTTTTACTGTGATTTAGTATCATGTACTACTCCAGCTTGTTTCAGTACTTTTTATCGATGTGCTATGGTCCCTACTTTAGTTATAAATTCCTATTTTTTTGGAATACTTTAGTTATAGTCATTGCAAGCATAATGAGCTGAGTGACGCTGTACTTCTTCGATATCACGGATAAGATAATTTTTCCATGGTGACCATACAGTAGATGCATATTCTAATTTGGGTCTCTTTGTAGGCAACTTCTCTCTTACATGAACTTTAATATTCCTATTTATATATGAGTGCCCATGTTGTGTACCAATCCAGAAAAGCAAATGTTATAGGCAGTGTAAATGGGTCAGAGGAGCCATATGGTCCCTTGGTCAGTGCTTGTAAGAAAAGATCAAGACACTCTAATAGAACAGTAAACCACTGTAATAGAACAGAGGCATTTAGTAACTACTTAATATATTGCAATAACATTAATTGTAGAATACAGCGTGGACAATCACGTGACTGATCTTATTCTAACTGATGTACAACATACAGTAACCATTGTTACAAGCACGCATACACTACTACATACATAATATTAACAAATCTGTTTATAGCCAGAGTTGGGGGTAACGCATTACAAATGTAACACGTTATGTGATAATATTACTTTTACAGCAACGAGTAATATAACGCGTTACATGACAAAGTAGCGAGTAATATGTAGCGGATATTACATCCGAAAATTGTAACGAATGTAATGCGTTACTTCCTTTTAAGACGTATTGTACCCAGGCACGTGATTGATTGCATTTTGGGTCCAGACAAGACCGGAGATAGCATTATACGCATGGACAAAGAATGGTAGTGTATAAGGAGTGCCCTTGAGGCCAAGATACAACAACAAAGTACGTATTTGTGGCTGAACTACACCAGAGAAACACGTGTCTCGCTCGTGTCACTTGTAGTTGTAGGCTGGCAGCTTGTATTTAGAAGGTTGGACTTACTTTATAGTTTGTAACGAACAAATGTAATATGTAGTATTATTACTAGTTACAGCCCTCAGAGTAGCGAGTAATATGTAACTCGTTACATTTTTCAGTAAGTAATATGTAACTGTAGCGCGCTACATCGCGTAAAAGTAACAAGTAATATGTAACTAGTTACATTTTTAGTGTAACGACCCCAACTCTGTTTATAGCTCATGTCACATCTCCCTCTTCAGCTCTTTAATATCGTAAACATTCAGGGGGATGAATGGCTGTACCTGTTTGTGAGCGTGTAACAGGTCTTGAGGAAGTGGTGGCTGCCGGAGTAGGTTCTCTAGGCTCTTCTGTTAAAGGTTGTGAGTTAGTTCGGACGTGTAAGTGTGCTCTGTTTCTTCGGAGCTCTCCAGATGGTGTTTCAACAATATATGAACGTGGTGTGCCAGCTGCGTGACACTTGTCCTGAAGTTTGCTGTCCTCTAGTGTCTACCCAAACTGGCTGATCTGCTGGTAGAAGGGGGAGAGTTTTGACTCGATGATGTTCTGACTCGATGATGTTGATCATAGTTGGTCTTTTGTGATTGTTTTTACTTTTTATCTAATGTTCTAAAGTTCTCAAGGTGTTTCCAATTTGGTACAAAACTACTATTAACTTGGGGAACATCTGTCCTTATCTTCCTCCCCATCAGCAGCTCGGCTGGGCTAAGTCCACACCAAGGTAGAGGTGTTGCCCTGTAACTGAGTAAACTTTGTAGGCATCTGCTGAATATTCCAATAACTTCTTCACAGTTTTTACCATCCTTTCTGCAAGACCATTGGCCTGAGGGTAGTAAGGACTTGTTGTTACATGGTGAAAGTCGTATGCTTGTGCAAATTCTTTCATTTCTTTTGAATCAAACTGGGGACCATTATCTGTGACTAAAGTAGCCAATATTCCAAATCTTGCAAAAATGGCTTTCAAGTGTGTTGCAATGTTGGAGGAAGTAGTGGTGGTTAATTTCTGCACTTCAGTGAATCTAGAGCAGTAATCTGCAACAAGCAAATAGTTGGAACCCTTTAACTCAAAAAGGTCTGCAGCAACCCGTTCCCATGGATGACTTGGCAAAGGTGTGATCAGTAAAGGTTCTTTAGGTGGTGTTATCAGTTTCTGGCAGGTAGGGCATGACTGTACAAGTTGTTCTATTGCGCTTGTGATTCCTGGCCACCAAACAGAAGAAGCAACTCTCAGTCTACATTGTTGTATGCCCTGATGACCATGGTGGATTTTCTCAAGGGTCTCCTGTCTCATGCTGGCAGGTACAACAGTATGTGCTTGGTACAACAGCAGAGAGTTGTAAAGAGTAAGGTTGCCTCGAAATCTCCAATAATCTTTAAGTTCTCTGCTAAGTTGGTTTCTAGTAGGCCATCCGGATTTACAGAATTCAATTAACTTTGAGCAAATTCTATTACTTGTTTGGACTTGTGCATATCTTTCTAAATGTTCTGCACTTGCTGGTAACACTGCTCTGATGGTTTCCACAAACTGCTCTGTTTCCATGGAGCTAACACTATCCAACTGTGAGTGTTCTTGGAGGGGTGTTCTGGACAGAGTAGCTGCTGTGTACAAAGACTTCTCTGGAACGTGACAAATTGTGTAGTGAAATCTCATTAGACAAAGTCTAAATCGTAGCACCCGAGGGGGTAGGAGATCCAGGCTCTTTTGGCCTAAAAGCATTATGAGTGGTTTGTGGTCGCTTTCTAACTGAACATGTTTCCAAGAGTATACTCTGAGAATTTCTCCAAGGCCCATGCCAGTGATAAAGCCTCCTTCTCAATTTGGGCATACCGAAGTTCTGTCTCACTTAGAGCACATGAGGCAAAAGCAATAGGACGCCATCGGTCTTGTGACTCTTGTTGTTGCTGAGGAGAACAGCTCCCAGGCCATACGTAGATGCGTCTGCACTAACTTCAGTTTTTGCTGCAGAATCATACAGTACTAGCACTGTAAGTGAGGATATTTCTTCTTTGAGTTTCTTGAATGACTGCTTGAGAGACTTCCCATATCCATAAATTCTTGGTACTTAATAGCTCTCTCAATGGCTTGGAAATGTGGGCTATGTTAGGTGAGAATTTTGACATTTGGTTTACCATTCCCATAAATCTCCGTAGTTCTGTTACTGAGGATGGTGATTTCATTGCTAGAATGGCTGATGTCTTCTGTGGGTCTGGTGAAATACCACGGTGATCAATGACATGACCCAGAAAGGTGATCCGTGTTTGGGAAAATTGACACTTATCAGGATTTTAAGTAATTCCAGTAGATTTTATTCATTCAAACACTGCCTTAAGCGTACTGTCATGTTCTGCTGGGGTAGTTCCTAACACCAGGATATCATCTATGTGGCATAGTACATCAGGGAGGCCAGATAGGATAGCATTCATCTGATGCTGAAAAACTTCGGGTGCACTTGATATACCAAATGGTAATTTGTTGAAGCAAAATCGTCCATATTGTGTGACAAATGTGGTCAGTAGTCTAGATTCTTCAGCTAATGGGATTTGCTAAAATCCACTATTTGCGTCAAGTTTACTAAACATTGCTGCACCTGTTAGCTGGGTAAGAGTGGTGTCAACTTTTGGCATTGGGTGTACCTCTCGTAGGACATTCTCATTCAGTGGTTTCATGTCTACACAAATTCGCACTGCCCCTGAAGCCATTGGCACAACTACCATCGCTGCACACCATGGTGTGGGTTCTGTCACCCGAGATATTATTCCAAGGTCTTCCATTTGCTTCGATTCCATCTGTTCTTTTGGCCTTAAAGCAAGAGGAATGTTTCTAGGGGTACTTAAATCAAATGGTTGTGCATCTTGTTTCAGTTGGATTTTGTATTCCTGTGTAAATGTGCCCAAACCTGAGAATAATGATGGGTACTCTGAAAGGATGTTTTTATCAACAGATTCTATGTGGGACAATAACTTCAATGCCTTTATAGCTGGAAACCCTAGCAGATTGTTCTTCAAGTTCTTCACAATGTAAACTGGTTGAGTAGTATAAACTTCCTTGTAGGCAATAGTTAGGGTAACATACCCATAACTTTCAACTGAGAGTGATCTGGGCAGCAGAGTGACACCTTTGGGTGTTGTAAAGGCTCACTTTGATCCAGGTTGTTCCATGTTGCTTCTGATATCACAGTAACTTCGGCTCCAGTGTCAACCTTAAATGTTGTCACTTTGTCACCAATGATACCCAGCTATTGCTCATGTTCTGCACTGCATCAACAAACTCCACTGTGTTGAGAAATTTTATTTCTTGTTGCACCTGTGCATCTGTACTGCATCCCCAGCAGTTATCATGTGGTAACTTAGCCAGAGCTTGTGGTATTACTGGCAGTTTTCATCTAGGGAGCCAGTTAACATGAACGCTCTCTTTCGCTTTGATATATTGATCAAATTCGTCAATAACCTTGTGGTATTTCGCTCTATCTTGTGGGGAGATATGGGTGGTGTCCAAGATCTCTCCAGCCTCTTCTCCTAGGCAGTACAACAGAGTGCTAACTTGTAGCCATTCATCATTTTCCACTAGCCCGGATGCCTGACGGTATTGTTCAAACCGCCGTTTCCACTTCGACCATTCTTCACTTCTTGAGAACGAAAACGGCACTGGGGGCTGTAGATTCAACACTTCTGATACTATGTAGAATACGGCATGGACAATCACATGACTAATCTTATTCTAACTGACGCACAACATACAGTAACCATTATTACAAGCATGCATACACTACTACATACATAATATTAAGAAATCTGTGCATAGCTCATGTCACAGAAATCATCTCTCAGAGCTTTAAAATATCCTTGGGGTAAACCCCAAGACCCCCATGAATACAATCCACTATCTGTTGTATGTTTCAAACTCCACTGTGTAAAATTCATTATCAAAGTTGGACCCCTCACTCTTTGGCCAACTCTATACTCCCAAGGTAAGTGTATAGTTAGCCAGTTGGCTTTTAAAAGTTATTATTGTCATTAATTTATTAAGTTAGTCACATATACTTAGACCCTAATGATACTATGGTGCAGGGTAGGAGACCTCCCACTTGTGAATACAAGGGGTCCAACACCAATTAGAATTGTGATATTCTGAAATCCATTCTAATTTTGAACCAAGATTCCAGCATGTAATTATCGATATTTCGGATTTCAAAACTGATTTCAAATATTGTTATGAACTACTGAGAATTGATAAACCAGAATATGTAAAAAAAAGTAATGATTTTGAAGATTTCACATGAGATTCCATGGAATTCAATGCTTTGTATGGGGTTCGGGATAGTGTTGGACTTCTTGTGTCAGTGCTTGTTGATAACTGCTCTGCTATATTGAGCAGTCAATCACTCTTGTAGAACAGTCACATTTTGAGTTATTTTATCTCCAAAAAAGCCAGGGTGAAAAAGATGTAAGATCCACCAAGAAATGACTGTGATAATAGGTTAATGATAATAATGACAATTCAGGTGAATTTGTATTGCTTTCTCCAAGTTTCATAAAGATTTGGTACCAAATTCACCTTAATTGTTTTTGTTTTAAAAACCTACTATCACAGCCATTTCTTACAACCTTCGATTTCACATCTTTTTTCACCCTGACTTTTAAGGGCTTCACCCCTTTTCACAGCTTGGCTGTTTTAGTATAGGTATCACTTCGTTTTGAACTTGCATACCAAAGCCAGCCCTAGACCAGCTTTGGGACTTCCTTTTTACTTGCTTTGCTAGAGGATTGAAGAAGAATGCAGATTTTTTTTGTATGTGGTGTATATGTCCATTTGAACTTTTGTAATTATGGAAAAGTTTTACTATAAAATTATCACATGAACTATGAATTATCTTACCTCTCTACAGGTGACTTTTTTGAAGCTGAACTCCCTACATGGCAACTTGCATCATAGTAATTTTGTATGTAGCTGAACTATCTGTAGGTGACTTGTAATAGCTTAATGTAGCTGAACTCTCTACAGGGTGACTTGTAATGTATCTGAATTAAGGGTGACCTTTTGTGCAGCTGAACTCTCTATAGGATGCCTTTTTTTAGCTGAACTCTCTACAGGGTGACCTGAACTTTCTACAGAGTGACTTGTTTGCAGCCGAGCACTTTACAGGTTAGTTCGCTGGGTTGGAATTGACTACTTTGGAATTTAAAACTGCATACATACATTTTTCTCCAGGGCTCCCCATACATTTTAAAGGACAAAAATGGCACAGTTGAATTAGGATACTATCTAGTAACCTGGATTGTCTTGAAATTGCAGTTGCTTCTATCTGCAGGTTTGTACACATGTAATGAGAGTAACTTTAGGGTTTACTGGATCTCTGTGACCTTTGTATGTTTTGTGGTGAGCAAATACATTTCACTTAATGCACACTTGTCAATACAATAGTGTGTACCTATAGGCCAGTGACTACGTATCTCAAGTAAGTATGTAAAAAGTTAGCAACTTATAAAGGTGGAGTGGAGGTGTCACAATGATGCAACAATACGTAAGGCAGAGTTGCGATTATATGGCATTGTTATGCAGACTTTGAAGTGGTCTACATACTTGGATTTGGTTACACAACTACCAGAAAATTGTTGTGTAGCTGAAAATTGCTAATCTGAACAAAGTAACTATGCACTTCAAAGTAAGCATTGATGAATACCTTCCTTGTGACTGTACGTTTTTAAAGTTTCAAAGTATTTTGCATGCACTACCAATCATAAAAGATTACAAAATGACACAAACCTTACTTAGATGTGATGCACATGATAAAACTAAGATTTCCACAATGATCAAAGGTTTCATCTTCATAGGAGCTCGGATGATAGAGCAATCACAAGATAAATGCATGCTGTTATTTTGTGCCGGGGTTCTATTGGAGAATTTATAGAGAATTTATTATTTAAAAATCCCAGATTAAATTATCTTGATCACACATTTGCGATTTTACATTATAACTCAATTCGATTCGTCTAAACCACTGATAATGTTACTATGATAATTAATTCACCTATAGAGTATAGTGATTTTTGACTCATTCCTTAATAAGCAATATGACTGGTAGGCATGGCAAGTAATCGATTGTTGTCTTGTTATTATCAAAACTTGATCACATAATTGTTAAACACTGTTGATTTTCATGCCATGGAATGACATAAGGTGAAAACTGATGCTCTTCACCGAGATGGTGAGAAATCTCAGATCCTTTCCAGACTAACAGCATAGATAGACTATGCATCCAACCTTATCACATCACTAATGAGAGTTGGCTTTTCTTGACGTGGCTGGTAGGGCAGCTTGAATTCGAAAATTGGTGTTTCGTTTTCTTATTTTTAAACGAAAACAACCCTGTGTCCTGTGCAGACAGCATCAACAATGACAGATCTGGATCAGTTGTTTACTGGTTATTGGCACAGTAATGATTTTAACCATCACAGTCACAAACACTGAGCTAAAACATGAGCGATGACGTATCTATGCCAACATGTTTGATCACGTGAAGGCAAGTTACCTTAAATTGTGGGAGTTTATTTTCAAAGAACAGCAGGTATTGGGAATTTATTTTCGAAGAGAATAGCCTCTTTGAAATATCCAAAAATAAAAACCCTTTAAAAATACCCACTAGATAGTATACAATTACTACCATACTGTATGATAGAGCTGAAAAGCCATCTGTCTGTCCGTCACACTGCTTACTCTCCAGTCTCTCTGCCTATTGACATGATTAGTGCTCACAATGAAGCTTTGATCATCCACCTACTTGAAGATTTTTACCACAAGCTTCTGCATGCTTCCGTTTGTCTTCTACTATTAGCACATTGAAGGTCTTGGTGTAGAGAAAACTTGAGCTACATTTCCTTGAAAACCACAGGACATGCTGTTCAAGTGGTAGAGCACCCAACTAGCATGCAGAAGGTTGTAGATTTGAATCCAGATGATGGTAAATAGTTTTCTTTCTAAACCATACCTTTTTGTACACACCTTTTAAAACTCAACTTTTAGTTCATAGTATCTTGGCATCCAAAGCACGTATCGACATGGGATTTTAGCGAAATTAAATGCCCATCATCTGGCAACCTGCTGCAAATCAATAGATGCTTTTGTTTGTTCTTTACAGTACATTGAAAACACTGGTTTAAGTAAGACTCGCTGAAAAGTTGAGCTAACTTCCTGTCAAAACCACAGACAAACAACTGTGGTGTTTTTGTGCACCTCCCTTAACCCCATAACTAACCCTGGGTTATATCCCTGCCTAGGTCATAACCTTTTTTCACTTGTGGAACCTTTTTGGTACACTTTTTTGGTTTTTGTGCATCCATCTGTTCCATGCAATGTTTATCTACAAACTTTTATGCTAGACTGCCTTGCATCATAGGGTCTCTTATAGCACTTTTGTTAGTATAGGGCATGCTAGGGCAGGTAAATTGCCAAAGCTCTGTGTTTGTCTTGTGTGTTGTAGTAGAGTAAGCAAAAAGTTTTATGTCCTTGATTTTGATGCTTCTTTACAACACACTTACACTATCCAGAATATGTTTTAAGCATATAGGTATACACTGACATGCAAAGCTGTGAAATAACAGTGCAAATAATGTGGCTTTGGTTCAGATTTACCTCATTTACTGCTAAAACAGCAACAAAGCAACTTGCATGATTGGGCAAATACTACTGTGTATCTGAAAAATAGCACCATGCAGATCAAGACACACGATAGTGTGTCATGCGGCCAAGTACAGCCAGTGTGGGTGCGTGACAGACAAGTGTGCATTTTACAGGAACCAAGAAAACACCATTTTCATGCATCCATAGTTCAATAATGGCTGGATAGAAATTAACCATATTTGCTGTGGAAACTCCCTCAGGATAAGACACCTCCCATTCCAAAGTTGAGGTGAATTCACCCATCCATGATTGAGATATGCGCCTTCAAAGTTCATCTTATTTTATTCATATTTTTTTCTTCTTAATCTTCTTGTCACACACTTTAGAAAAAGTGTAATAACTTGCATGATTTACTTAAAATTTGGAGGGCTATAAGAGCATATTACTGCACATTTAATCCAATTTGGGTACAGAACAAGGGAGATATGCACATTTTTTCAAAAATCCAAAGGCAATTTGTTGTCATGCCACCAGGGTAAACCACTTGATGAATAACTTGAAAATCAGCCTGTACATGAAGTGACTATCATAGTGCAAACCTTTTGTGGTTTGAAAGAAATTGCACCAGCAGTCATGGAGTTATAACAAAAATGCCAGCCATGTGTATTAATAAAAAGTATTGCTTGCCACTCCTACCAGGCAAACTAGCAGATGGAACCAGCTGAAAATAGATAGAGAGGTAGATTAATTATTTTAGAACAATCTTTCAGTGGTTTACATAAAAATCACTGAGTTACACTGCGAAAGTCAACTAGGTGTAACAAGTGTGTAATCGAGATACTCTAATAGTGCAGTCACCCTAATAGAACATTCAGCTACATAACAAGTCACTCTATTAGAATGTTCAGCTATTGAGGATTTTCTGCCCATTTGAACATTGTGTACTGCATACTAACACAGTTTCAATGCGATATGCAATATACAATGTTCAGGAAATCCTCAGTACAATCAATTCACCATGTAGAGAGGTCAACTATCAGCAAGTCACCCTGTTGAGGAGTAGTCAATGTCATGGGACTCTCGTACACTATCTGAGAAATCAAATTAGAAATCCCAAATCCCGAACCACATACAAAATAGTCCTTTCATGAGTTCAATTACGGCCGCCGCTCTATACAACGATTCAAATCGACAGTGCAAAGTGCACCTGTGTCTCTTCTGAAGTTCATCTGATCCCCTCAGCTACTTTCTTAGGACTAATATTAGAGGTAAAAACATCACAATAAAAATTGAAATAGAGTTATATTTTTTAACAAAATTAATATTTTAAAATTATAGAAATATTTTGAAATACTTAAACATTGGGACTCGTATACATCATGTTGGGTTTTTGTGTGGGTGTTGGCTACCTCTTGCACCCTGTAGAAAGTTCAGCTACAAACAAATCACCCTGTAGAGAATTCAACTACAAACAAATCACCCTGTGGAGAGTTCAGCTACAAACAAGTCGCTTGTGGAGTTCATCTAAATAAGTTACCCAGTAGAGTATTCAGCTACAAACAAGTCACCATGTGTAGACAGTTCAGCTACAAACAAATCACCCTGTAAAGAGTTTAGTTATAAACAAATCACAATGTAGAAATTTTAGCTACAAACAAATCACCTTGTGGAGAGTTGAGCCACAAACAAGTCACCCTGTAGAGAGTTCAGCTACAAACAATTCACCCTGTGGAGAGATCAGGTACAAACAAATCACCCTGTAGAGAATTCAGCCACAAACAAGTCACCTGTAGAGTTCAGCTTTACAAAGTTACCCTAGAGAGAATTCAGCAACTTCAGAAGTCACCCTGTACAGATTTCAGCTACAAACAATCACTCTGTGGAAGGGTCAGCCACAAACAAGTCACCCAGTAGAGAATTCAGCTACAAATATATCACCCTGCAGCCATGCACAAACAAGCCACCACCCTGTAGAGAGTTTAGCTACAAACAAATCACCCTGTGGAAAGTTCAGCTACAAAAAGTTACCCTGTAGCAAGCCCTGCTACAAACAAGTCACCTGGTAGAGAGTTCAGCTACAGACAAGTCACCCTGTAGAGAGTTCAGCTGCAATTAAAGTCACCCTGTAGAGAGCTCTGCTGCAAAGAAGACAACTGGTAGAGAGTTCAACTACAAACAAATCACCCTGTGGAGAGATCAGCTACAAATAATTTGTGGAGAATTCAGTCACAAACAAGCCACCTGTAGAGTTCAGCTACAAACAAGTCACCCTGTATAGATTTCAGCTACAAACAAATCACTTTGTGGAAAGTTCAAACACAAACAAGTCACCCTAAAGAGAGTTCAGCTACAAACAAGTCACCCAGTAGAGTATTCAGCTACAAACAAGTCACCCACTACAGAGTTCAGCTACAAACAAATCACCCTATATATAGAAAGTTCAGAAATCACCCTGAAGAGAGTTTAGCAACAAACAAGTCACCTGTAGAATTCAGCTACAAAAAAGCACATTTAACTACAAACAAGTCCCCCTGTAGAGAGTTCAACTACAAACAAACACCCTGTGGAGCATTCCCTATGAACAAGTCACCTTGTAGATAGTTCAGCTACAACAAGTCATTCTGAAGAGAGTCCAGTTACATTGGAAGTCACTCTGTAGCAAGTTCAGCTACAAATAAATTACCTTGTAGAGATTTCTGCAGCAAGCTAGTCTACCTGTAGGAGAGAGGATATGTGATATTTTTCATACAGTAGTAGTTTTTGTAAAAAAAAAGAATCATTATACAATATATTCAGAGAATTATCTTCCTCCATTTTGCAGTAAAAAAATGACAAGTAAAAGAAACTCCAAAGCTGGCCACAGGCCGGCTTTGGAGTATACAAATACAAAAATAAGTGATGTCTAATCAAAAGCAGCCCAACTGTGAAAAAAGGGTGGGGCCTCCAAAAAAGCCAAGGTGAAAAAAGATGTGAAATCAAAGGTGGCGGCCAAGAAATGACTGATGGTAGGTTAATTAATGGCAAAAAGTTTAACACCGACAATTCAGGTGAATTTGGTGCCAAATCCAGCAACACAAATTCACCTGAATTGTCGGTATTAAAAGTTTTGTCATCAACCTACCATCAGTCATTTCTTGGCCGCCACCTTTGATTTCACATCTTTTTTCCCCCTGGCTTTTTTGGAGGCCGCACCATTTTTTCACAGTTTGGCTGTTTTTGTATAGATAGATTATACCAGGGAGTGGCATGTGCAATTGCTTGACCTGGCAATTTATCTATTTCACTAATAATCCTGCTCACATTGTTTTACAGGATGGTATAGGGTCAAATGCTATACATTACCTTAAAGTCACAGGGCGTTTGATGATGATGTTGAAACACCTGGGTTTTTGTATGTCATAAGACACGTAAATGATGGTTAATGTTTCGATATTCCCATTCCAATGTTGTATAGTGGAAATAATTTATATACTGTATGTCACTACAAGTTTAAAACTGAAAGTGCATAGCATATATAGGGAAACTTCCAAACCATACAGTAACTATTTCCAATTCAACTAAACCTACATGCTCATTATTCTATATATACTTAAAAAGATCAAGCTCTTTCAATATGTATGCTACAAAGCAAAACAGGACACTAATATTAATGCTTGGTTCCCAGTGTCATTCCTCTGGATATCACTTAATCCGTGACACAGGATTTAATCAGATTAATTGCACAAATTGTTGCATAGTTATTCATCAGTTATAGCCTGAATATAATTGTATACCAGGCTACTTGGGTAAGAATAAAGAAAGTGATGTATTCTGATACTATACATATCTATCATTTTGTAGCACAGTATAGGTGTTCACAAACCTGTAAAGACATCTGGTGTAATTATACAGGCCACCAGAAAGCCATCCACCAAAAGCAGACCCGGCAAATTGAAGGTGAGTTTGATGTGGAAATTATTAGTCTGATAGTGCAGCAACTTCATGTTGGTGTTATCTCACTTTTGGCTGTTGCTCCCATATGGTTGATTTTGCTAAATCCAGTCACATACAATGAATAAGATCCATCTCACATGAGGAGAATGCTGACAATGTGTAATTGTTACTTTGAGCTTTTTGAGAATGTGTACTAAGGCTTATGAGAGATGCTAAGAATGTTGGAAGTTACAATGGAAGAGTGATAGTTACATGTGACTGAATTTGGAAATCACCCTTATGGGAGCATTGTTGATTCACAAAGAAACATATTTTAATATTTTTAAGCATTGTAACTCACCAGCCTTGGAAGCTACTCATATGGATTTTTCACCAAAGATGTAGCGATTCAAAACCGTTAAGAACATCTGGTGGCCAAGGTAATCCTTGTAGAGTTTCCTGCCATTTTAGATATGTGACCAGACTTGCAAAAAGTGTTACATCATTTTGTTTGCTTGTATGTAAAATGTGTGGAAAAGGTACCTTTTTGCAAATCCAGTCACATATGATTTTTCACCAGTGTTACTGCATCATAAGTCCTCAAAAAGGGTGGAGGGTGGGGGTGATGAGGTGGGCAAGAGATAGACTACAAAATGGAGAGGGATGGTAATTGAGGACACCAGACTACAAAGAGGCAGGAAATAGGCTGAAATCTTACAAAACAGACATATATCACACATTCAGCTCCCTGTTTGTCTGTCTAGAGAGTTTAAACCCTCTACAGCATGTCCCTAGTGTTCACAGACCTGTAAGATGTCTGGCATGATTATACAGGCTGCCAGAAAGCTGTCTACCAAAAGCAGACTCGACAAGTTGAATTAGAGTTTGATGTGGAAATTATTAGCCTGATGGTGCAGCAACTTTATGCTGGTGTTGTCTCAGTTTTGGCTGTTGCATCCATATGGTAGATTTTGCCAAATCTAGTCGCATATGTGATTTTATAGAACTTTGCGTGGGCAAGATCAAAGGAAAAGGTGTACTTTAAATTTCATAAAATACACTCTCAGCCAGCCAACAGTGCTTCATGACCACAAAGAGTGCTTTATTGAACGAATAAAGCACTCTTTGCGGTGCAATAAAGCACTCTTTGTGGGCAATAAAGCACAGTTGCCCACGTGCCTTAGTACAGGCTAATAGCCTGCAGGGCTCATGCCAGTACAACTAATCACCCACACAGGTGAAGGCTGATAGCCTCGCCACGCGGAGTGATCAATCACCCCAGCCAATACGAGTTCTACCACTGGATTGCTTTTATAGACATACCTAAATGCTTCGATGATGGGTGGGAGAAGGTAACATTACTGTTACATTTGTTAATGTAAATGGACAAGTTCTGGAGATATCACGAAAATATTTTGCCATGTGACTCACAATAGAATCGATTGTGGGTTGCAAGCAAAACCTGCCAAAATATGCGATGGACGTTTTCCATGCCAAACTATGGTGAACTACACGTGAGTTACTTTGTTAAAGTAGTTTGTGTGCATTCAGGCTGCTAATAGTTTGTGCAACGTGTGTTAATGACGAGTTCTAGTGTATGGTGAAGCCACACGACTAGAAAGTTCCATAAATCATTTAAAGCATAGCCGCAAGTGCTATATGAAAAATAAAGCACGAGGCGCGCAGCCGAGATGCTAATAAAGCACGAGGCGCGCAGCTGAGATGCTAATAAAGCACGAGGCGAAGCTATGCTTTAACATATACATAAATATGCAGTGAAACTTGCCTGAAATAGTTGCTGTAATCGCCTCAGGGTCATTTCGCTGTGGTATGAAATGGTAAAAAATTTGGGGTTTTATTAGTTGTTTCAATAGCTAACTAAATTCATGATCAGGCAGAATGGCAAAAAGCTGTGATTGCATGGGATGGAAACTGAGAGCAAGTCTACTCCAGTCCTAATTTAGATGCAAGACAATGGAATTGAGCAATGAGGCAGCCAAGTAATTGCTCAATAAGAATTATAGATGACTATCAACATATTTATCTTTGATCTGTAAAACCACAGTACCAAGAATTCAAGGCATAGATCATAGTGTGTTGTGCGGCCAAAGAAAGTTAATGTGTCTGGGTTACAGGAACCAAGGAAACGTGATTTTCACACATTTGTACCTCAGTAACAGTTCAACAGAAATATACCAGTTTTTCTGTGAAACATCCCTCTGGGTGGGACATCATCCATACCAAATTTGAGTTTAATTGGTCCATCTGTTTTTGAGATACACATCTTCAAAGTTTGTTTCATTTTCTTCATATTGTTTATCTTCTGTTACTTTATTTTCGCACCACTTATAAAAATTTCCATAACTTGTGCAAGTCTTATTGCACTCTTTTCAAATTTGCAGGTATAAAGAACATATTATAGTGCATCTATCTTACAATTTGTGTAGTAGTGCTGCAAAGTTATGAGCAATTTTCAAAAATTGAAAGTGCGATTTTTTGTCACACCTGCAGGGTAAACTACTGATAGAATCAACCGTAAAATTGGTAAGCAGATAGCCTGGTCATCATAGCATGGATCTTTAGTGATTTGAAAGTACTGACAGTATTAGCTAAGGAAATAGAAAGCCAAAACCAAACATTTGAAACAAGCACACGATTGAGATACTCTAATAGAACAGTCACTGAGAAGTAATAAAAAGTGTGCACGAAAAACATTTCAGGATTCAAACCAGGAACCTCCACACCTATATTCCCAAACCCTTTACCACTCTGCTACTACTGTCAGTTGCTCATCAATATCTCTATTTTATAAATGAAAGTTCTAGTTTAGATGAAATTTCAACTTTTCAAATATACTTAATTATTATAACATATTCAACAGGCTGTATGACCACGTGTCCTACAGAGCTTCAGCACTTGTGCTGTAAAGCTTTAGTAAATAATTAAGAGCATTCTATGTGCATTGTATTAAAAATACTCAGAAACGATGTGTGCTCTGTTAGAGTAGCTACTACAAAAATACTATGTACCTAATACTCACGCTATCAAAATACTCTAATAGAGCAGTCGGAGATAGCAAAATTTGTTGTCCTACCTACTGGCTAAACCACAATTAGTTTGCATGTCAGTGTCAGTAAACTATCAAGGTAAAAGCATTCAGTAATGTAATGGAAATCTGTTTAAATATCAATGAGTTATAACGTGAAACCAACCATGCATGCATGCATTTGAAGATCCCTTAATACATGTGACTTTCAACAACTAATATGTGACTGGATTTGGAATATCACCTTTATGGGCGCATTGTTGATTCAGAGAAAAACGTATTTTAATAATTTAAAGCTTTGTTACTCACCAGCCTTGGCAGCCACACGTTTGGATTTTTCAGCAAAGATGGAGCAATTCACAACCTTTTAGAGCAGCTAGTGGCCAAGGTAATCTCTGTAGAGTTTCCCGCCATTTTAGATAGGTTTTTTCACCAGTGTTGCTGTATCACGAGTCCTCAAAAAGGGGTGGAGGGTAGGGGGTGGCGGGGAGGGCAAGAGATAGACTACAAAATGGACGAGAATGGTAAAGGAAGGCACCAGACCACAAAACAGCCTGTCAGAGGCAGGGAATAGACTGAAATCTCACAAAACAGACATACATCACACATTCAGCTCCCTTCTCATCTGTCCAGAGTGCATGAACCCCCCAAAGCACTTCCCTGTTGTTCACAGACCTGTACACACACCTGGGGTGGTTATACAGGCCGCCAGAGAATGGTCCACCAAAAGCAGACCCGACAAGTTGAAGGCGAGTTTGATATGGAAATTGTTAGCCTGATAGTGCAGCAACTTCATGCTGGTGTTATCTCACTTTTGCCTTTTGTGCCCATATGGTTGATTTTGCTAAATCTGGTCACATATATAATTCAAAATAATATTTTTAAAATTAATTTGTACAAATTTCATGTAAAATCTAGTTTTGCTTATAAAGAGACAAAAGCCAGCATATATATACAAATACAAAAAGAAATGATATCTAATCCAAAACAGCCAAGCTGTGAAAAAGGGTGCAGCCAAAAAAGATGCGATATCAAAGGTGGTGGCTGCAGTGATATGTTAATTAATTTATAATGTCACAAATTAAGTGACATTATAGTATCATTGCACACCTTTGATATCACATCTTTTCATACTGGCCAATTTTTGGAAGGCTGCACCCTATTTCACAGCTTGGCTGTTTTGGATTAGATTTATATTGACAGTAGCATCAAATGCAATGGCAGATGTCATTCATGTACTACTCTCAATTGACATTAATTTGTTATCATAGTACTGTATAGTATGGGCGTCGAAGGTGTGGCCGTGGCCCGTGATATAATATAACCCAAAAACCTGCCTCGATTTTTCCTCACAACATGACGTATTGGTTGGGTAAAATCAAGCCCAAAAATGTCTTCAGATTGACCCAAAACGTTTCTGTCAAGTTGCTACAGAATTTTTTAAAAAGTTTATTCAACAGAATTTTCTACTGCCTGCCTGCCTGCCTGCATGATTCCTTCAGTAAAACGTAGCAGAAAACTGGCTACAGCTACAGCCCTAATTTTTCACAGAAACATTTCTAATTCGATGAAGTAAAACCTTTGGTATATTGGTAAACATACAATGCTTGCGCTATTGTCTTACCTTTTATATGGCCATCAGTCAAGGTTCTACCGCTGATAGTGTTAATAGACTACAGTAGGGCTTCCATCTATGGGTGTATCAAACTATTTGAATGCACGTGGTTAGTTTAGCATTGCACCAAACTATTTGAACACAAGTAGCTCAAGGGTTTTCGTGTTGGTAGTTGATATCCATCAGCAAGAGCAACTCGCGGCAAACTAGCCATGTATAAGTCAATAAATGTAGTTTAGTAACAGTGTTGAAACCAAATCGGGTCATCCGGGTCCCACTTTACAGATTATCCGGGTCTGACCCAGATTGGATTGCATGCTAAATTAATTAGTGTAACAATGTGGACGTGTAGTAACACATCATATCATAGCCCTACTTCTTTTGTGAGCCATGGCCATTTATGTAAATTACTGTCTGTAGGCATATGGTAGCCATGCCCATTTATCAGTATGTAGGTATGCATGAATCTACATCCATTATTGTCTGCAGGCTTATGTAGAGCCACGCCCACTAATCAGTTGTATTGTATGAGTCATAATCTAGTATATAGTGCTGTGATTAACTCTATATAATATTGTGACTGGTTTTGTGAAAAGCAGGCTATTTAGTGGTCATCAGCTTACAAAAAAGTTCACGAACAAGTATAAGAAAAAAATAGGAATTTTAAATTAGAGTAGGGACAGTGTATATAGTACTGCAATAAAAAGTACTGAAACAAGCTGGATTGGAGTAGTACGTAATGTCCTAATACTGTAAAACAATAAGAAGTGTATATCCCTACTGTGCATTTTGAGCGTAGCACAGTAGGGATATTAACTTCTTATTGTTTTACAGTATTTGAACATTATGTACTACTCCAATCCAGCTTGTTTCAGTACATTTTATTGCAGCATTATACACTGTTCCTACTCTAATTTAAAGTTCCTATTTTTTTCTTATAGTTGTAGTATATAGCTATGATATACATGTGTGAGTGTTCTATTAGAATATTGAACATGGCTGTTGTATTGGGGTGACTGCTTTATTAGAGTATCTCGTAGTGTACTAAAACTAGAACTAAAAGTAGTTTTTGTATAGCCTATTCTTTTTAGTTCTGAGAACTAGATAATTCCATTACAATCTATTTTAAAAACTGGAACTATGCTAGAAAAGTGTTGTTTTTAAGTTTTTAACAATAACTAAACTAATATTAACTTTATAGTACCGATACTAGAACTAAACGTTTCGTACTGCAATGGTTGTTTGAGATTTAGCAGGAACCTGATTGGTGAACTGACTATCTGTCACATTAAAGCCTGACTTTGAAGTATATAAGATGATATAACCTTTGTACTCTGCTGGGTCTGCAAGTGAACTACAAGTATTTATTAGTGGCATGCAAGTTGTTGATACCTACACAAAGACTTATTAGGTCGTATTACTACTGCAGTGCATATATCAATTGCTCAATAGCACAGTACTTATTTAGTGGTATAGGTGATGATTCTAATACGCCTAGTTAGTGATCAATGTTTTTGTAAAAGCAATGAATAAGTATGACCAAGAGTTCATAATATATATATTTAAGAGTTCATAATATATATATTTAGGAGAGTATCCAACGCTGTATTGCCCCTTCAAAATGCACTGTGTAAATAGTGTTATGCAATAGTCATCATTACCAAAGGTGTTAACTTGCTTCAAGAGCTATAAGGGCCTTGAAGTGCTTGCAGGTCTTCGCTTTGGTATATCAATGCCTATCAACAAGTCTTTCTTGACAAAGCCATGTATTGGAGTTTACTGAAATTATACTAAAATATTCAGATATGTTACACAATGTTGCACAATTATTACGCAGTGCGTTTTGAAGGGGTAATACAGGCATTGGATACTCTCCTAAATATATATATATATATATATTATGAACTCTTGGTATGACAAAGTATATTCTTAGCATCAGTACTGTACTATAACTAATACTTACTTAATTGCAGGTACTATAGTACTAACTAAAATTGTTTCAGCCATTGATACTAGAACTAATACAAACTATTATTGTTTCTAACAAGGAATACTATAACTAATACTAACTAAATTTTAAACAATGAATGCTAGAGCTAATACTAACTAAAATTGATGAATACTAGAACTAATACTAACTTAAAATATTTCTGGCAACTGAACTAGAACTAGAACTGTACTAGAACAATATACCTGTACTAGAAAACACTAGTATCTCGAGTAGGCCTTAGACGACTACCCTACATGATATTTTCAGTAGGTATGGTCTTTCCATTCCTTTTTCATCATGCTACCAGTAAGAGGCGTGGTTGATATTGTTGATTACAATAAGTACAGCTAGATCATTGAGGAGAATGTCACTGTACTCAATCATTATTTGTGCTGCTAGATCGTGAAGGGGTGTGGTCAATCCCATCATGCAGCTACGAGTGCCATAGAAGTAGAGAAATATACAGGACATGTAATATTATCTATGCGAGTACGGTGTCTATACAGTATCCTGAGTGCTTTAAATAATTTTTTGCATCTTATACGGAAAGTGTCGATACAGAAAATTAACACCTTGATATAGTTTCATTGCATGAAGATGACGATGCAATGAAACTATATCAAGGTGTGAGTCACTTTGGGGGATCCCTAATATACAGTACTACCATACTCCTAATTTATAGCTAAACTTTCTAAAAGTTGACTTGTTGCATAACTGAACAGTCTAGAGGGTGACTCGCAACATAGCTGAAATCTCTGCAGGGTGACTTGTTATGTGGCTAAACTCTCTACAGGATGACTTGGAAAGTAGATGCACACTCCACTAGGTGACTTGTTTGAAAGTGAGCTCTCTATAGGTTGACTTGTTTGTAGCTAAACTCTCTACAGAATGACTTGTTTGTAGCTAAACTCTCTACAGGGTGATCTGTTATGTAACTGAACTCTCTACTGGGTGAATTATAACATAGCTGAACTCTCTAAGTGACTTGTAACATAGCTGAACTCTTAACATAGAGCTGAACTCTTACTTGTAACATAGATGAACTCCTTACAGCTTGACTTATTTGCAATTGAACTCTCTACAGGGTGACCTATTCATAGCTAAAAATTCTACCAGTGACTTGTTATGTAGCTGAACTCTGTACAGGGTATCGTATAGCTGAATTCTCTATACATAGTGACTGGTTACATAGCTGAATGGTCTTCAGGGTGACTTGAACTCTACTGGGTGACTCGTACCATAAGCTATCTATTGGGTGAATTGTTTGTAGCTAAACGCTGTGTATTGTACCGTATAGTTGAACTCTCTACAAGTTTATTTGTAATGCAACCAAATTCTTTACAGTGTGATTTGTAATGTAGCTGAATTCTCTATAGAGTGATTGTGTGAACTGAATTCTTTACAGGGTGACTTGTAATGTAGCTAAACTCTCTACATGGTGGTTGGTGGTTGAACTCTTTACTGAGTGACTTGTAGCACAGCTGAACTCTCTACAGGATCACTTGTAATGTAGCTGAACTCCCTACAGGGTGAATTGTTTGCAGCTAAACTCTCTTCATGAATACTACTGAACTCTCTACCTGGTGGCTGTTTATGCACTATACATGGTGATTTAAATTTCCTACTGGTGACTTGTTATGTAACTAAAATCTCTACAAGGTGACTTAAAATGTAGCTGAACTTGACTTGAAATGTAATTGAACTCTTAATAGAGTAACTTTTTACATAGCTGAACTCTCTGCAGGGTGAATTGTAACATAGTTGAATCCTCTACAGGATGAATTGTTTGTAGCTGAACTCTGTACATGGTGACTTGTACCATAGCTGACCACTCTACACAGTGACTTGTAATGTAGCCAAACTCTTTACAGGGTGACTTGTTTGTAGCTGATCCTGTATAGAATTCAGCTACAAACAAGTCACTGTGTAGATAGTTCAGCTATGTCACAACTCACCTTGTAGAGTGTTCAGCTATGTAACAAGTAGAGATCGAGTTCAGCTGCATAACAAGCCACCTTGTAGAGAGTTCAACAATGTTACAAGTCACCTTTTAGACCATTCAACTATTTAACAAGTAGAGAATTCAGCTGCATAACAAGCCACCCTGTGGAGAGTTCAACTACAAACAATCACCTATAGAGGTACATCACAAGTCACCCTGTAAAGAGTTGACTGAACATTTTGCAGGATGACTTGTTACATGGCTAAATTCTCTGCAGGGTGACTGGATACATAGCTGAATGGTCTACAGGGTGACTTGTAAACTGTCTACAGGATGACTTCTCACATAGCTGAATGCTGTGACTTGTGTACATCCGAACTCTCTACAAGATGACTACATAGCTAAACTCTCTATCTGGTGACTTGTAACATAGCTGAACTCTCTACAAAATGAAATGTTTGTAGCTGAACTCTCTGCAGGATGACTTGTAATGTAGCTGAACTCTTTACAGGGTGAATCTAAACTCTCTACGGGTAGCTCCCTATATGGTGACTTGTTTGTAGTTGAACAGTCTACAGGGTGACTTGTTTTGTAGCTGAACTCTCTCTGATAGCTTGTGAACGCTCTAATAGAGTAACTTATCAATGTAACTGAATGTTCTAATAGTGTGACTACTATTAGATTACCTTGATTGAACACTTGACTGCATGCAGTTGGTTTTCACATTATGTGGGTTTAAAGTGGATCAAACTCTCAAGCCAATGGAAGTGAAGTGGACATTATTTGTGGTGCTTTAGGTGCACAATTGAATTTGTCAGTGGCTCTAGCCACTGTATTTCTTTCAGTGGAAAGTTTTTCACACCTTGTGAATTCAAGTACCATGCCAGCTAATCTGCCTCTAGAAACTGGATGTCATCGATCCACTGTTATAGAAGGCCTATCAAATTTCATTGAATGGTATGAGCAAAAGACATTGCCATTTTGTCATGTCTGATATAGAGCTGTACCGATATGGGTTTTTGGCATTTACCGATATCCGATATTAAGCCGATAGCCAATAGCTGATCCAATATTTGCAATACACAGTTGTAAACAAATTAAAATGCATTTACCTACCCTACAACAACATGCGCATGCATCCATTACTATTCTCTATGCCTGTGGTAGTAGTGGTTTGGGTAGTTGGAAAAGGCGGATACGGTTGGACACGGACGTGGATACAGACACAGATATTTTTAAAATACACTTTTACATTAATTTTACTAAACGGTTATCTTTCATACCTAACGTTGTTTTTACAGCAGCATTTGCTTCCAGACCCAGGCGTCAATCTTGTCATAGCACTCATCCATTTAAAAACACATGTGCGAAGGATAGACTAGCACTCTAAAGACCATATAGTGTTGTACACGTGCTCTAGAAATCTAATTCAATGTCATAGAGATTAAACTGGTATGTCCCAACCTAATCTCGTAGGCCAGATCCTTGAAACCCTCAATGCTTGGCATAAGCGCCTGCACCTTATACTAAAAGGCGTAAGATTGTGGATTTGGCCTGCTAAGCTAAGTTGCATGGGGCATACAAGCTAATCTCTACAATTATATAACTCTATATTAGATTTTAGAGCATGTGCACAACACTATATTATGGTCTTTGGCATTCTGTGGAGTGTTGGTCTGATCCTTCACATGTGTGCTTATAAATGGATAAGCGCTAGATTCCCAGGTCTGGAAACAAAGACTGCTGTAAACAACAACATTAGTAATGAAAAATAACTGTTATATAAATGTAAAAATACTTTTTGAAAATCTGCATCTGTGTCCGCATCCAATCGTATCTGCCTATACCATAGTGGTTTGACTTCTATTGTGCAATTCAGACAATTAGGCACCCACAAACATTTTAATGCTTACTCCCATTCAGCCTTTAATGGATGCTTTTGCATTACTCCACATTTTAATGGCTTGTAAGGAAGGAAGGTAGTATAGCAAGCTTCCTTGGTTATCAGGTACTATAAGTGCTTCATTGTTAAGACTATGATAAACTTTTCAGCAATAGAACACCAGAACACATACATTTATATCGCTTCTCATAGCGTAGCACTTGTTTAGAGCAAATAATATGCCACTGGCACCAAACAGCTGCACGGAGAACATACAAAACCAATCTATAGTCCGTTTATGTACAAACTATTGCTAGGCCTCCTGTATAGGTATCGGTAGTGATATTGGTCCTCGTACCATTTTGTACCGATACCAATATGCATATGGGTAAAAAATTCCATATCGGTGGCCGACATTTTTGTGGATCCGATAATCAGTACAGCTCTAGTGTGATATACAGATCCTGGACACAAATGTGAACTTATCCCATTAAGTTCACATGCTTTCCCTCATGTTCTCCTGTTCCACAAGTTCTCCCTCTACACTGAGCAAAATTTGTGAAATTTTCCTGCCTTACCTGATGCTTCAACAGCACATTTCACTTGGGATTCCATGGATTTGCAAAGTTTTTGTCACACATTGGAAGCTACTTATTAAGAAGTTGTACACTGGAGAAGTACCTTTTTAAAAAAATCCTGTATGACAATGTTACTAAAATGTTTGTGTTAGAGCTTACTAGATTATTTCAAGCTGCAAGTGAATGGGTCATCGTTAGAATGCATCACTCTAAAAGCAGCATTTACTTTGTGTTGCTCAGTTTTTTAGAAGCCCTGTCAAACATCAGAGAGTAAAGATATGTGTTGAAAGACAATTGAATTTGTGGAAGGATGGCAACCTAGTTTTAGAGGGCCATGCTATTCAGCTAAGACTTTGTGATAAGCCTCTCTGCAATAATTGCTCAGACAAAGATGGAAAATTAGCTTGTCTTTTGCCAAGAATATCATGAACCATGGTAGTGGTTCATAATAGAGATCTCCTGTGTTTTTTTCCAAAATCCTAATAGAACACTCAACTAAACACCACCTTAGACACCTTTTCCAACCTCAAAAGAAGCATTAGAAGTTAATTTGGAAGACGTTTAGGTCCACTAGCAAAGATGAAGTCAAAAGGACTTGATAAAAGTACTTTTAAAAGAACTGAAATCTGCCATTTTGAGCGATTTTGTTCATCTTCTTCTTATTATTATTTTTCTCCCAGGGCTAGAGCAAAATGTGAGTACTTTTTAGGGATAAAAACTACATAACTTTCTTTCCTATGTCTTTCTTCACATTCATGACCTATTTTTTAATGTACGTATATTACAATGATAACACCCATTCTAAAGCAATTTTACTTCTTGTAGGTTCACTTTGCCATTGCTTCTTACTTAGTCTCTGCAAGGGTAGCCAACATGTTAATTGTGTTAATAAGTATCCAATCTATTCATGTTGACACATTCATTTGGAAATCCTATATCATTACCTATGTTTAACCACAGTATATTAAGTTCATACCAGAGCAACAATGTTGTTGTGTACCACTGTGTACTTGACTTACTGTGATCACATAACTGCACAAGTATGCATGCCTATATGTGACCCAGTCTGGGAAAACCAGTCTTATCACCTATTTAAAAGTATCGAGAAACGCCAGTTTTAAGAATTTAGTGTATTGTAGCTCGCCAATTGTTGAAGCTATGTGTACTAAATTTTCACACATTTTACACCAATTCCTTACCTTCCAGAGCATCCACTGTGCAAGTAGCCAACAACTAAGTTTCCTGCCATTTTAGATAGTTTTTAAACCGAGGTTGACTGTATCAGGCAAGCTGCAAATTGGGTGGGAGGCGGGGGCCCTGGAAGGCGGGCAAGATGGTGTTCAAAAATTGAAAAGGAAGGCCAAGGGATGACTTGGGCCAAGTTTTGGGCCATTGAGGTCTCAAAACTGGCTAAAATGAAAGGAAATTCACAGCAGATGTACTTATTCAACACCACAGAGCTGTACAGCCACATACAGTCATCCCCAGGCTGACCAGAGCTCCATTAAGGCCCCACACCACACGTACGGATCGCCACTGGGCTTGGGAAAAGCAGCCAGCAAAACCAGACCACTAAAGTCTAGCTGATTTTGATTGTGGAATAAGATAGTTTATTCATGTAGCTTTTAATCCTGGGTGAAAAATCGAATCTGCTGACATGGGCGATAAGACCGGTTTTCTCAGACTGGGTCACATATGATAAACCTGAAGCCATACTACTGCTGACCACAGCATGCTGTACACTGCCTATAGTTGGATATGTCAGAGCTATATAGTATAAAGTACATTCAGTAGTAAGGAAGCAATACACTGGTGTTTGCTAACTCATTAACTGACTACTTAACAACTACTGTACATGACTGACTTTGATATACATGTTTAGTACTGTGTAATCTCAAGCACCACCAGCACATCTTATTATTATCATGTTAGCTATCCATAAATGGATTTATAAAAAGTAAACAAACTAGTGTAAAAGTAATTTTAAAAATTAAAACATGGGAATAGAGATCGCCAAAAAAAGTAAAGAATCAAGAGTCAAACAAGCCAGCATGTTAAACACACAGAGATCTCTATTTGGACTCAAATAAACATTTATACATGTACAGAAGTATTCTCAGTACTTATCTGCCTCTGATTTATGGAGAAACTACTGTTTTACCTTAGTTTCTATCATTTCCATTGAGTCCAAATAGAGATCTCTGTGTGTTTAACATGCTAGCTTGTTTGACTCTTGTTTCTTAACTTTTTTCAGCGATCTCTATTCCCATGTTTTAATTTTTAAAATTACTTTTACACTAGTGAATATGTTTGATGTAAACACAAAGCATGCTTTAATATCAGGCAAAGGGAAGACTTCTTAATTATTTTGTCTGAAGTTGTTGATTCTGGAAAAAAATACAACAGTATGTGATGTCCTTGAAAGTAAGCATCCTTCTGCTGCTCCACTTTATCCAGAATGCTTTGATATTGACACCAATTTTTCCTGGTTTAACATCCTGTAATTGGATGGTTCTGTAATTTTTGGAGCCCTCTGTAACTCTGGTTCTGCTGTATCTTCAGGTGTGGATGCTTTTGATCGTGTTCAACCTTCAAGTGTGCCTATGCTGAACTTTGTAGTTATATTGCCATATTAGCTCATCAACCCTGTATGTACATTATAATGTTGATCCTGAAATTGTGTTGCCTCTTGTGGCGTGTAGAGCTAGACTCATTGCTTTAGATAAAACTGATTTCTGCCCAATTTTATATAGGAGAACTAGTAAGATGCATCATTACCAAAGCTGTTTTATCAATTATTGTAGTTGATATTCACTGTGCTGCTGATCCTCTATGGTTTTGTGCTGGCCAAACCTCAAGTGTTGAGGCTGCTATACACTCCACGAGAGCCATTTTCAATGATGTAAACTCTGAAGGTTTCTTACTTTATGATGCCAGCAATGCTTTTAACAGGACAGTAGCATTATGGAACTTCCAGCACATTTGTTCTGCTTTTTCGACCATCTTAATCATTTTCTTGCACTAGGCCTGCGCCTATTATGCCAGAATAATCTTGAGAATAATAGGTCACCAATTTCGTGTGAATAATTCCGGAATTATAGGATGGTTACAGGCATAATTTTAGAATAATTGGACGACCACGGAAAATAATCGGTGGAATTAGGGGGCGTGTCTCTTCTTGATTACCTAGAAGAAAGAGTTAGCTACTACAAATGATATAAAGCTGACAGGAGTGCTGGCTGAAAGGAGCTGAAAAGCCTCTAAAAGATCGATATACTCTAATAGAATGCTCAAATACTCTAATAGAGCAGTCAGCTCGTTTCATGTTAACAATCTGCAGCCAGCATCTAGGATTCAACTGCATGATTATCTGCAATTCTGAAACTTGTACATCTTATACCAGTGTATCTTCTTCAAGTCTTTGAGCACTATTATCTACCTAACTTAGTAGCTATACAGTAATTTAATACACTAATAATTAAATTATTACTGCATGTAGATAGTTATTCTAAGTCTGCTGTAACTATTATGGATAGAAAATGATGTGTAAGGTGGATTTCTTCATATATCGCTATTAATAATTCGGACAAAACTACTTATAGCAGCATCTTGAAAACTAAGCAGCTAGCCACAGATATATACTGAATGAGAATAAATATGGAATAATAGGCTGGATACAAGAATAACAAAAAGAATAATAGGAGAATTGTTTGGGAAATTCTGGAAAGAATAATGGGTAAAATTTTGAGCGTAATAGGCTCAGGCCTATCTTGCACCATTATGTGTTGATGGTGATGTTATTTATTCTAATGAAGGAAAGACCCTCTGTACATTTTTCCCTTAGCTAACATACTCCTGTTTAGTATATGTGACTGTCTCTGGGAAAACCGGTCTTATCGCCCATTTGAAAGTATCGAGAAACGTCGGTTTTAAATATTCTGTGTGTTGTAGCTGGCAATTGGTGGTAGCTACGCATACCAAATTTTCACACGTTTCACAACAATTTCTTACCTTCCTGATCATCCACTGAAGAAGTAGTCAACAGCTAAGTTTCCCGCCATTTTAGATAGTTTTTAAACTGAGGTTGTCTGTATCAGGCGAGCTCCAGAAGGGGTGGGAGGCGGGGGCCCTGGAAGGAGGGCAAGATGGTGTTCAAAAATTGAAAAGAGACGTGCTAGGATGAATTAGGCCAAGTTATAGGCCATTCAGGGCTGAGAACTGGCTAAAATGAAAGGAAATTTACAGCACAGGTCATTGTCCAACACCACAGAGCTGTACAGCCACACACAGCCATCTCCTGGTCGGCCAGGGCTCCATCAAGACCCCAGACCACTCGTACGGCTCGCCACTGTGCTCTAGAAAAGCAGCCAGCAAAAGCAGACCACTTTACTCTGGTCGACTGTGGCAGTGAAACTTGATAGTGCATTCATTAAGCTTTGTGTTTGTGTGAAAAAATCAAACTTCCTGTCTTGGGCGATAAGAACGGTTTTCGTAGATCCAGTCACATATTACCCAACAATGTTATTCATGCTGGTGTGTAGATGATACAAGTGTTTGTGGAAAATTTTCTGATGGGACCAACTTTCAATGTTAGGACCATCTTTTGGTTATTTCCCTAGTGCCTCTGATAAAACTTGGCTTGTTGTTGAAGAAAGTTACTTATTACACTCTGTTCACACTACCTTCTAACTCAGATACAGCATGGCACAGCTTGAAATAAATTGCAGTGTGAAATAATCAAGCTATGTCAAACTGGGCCCAGCACAGCGTAACAAGATGAGGTGGGCTGACACAGGTTAGCCTGGGCTAGGATACAATGTGAACACTTTCTGTGCTGGTCAACTTGGGTTAGCAAATAAAGTTTAGTTTATTAAACACAGTTAATGTTGTGAAGCGTAGGCTGTGCAAGTCCCCAAAATATTAGCATACAACAGTTGCTCTAATAAGAACAATGTATACGCAACACCATGTGCAGAACATGTTGGCAGTGATTCATACAGGGAATTTAACACTTCTTGGAATTTCGTATGGAATGCACAATGCGAATGCGTGCACATGTGTATTTTCTAAGCAATTTATCTGGTGCCACAATGGTGGTGGATACCGTAAACTACCAATTATCAACATATAGATTACAAGTCGCTGTAACTTTGGAACCAAATATCGCACAGACCTCTGACTTTGATCATAAATAAACTTACAGGCTCCTCATATTGTGTGTAGATTTATAGGCACCTAGCACATATCATTGATAGGCAAAAGGCGCTTGATTGCAAATCGAGTTTTAACAATTATCATCAAGGACAATGTATTATCATCACCGCGATCACTACAATATGTGAATTATCGTCAGCTTTAATTTCAATGCCATTTAACCTGGTTACAGTGGGTAATAATAATTACTCAAAAATACCCCCCGTGTTTAGGACATATTCGAAATCATGCATCCGTAAATTTATAGTATTAGCAGCAATTACAAAGACAGTATGATTTTTGAAATGAAACAGTTGCTTACAAAGATATAATTATGCTAGATGCACTTATGGCACACAAAATGGGCACAACAGTTCCCTGCCATATTTATCTACAATAACTTCAGTGTAACAGTCCTCAAGAAGCCATCGCTTACATACACATTGGACCCACTCTGTGTCAGGTTCATACATTTCGAAGCATACGCAGCATTGATTGGCATCTTCAGCCAACTGTTCTGCTGATGCCTCAAGCAATTCAAGAGTAGCTCCTGGATCTTCACTGGGTAACGCTACCTATGTGGATGGTGATTGATGTTCAACTTCTTTACTATTGCATCTTATGGTAGTTTTCGATCTCGTGCTGGATTTGTTAGCCGTCAGTGGAGCATCCTTACTAGCCTTCTTTTCTGCTTGTTGTCTGCTTGCTTCTTTCCTTTTTTCGGCCTTCTCTTTTGCAGCTGCTTCTTTTTCTTGTTTTTTCTCTCTCTTTCAGCCTTTCTCTTAGCCTTTTCTTCCAGTTCTTTCTTCTTTTTCTCCTCTCGTTCAGCTAAAATTTGTGCACACTCATCACTTGTTAGCACCCTAACACCAGGTGTACGCTTGCCAGCTACAGAAACTTTCTTAGCTTTCACCAGAACATATTGTATCAGGTAAGGTGATATATACGTACCTGAACTCTCCTTCGTGCTCTGGGGGAGGCACAGCAACTGTACAGGGTGAGGTACCTGTGGTTAAGTTGGTCCTGCATTCATCAGCATTCATTGAATCCTTGGCTGACACTACAGCAGTTGAAGTCGGCTCATCTGAATGCTCTGAAGTAAACTGTACTCTACAGTTGCTACAAGTGCTAGCTTTGTATGATAATTCACTGTGATCAACCAGATTTGCAGGTTCCATAGCATTGGTGCTTTCACTGTTGATGATTTCAACCTGCACTAAATCTTCTTGGTTATTCATTGCTTGCTGGATAAAAAATTCTTCCAGCCGGTGGTCTTCTTCAGCTGAGTTCTGATGCTCCTCTGGATGGTTAATTTCAAGCCACTGAGAATAAAGAGGACCAATCATGTCATACTCCTCTGCAAATCTTCATGTAAAACGAACCTCTTGTTCAGGAGTAAAAGTTGGTGACACAATTTCATCTTCTTGAGTAACAGTAGGGCACACATGTTGACTGTCAGTTTGCTTGCTGCTGGCTGGATTTGTGGGTACTCCATAGTCAAGAGCTTCCGGGTTGAATGGATAGATGCCACTTCTTCTAAACCCTGAATTGATAACTGTTGACACCATTGTCTTCCCCCATGCTCCATTTAGAAGTGAAGAGAATGAGTACTTGGTAACAACTTTACTTGAGTTCTTTTTGCACATAACAATCTAATCCAAAACAGCCAAGCTGTAAAAAAAAGAGTGCGGCCCTCAAAAAGCTATGGTGAAAAAAATATGAAATCCAAGGTGGCAGCCAAGAAATGGTTGTAATGGTAGGTTAATGGTAAAAAATTTAATAACGACAATTCAGGTGAATTTTGGTGCCACTTGGACTTGGCACAAAATTCACTTAAATTGTCATTATTAAAATTTTTACCATTAACCTAGCATCACAGCCATTTCTTGGCCGCCACCTTGGATTTCACATCTTTTTTCACCATAGCTTTTTTGAGGCCCGCACTCTTTTTACAACTTGGCTATTTTGGATTAGATTTCACTTCTTTTTGTATTTGTATATCCCAAACAGGCCAGCTTTGGGGCTTTTTTAACCTATCTTTTTTTTCTTTACCACAGGAAGAAGAAAAGATGAAGCAGATGTTAAATACTTTAAATATTTCTGATTTTATCAATAAATGCACAAATTATATAATGCATATATTTATTACAGAGCTCTCTACATGGTGGTTTCTTTGTAACTTAACACTCTACAAGGTGACTTCTTCTAGCTGATCTCTCTACAGGGTGAATTGTTTGTAGCTGAACTATCTACAAGGTAGCTTCTTCTAGCTGATCTCTCTACAGGGTGATTTGTTAGTAGCTGAATTCTTTGCAGGGTGAGTTGTTTGGAGCTGAACTCTCTACATGGTGGTTTCTTTGTAGCTGAACTCTCTACAAGGTGACTTCTTCTAGCTGATCTCTCTACAGGGTCATTTGTTTGTAGCTGAACTCTCCACAAGGTAATTTCTTCTAGCTGATCTCTGTACAGGGTGAATTGTTTGTAGCTGAACTCTCTACATGATGGTTTCTTTGTAGCTGAACTCGTAACTTCTTCTAGCTGATGTCCCTACAGGGTCAATTGTTTGTAGCTGAACTCTCTACATGGTAACTTCTTCTAGCTGATGTCTCTACAGGGTCACTAATTTGTAGCTGAACTCTCTACATGGTGGTTTCTTTGTAAATGAACTCTCTACAAGGTGACTTCTTCTAGCTGATCTTTCTACAGGGTGATTTGTTTGTAGCTAAACTCTCTACAAGGAAACTTCTTCTAACTGATCTCTGTATAGGGTGAATTGTTTGTAGCTGAACTCTCTACAAGGAAACTTCTTCTAGCTGATCTTTCTACTGGGTGATTTGCTTGTAGCTGTACTCTCTATAGGTGATTTGTTTGCAGCTGAACTCTCTACATGATGGTTTCTTTGTAGCTGAACTCTCTACAAGGTGACTTCTTCTAGCTGATCTCTCTACAGGGTGAATTGTTTGTAGCTGAACTATCTACAAGGTAACTTCTTCTAGCTAATCTCTCTACAGGGTGATTTGTTCGTAGCTGAACTCTCTACAGGTGATTTGTTTGGAGCTGAACTCTCTACATGATGGTTTCTTTATAGCTGAACTCTCCACAAGGTAACTTCTTCTAGCTGATCTCTCTACAGGGTGATTTGTTTGTAGCTGAACTCTCTACATTGTGGTTTCTTTGTAGCTGAACTCTCCACAAGGTGACTTCTTCTAGCTGAACTATCTCTTTCCGTAGTTGAACTCCTTACAAGGTAACTTCTTCTAGCTGATCTCTCTACAGGGTGAATTGTCTGTAGCTGAACTCTCTACAGGATGATTTGTTTGTAACTGATCTCTATACAGGTTACCTGTTTCAGCTGATCTCTTGAATTCTCTTCAGGGTGACTGCTCTATTAGAGTATCTCGATCTCGCACTTGCTAAACCAAGTTGGATTTCATGTTATAACTCCGTGGCCTTAAGTCTGATTCTTCTACACCATTGAAGAGCCTTTCTAAGATGATTACTCCATCTGTACAGTGAATTTCAAAGCATTACCCCAAGTGGTTTATCTGGCAGGTGTGGCAAGTAATCGTTTTTTATTAGCTAATCTCGTTTACGTAATTGTAACACACTGTTGGTTTTTTCGTTGTATCTTCCTGGTTTTTAGCTTGGTTTCTTTCAAACCACAAAAGGTTTGAGGTTCAATAGTTAACCTATTCACCCACCGATTTTTAGCTTCTTCCCATAAGCGATTTACCCTGTAGGCGTGACAACATATTGGTGTTATTGTTCGAGAATAATCACTAATAACTCTTTGCCTGTTTATCGTATTCCAGCCAAAGTTGGTACCAAAATGCACCTTTATACCCCCCTTCTGTGTGCCAAATGTCAAGGCAATCTGATAAGGCGTTCACGTTTTATAGCAGTTTTTGTAAGTGTGCGAAAGAGGAAGAAGAAGATAAAGAAAAAAACAAAGAAACTAAGCCAATTTTTGAAGTCACATATCTCGGGAACACGATTTTGCTCAAATTTGGTATGTGGAGTACTGAAGTTGGCGGGCATGTCCACAGCAAAAATCGTCTTGTTTCATCAAGGCAGCAGAGAGCTACAGAAGTGCAAAAATTGCATTTTTGTTCTTCCTGTCAATATACTCACGGGTGTTGTGTGCCGGCTTCTTGGGCCACACGACACACTACCGTGTGTCTTGATTACAAACCTCTTGCCAGTACTACTTTAATGATTTAAAAACACAGGTATCTAATAGTTGGCTTTCATGTGTAGTATGGGGTGGCAAACAAAGCATTACAACTCCATTGTCTCTTGCATACTCTATCAATTCTGGCTGGTAGTGAGAGCCATGCCAATCTAATATCAATAGAAGTGGTTGGCCAGCAACTGCATGTTCCAGTAGATGTTCCTTGAGCCTTTTTAAAAAATAAATATGTATCCACCCACCCTGTGTCACTCACTCCATACCTGGTACCAGGTACTTCCCCTACAGTCCAGTCATGGTTCAGCATCTTAGCATCAAAAATCACAAAAGGGGGATAGGTTTACCTGCAGCACTCACACAAGCAATGACCACAACTTGTGACTTGTTACCTGATGTCTTGCTGCACACCTTTTTCTGCCCAACACTTGTAACAACCTTGGGAGGACGATGGTCAAAAGGCACCCAGTCTCATCAACATTATATATTTAATGTGGCTTAACAGGCCGTTCTCAGTTAGAGTGGTTTTAAGAAGGTCAAAGTATTCAGCCGTGGTGTCTTTGTCCATGCACTCCATTTGGACATTAGTTATTGGGTCTTCTTTATGAAGTGCGAGTGTCGGGTGTCTTTCCATAAATCGGGTGTACCAGCCAGTTGATATCTTCTTGTCTGGTGGTAACAGGCCTTTATCTTTGGCAGTTTTCTCCACTATCTATATAACCTGCTTTTAGCTCCTGCCATGTCCAACTCTAGCTGTTTCTACTAAAAATTTCAATAGTTTACTACTTTCCTCAGTTCGACTTAGGTATGGTTGTGGTCCAGGATTTCTACCATGCACTACCCTTCCAGAAATTTGATCTTGTAGAGTCATTCTAAGTACATTATATTCATGTGCAGCACTGAAAACCTTTATTCCACCATTCACAGCTTCAATAGCGGAATTCATTTGCTCTTCTGTCCATAGTTTTCACTTCTTAGGAGGATTTGTGACTATTACTGCTGGTGCAGATTGACTTCGAGGCCTTCCACGTGGCCTTCTTTTTCATTTGAATAAACTGTTGCCACTCCTTAGATCACTTCGTTACATACGGTAACATCACACATGCATTCACCTACAAAGACAAAAGAAAGACAGATATCAATACAAAAGATGGAAAATAACGTAGTTTTACCTCCCTTCATCTAGGAAAAATATCCTAATTCCAAGATATTTACTATAAATGCAACCGGTTATATTTTCTAAGTTTTATGAAGGTAATCGGTGACTTACGCTACCCATATGGTGCCTCAGACTGCTGTACACATGACAAGTTTCTTTAACAGGATGGTAACATAGGTTATTTCACTTCGAGAACAGCAAAATATAGCAGACACGCATGCACAACTGATCTACGCATTTCGCACAAAATTGCAAGAAGTGTTATCGCAGATCTCACGACCATAGTCACAAATTTTTATGGATTTGACTGAAAGAGCCAATGAAATTTAAGAATAGCCATTCAAATCTCGATATGATTGGCTTGTTTTCATGTGACAGCATTGACAGGTGCTGTGTAAAATTGGAATGATATACATTGTGAACACACACACACACATACACGCACTCTCTGACAGAACACACAACATGTGCATGCCATACTGCCTAGGACATAATCACCAATAAACAACAAATTAGGGAATAAAATTCTCCATTGGTTTCAGTGTTGAAATTTATACCAGCATTGAATTTTGCTTATGCCATACCTGTTGTTCATCTATGTTTCATGGCATCAACAACTAGGTGATGCAAAGATGCAAAAGTTTCATACATCCAAAACTACTATCTATAAAATTAACTTCAAACTGAGACAAGAGCACTTTTCAGTCTATATGCATTGCATTTAACTCTGTCACCTGCAGGTAAGAAGTACATAATATCTTTGTACTGACATGCAAAGCAAGTGTTTCACCCATAACTTGATGTCTGCATGATTACAACAAGTTTGTTTCATTCTGTGATTGCAGTGATATTGAGCCTGATTGATTATACTGTTGTTTGTCAAATCTACATGTACATGCAGCATTGAGTACTACTTACCTGTACCTTGTTTTCATTTTAAGATGAAAGCTTTCTTTTGTACATGGATTGTAATCACACAAGTGATAAAATGCACAAGCCAGACAATGAGGCACCCAATCATAAACAATGACACTGTGTACTGTTTAGCACAAAGTGTAAAGCTTAGAGACTTAAAAATACAAGCATAGGTTTGGAAAACTATAAAATTCCTATGTATGAATGGCTACAGTGGTGTAAGTATACAACTCCCACATCAATAAAATTTAGCACAATTTTAATAGTGTTTGTTACAGATATAGCAAAATCAGGAGTTCATGAACTCTTGGCAAAATATACAATGAAAATTACAAAGCTATACATGACTATATTTGAAACTTTAAAACATTAGCACATTGCTACATATTAACTGACATTATCAATACCACAGGTATTCCTTGGATGTCATCCCTGATACCACTTTTTCAGACCAATAATTTTTTGAGGTTTTAGTTGGCTGTTTTGGCTCATGCATACTGTATTATTTTGCATTTACACTGTAATACAGTGCTTATTTTCTCAATAATTGAACATAATTTCTGGAACTTTCATTGCTAGACTTATTTAACTAGGGCTTTCATTTATAAGGTAGATTTATAACTCGAAGCTTAATTATTGGGTATATATCATGAAAACTAAGAGAGGTGGGATAGCTGGCAGCAGTGGTTCAATGGCTGCAATCCTTGGTTTTAGTTGTGGAGGTCCCTGGATTGAATCCACATTGGCCGACTTTTTCAATTTGAAGTGATTTCCCTTTTAGAGTATCTCAGTTATTCCCTTGTTACACATGCTTAGTTTTTGCACCATAGCTTCTTCGTTTTATAGAAGGGGTTTGTACCTTGAAAGTTTACAAGGTAATTCTGTTAGTATCTACAAGCGGTTTGTCTGGTAGGGACACCATAATCACACTTATCACCAATATTATTCCTTTTATCTGTAACTTATGTATGCTTTAAACCAATCACTATAGAAAGTTAAATGGAGTCTTAGATATTCTTAATAATATCCTCTCAATCTGAAAGAAATTAGCTGAGAATGTACATGTGTTGTTAAAAGAAATAAAGAATAATAGGAAAATGGAAATATCAAGACTCACAGTACTAAGTCGTAAGGCCAAGAAGCACAAAGTGCATGCCACAAACAATAAAATGCAATCACAACTGTGAGTGGCGGCCAAGAAAGTGCTGTGATGATAGGCTAATGGCAAAAATTTTAATCACATCAATTCAAGTGAATTTGGTGCCAAATCTTAGTGAAAATTTAGCAACTTTAAATAGGGTGTAGGACCAGGAGTCATGCAGACCTTCAGCACTTGTGCTGAAAGTCTTAATGAATAAATTTGGAGAAGGCAACACAAATTTACTGGAATTGTCATAATTAAAATTTTAGCCATTTACCTACCATCACAGCCACCTTGGATTTCACATCATTTTCACCATGGATTTTTTGGGGGGCTGCACTCTTTTTTACAGCTTGGCTGTAATTGGTATAGATTTATATGTACTTTGTTCTTTTAGGTTGTAAACCAGAAGTGGTGACATGTGTATCAGAAGTAAGTGCTTTCTATAGTTGAAAGGAAATGTTCTATGTATGTATTACAGTGTATATACTATTTAGATGTGCTTAAATGAACATTATTGCACAATTTACATGTATACCAATCATAACTGTATATATGCTCACTGCTAATATGTAGCTGAATTTGTGAGGGATGTTTAGCTGTCTAAAATACAAGCTTAATATAAAAGTTTACATTTATAGTTATTGGGAATTCGGGTATAGTAAACAAGTTTAAAAGCTTGCCTAAATACAGTATTTATACTACTACATACTACTGCTACTACTACTCCTCTTTAATCAATAAACCTTCCAGGCACATCATGCTTATAAGTCACTCGCTTCAACCATGTGGGGGTTATTAAAAACAGGTTATTAAGGCATGATTCATTCAATGGCATATGCATTAATGCCCATGGTTAACAAAAAGAATTCTGCAGAGTTTTGCTCTACACCTTTGCATTCAGTGCACAAAATGACAACTGAATTTGAAAGCAACTTTAGTGCCAGATTATGAGCATTTTGATTGACACAAAAGGTAGTATATATAATATATCTTTTGTTACTCTTTACAACATGTACAGAATATATACATATTATAATAGTGGACTTTTGAATTGTAGTTTTATTCTTATGGAGATGCTCAAGGGGACCAAAATTTTAGACAAACTGATGATGGAGTATCACCACTTATTACTCTATCACAGGAATTCAACTTTTTTGGTCAGCATTTCAGGAATCTGTATGTACGTAAGCACATTTGTAGTACTGTTTCACTCCTTATTGATGCACCTTTAGTACAGTAGAATCTAGATTATTCAAACACCTTGATCAGTAAAAGTGTTCAGATGAATTTGGTAGTTTGAATAGATTTATTTATACAAGTGTTGGATACTCACAAGGAGTAGTGCATCAATAGTAGTATTGATATTGGCCCTATTTTGGTGGTATCAGACTTATATCAGTGAGATAATAATAACCAATACTTTGTATTACATTATTTCATTGCTCTTCAAGATAGCAGTGCATGTAACAAGTTGAATACAGATCAAGGGTAGACATAAACCATGAATTCTTTGAAAGAAGCCACCAAATATTGTTTATTATTAAGGCTTTACAGCACAAGTGCTGAAGGTCTGTAGGACACCTGGTTCTATAGCCTATTTAAAGTTGTTACAGAAAGTGTTTTTTGAAAAGGTGGAGAAAGGAGAAAATATCCATGACTGGACCTAGGCAGCCTCGAACCTGCGGCCATCCAACTAACGCTCGAACGTTTACAGGAGTCTGCCAGGTGGTCAGGATGTTTTCTCCTTGTCAGTTTCATGTACCGTATATGACCGTATAGAAGCCCGGGCGTTTATTTCCTATAAATCATTTTTGACTCTGTGTTTGAATGAGACCGGCGTTAATTTGGACCCGGGCGTTTATTTCTTACTAGCCACTCGTTGAGAATGACAGGTGCCAGTACAAGTACCTACGAAATACGAAATCCATAGCCCATTACGTACATAAACCCATTTGGACTCCTCTGCTGGATGAAACATTGGAAGTTGGGCGGAAAGATGACAATGACCACGATAAATACGCTATGGCTATCACCAGAAGAGAAGGCATAGTCGAACAAGACAAGACATCATTAGACTGGTAATGAGACATCACTGTATAGTTAGCAGCTGACACGAGTTTAGAAACCCTTTCAGTGCATATCATTAGCACCCCGGCGTTTAAATGAGCCCCGGCGTTTATTATGACAGTCCCTTAGCTGTACCCGGCATATATTTGAGCCCCTGCGTGTATTTGAGCCCGGCTTTAATACGGTCATATACGGTATATGTATCCAAGGAACTCTAGAGAGTGACTTATTATCTCAAAGTACCCCATGTGGAACCAAATGGATATTAGTTTATTTATCAAGGCTTTACAGCACAAGTGCTGAAGGTCTGTAGGACACCTGGTCCTACAGCCTGTTTAAAGTTGTTTTTAGACAGTGGGAAAAAGCAGTACACCATGAAGTGAGATTCATTGAAGCCACAAACAATGATAATAACAAATCAGTGAACTGCACCTTTTGAGATTAGTAAATGTGTTTAGTAAGCTGGCTTATTAACTTTATTGGAAATGCTGGTTGTTCCTTGTGAATAATATCCATTTACAAAGTGTCGGTATTGGATTGGCATCAACTATTTTTCACCTAAAATGTCGGTATAATGAAAAGAAAAACAGTATCAGTATATTACTAGTAGGGGGAGAAGTACAGCATAAAACCTTTAATATAAATGAACGTAAAGCCATAGTAGTACACATTTAATAATTCCCATTTGTTAATGCATGGGCACTATGACTGCTTTAATGATGCAGCCTTTTCCATTGCTCTACATGCTGGATTAAGACATAATATGGTAGTATGTCCAGCAGCTAAAAATGCTTGCATGCCATACTGTGGGTATATTGATAGGAAGGAAAAACCATGATTTTCACACATTCAAAGCTCCATGATCCTTTATCCAAATTGAATAAATTTTATGATGGAGTTGCCTGCCTGGTGTGGCAGTCCGCATACCATATTTGAAGGAAATTCCAGCAGCCAATCTTCAAATACAAGCAACCAAAGTTTCATTTTTCTTCATTTTTTCTACCTCTTCTTTTCACACGGTTGCTATAAAATACAAGCATGTAATCTGATTGAGCTAAAATTTGTCACAGTTGAAGGGGTTCTAAACTTTAATACCAGTACTAATTTTTGTTGTGCAAATCTGATGAACGTTCATGGAGTTGTGACTGATTGTTCGCGTAAAACAAGATCGATGTGATGTCACGCATACAGGGTAAACCGCTTCATGGAATGAGTTGAAAATCAATCTGTGGATAGATTAACCATTGTAGGAGTGACTTTTGGTGGTTTCAAAGTAATCGAGGTAAAGACCAGGAGTTATAACATTAAACCAAACATGTGTAGAGATTGTACAATGAAATTCATAAATAATTATTAAAAAACATTAGTTTTCACACCTATCAGGAAAACCACTTGAACTAAAATATGTAGATCAGCGTTGTAAGTGGGCCGGGTCATCCGGATTATCCAGGTCATTTGAGTCGCATTTTGTGCGGGTCAAGTGGGTCTTATCCACTTCACTGAATATCTGGGTCTGACCCAGATGAGATCACATGTGACTATAAGTTAACAAGCTCGACTGTATTGGCGGAAATGCAATTACTCAAGAAACTTACGTGGAGCCACGCCCACCATTCATAATCATAATAATCGTTCAGGAATTTACTTTTGCTGTCTGTGTGGGATATGTAGAGCTACGCCCACTTATCAGAATTGTATTAGCTGTTCTCTGTGGGTATGCATGGCATTACCGGATCCGTGTTGCTACTTGACTAACTTCTGGAAATTCTTAATTGCTGTAGCTGCATGTAGAATTACGTGGAGTAACACCCACTTGATAACACGTGCATGGAGCCACACCCACTCGATAATACGTACGTGTATACACACTCACTTGATAATATGCAGCAACTTACTTCTTGCAGGCAATCCTTTCTATAGTGTAGGGCTAACTAATGGAACTTGTGAACTTTTAATCTAGCTCTTGAGGCACGCCTCTATTTTAATTAAACTGGGTCACATGTGGGTCAGATCCGGGTCCCATCCGGATTACTATTTGGGTCAGTGGGTCAAATGGGTCAACAGTACTGACCCACTTACAACGCTGATGTAGATGAATATAAAGACCTTTCGGTAGAATAGAAGCATTAGATTAAAAGCCATTCAGTTATAATGCGAAAACCACTACTAATAGTCCTGTTGTGACTGGGATTAAAATTAAATCAAGTAATCAAGGCGTTAATATAGATATTGAATAAAGCAATCATGATGTCCAAAAAATGAGCCCTATCAAACAAGTTGTAAAGAAAACGGCAATTTATGAAGTTTTTATGCTAGATTATCAAGCAACCAAGACATCTTTTTAGATGAAATAAAGTGTTCAGCATATATTTCATTGATAAAATCTTGATCCTAGTCAAAAATGGTTCTACAGGACTATTGGTAGTGACTGCTATGCAATCGAGATACTCTAATAGTAGTCACCCTATTAGAGCATTCAGCTACCCTAATAAGTTACTCTATTAGAACATTTAGCTATGTAACACGTTACCCGCTAGATATGCAACAAGTCATCCTGTGAGTTTAGCTACAAACAAGTCACACTGTAGAGAGTTCAGCTACAAACCAGTCACCATGTAAAGAGTTCAGCTACATTAAACTACATAAGAAGTCATCCTGCAGAGAGTTCAGCTACATAACAAGTCATCTTGTAGAGAGTTCAACTACAAACAAATCACCCTGTACAGAGAGCCCAGCCACAAAATAAGTCAACATGTAGAGAGTTCAGCAATGAAACAAGCAATTCTGTAGAGAGTTTGATTATGAATATTCTTTGCTGCACAAGTGCGATGATGTGGACAGAAATAAGAACAAACATACAAACATACATAAACATATTTTTTTAGAAAACAGCTTAGGAAACCAGGTATATGGACACACACCCAGAGCTTATGATAACATCCGGACACCAGACAAAAATTGCATAGATGTCTGACCATAATGTAATTTGTCCGGACACAGTGTCCCATCAGAGCAAGGAGAGAGCCTAAGGGCTGAGCTGGCATGCTATCAACAATAACAGTCACTTGGTTGCCAGGGGAAGCAATAAAACCCGGAATACGGAATAACGGAACAGCGGAATAACGGAATAAGCGAAAATTACATTCTTAATATTTTACTACTATATATACAGTCTATAGCATTTATACAATACTCACCTCGTAGCAATTCCACAGAGAATCACTAAGGCGATCCTCAGGGCGATCTTTAAATAGAACTAGCACAAAACTAACCACTCTAGAATAATCTAACTAAGCTAAAATACTTTCTAATACACTTTACTACAAAATCGCTACAACACTATAAGTTATTTCTGCTACAGCTACTTATACCAGCCATCACACACAAGTAACTGCCCGAATTTATTAGTGACAACATTCCATCCTAAGAAATCTTCTCTGAAATAATCTACTCTGGCTAACCTGTTAGTTATCCATCGCCAAACAAGCTTAATGTAAATTCAAAAGGTTAAGTGCTGTATTTAGCTGACATCACTTTGTGCAGCTTGATTCTAATAAATTCGGGCAGTTCCTCGTGTGTGATGGCTGGTATAAGTAGCTGTAGCAGAAAGAACTTATAGTGTTGTAGCGATTTTGTAGTAAAGTGTATTAGAAAGTATTTTAGCTTAGTTAGATTATTCTAGAGTGGTTAGTTTTGTGCTAGTTCTATTTAAAGATCGCCCTGAGGATCGCCTTAGTAATTCTCTGTGGAATTGCTACCAGGTGAGTATTGTATAAATGCTATAGACTGTATATATAGTAGTAAAATATTAAGAATGTAATTTTCGCTTATTCCGCTGTTCCGTTATTCCGTATTCCGGGTTTTATTGCTTCCCTGTTGCCAGGAGATAGTATACATTCTTACAACCCAAGGGAGTGACCACAAATGTACCAATGCCAACCCTCTGGTGTACTGTAACCACATAACAGCTGCATTAAGGCATGTGACATCTTACCACTATAATGTTCATTTGCTATGCTATAGTGGACATATTGGGCATTCATCTTCCACATGTCCAGTCAATTTTGGTAATTGTCCAGCCATTTCTGGTTTGCCAGGACATTGTGACAGGACAACAGAGAATTCTTATCATAAGCTCTGCACACCTGGTTTAAAAACTAATAATGTAAAAGGTTTATATATCTCAGGGCTTAAATTGTATAAATTTCATAAGATATATAAACTTATAAACTAAGTTTTCAGGATTAAAATTAGGGCTAGTGCTACAGATGTGTGCTTTAATAGAAGTTGACAGCAGATGGGATATTCCTCAACTTGCAGGTTTATTTATTATCACCTGTACCAGTTAGGCACTGGAGAATGAACACAGAAGGTAGAGCCTGTATGAGGTGTTTATCACTAGCCTAGGAGTCTAGTGAGTAAAGTATCCTCAAGTGAAATAAGTCAAGTACGTACCTACATAGAAGGCTGGGAAAAAAGCCAACCCGTGACCTGCAGGCTACCCAGGTTCTGGCCAATCACCACACTCAGTGCCAACCAGGGGAGGCCACCTAAGTAGGGAAATGTTAATATATTTGTTATCAACTTTACCAGTTAGGTTCTGTCAATAGAACACACACACACTTGCAATGTATCATATAGACTAAAGGTTGGTATTCCATATATTCAATCATAAATCAAGCCGTTGTTGACCATACTAAAATGCTTAGAAATCTGCATTGGATGTCCATGACACTCATGTGTTTCTAACTCTTCACTGTACAATTAAATAATTAGCAGTAAATTAATCAAGGTGATGTGTTGCGTGTTAATTGAGGAACTATTCCACTGTATCTGATAGAAGATTCTGCATACTCCTTATTATCCTGGCTTAAGAAGCTATTTCCAAAAATAATTTAACAGAATTTTCTAGTGACTAACTGACTGACAGAGTAACTGACTGACTGACTGATGCCTTCAGACAGGCGTAACTTGATAACAGCTAAGGCTACGGGCTTGATTTTTTCACTGTCCGACGTTGCTTCAGTCTGAGAGGTGCCTTTTGGCATACTGCAGTACGTACAATGCATTCTTCATGGACTTACCGGTATCCTCCTTGTGTCCCATTCATCTTTGCTGACAGCAAAAAGTGTCGATTTGGCAGTAGCACGTGATGGCTTTCTTTTGTAATGGAAATCATCCGTATTTTCATAGTGGCTACTTTGATTGCAGAGGTGCTTTTTGAACAGTTCTTGATTCGTAATGCTGTGTAACGGGTTAAACATAGCTGACAGCAAAGTGTAATGGATACTTCACTTTTCAGATGAAAATTGATGTAACTGGGGCACGCCCATTTCTTTCTTTTGATGCGGTATGCATGGATTGCAGGGGTGCTTTTAAAACAGTTCTTGATTCATAATACTGTGTAACAGATCTAACATAGCTGACAACGAATTGAATGGATACTTCACTTTTCAGATGATAATTGTGGGCTCACCAGTCATAATAATAATATAATAATTACAAAAAAAGTTAACAAACATGCACACAAAAATTGGAATTTTCAACTAGATTAGGGACCATAGCACATTGATAAAAAGTACTGAAACAAGCTGGAGTAGTGCACAATATTAAATCACGGTAAAACAATAAGTAATGTTATGTCCCTACTGTGCATTTCTGTTATGGTATCTTGGGGATATAACACTTCTTACTGCTTTACTGTGATTTAATATCATGCACTACTCCAGCTTGTTTCAGTACTTTTTATCGATGTGCTATGGTCTGAAAATTCAAAAAAAAATTGTGTACTTGTAGACAATGTTTTGAGTTGTGAAAGGCAGCATTTGGGTCAGTTATACTGCTGCCGTTCATTCTTTCAATGCAAGATATTTTCACACTTTATAAATCTTGGATTCGTCCTGTATTAGAGTATGGTTCCATCTTGTATTCAAGTGCATCTAAGTCGTTTGGATAACCTTCAACCTCGTATTGAGAATATGTGCAGCTTTACACTACCTTCTTTGACTGACCATCTCAATGCCTCCATCTTGGGCTTTACATGTCGTCTTTGGATGATGAAGGGCGAGGTAACCTCTAAACTTTCTGCCTAACTTTTAAGACAATAACATACAGATTATCAAACAGACTACACAGTTTTGATCCAGCCAGCCATCTTTATTTTCAGAACCTCTGCAATTTTTGAACATTGGACCGCTTTCACTGTAATTGGCAAGTAACTGTAGTAACTTTGTGGGACTCAATCCCAGTAAAACTTCTGTTACAAGGAGATTGTAGGAGATGAAGACTTGTTTTGAAAGGCATTCAAAGAACCATCATGATGTGATGTATAGTAACTGTATGCTGTATGTATAAACGAGGTTTAACAAACACAAAAAAAGAAACAGGCGTAAAACACTTATGTGCTATAAATAGAATTTTCTGTAATATTTTTGGATTTGTCCATTCGTCATAACAAATGTAGCTACAATGTTAGATTCTATGTACACTCTATTGGCTTGGGAAGCTGGTCATCCACTGCAGGCTATCAGCCTGAATACGCTCAGAAGAGCATTGCAGATCAGTGATCCAATGTGAGATTTGCAATACTTGAGGTCCTCCTGCTGGCAAGTCTCTAACATAGTTAGTTAGAAACTGCTAGAGACCTGCTAGCAGGTCTCTTAGTGGTTTTTAAAAACCTCGTTATCTTCCAAAGATTAAAACATACTATGCATACCATTATCTTAGGCAAGGTAGAGAAGGCTTAGTAAGAAATTGATATGTACATAGAAAATGCACCAAGCTTGTTACATACTCTACAACATTTGTGAACATCATGTCTTAAATTTCTTCACCTCTGCATTTTAATTTCACAACTTTTAAAACACTGGCTTTTTGAAAGTCACACTCTTTACAGCTCAGCTGTTTTCATTTTCTATTAATTTATAAGTTCGGCTGACCTAGGGCTTGCTTTAACACTTTTCTACAAAAGCAATGGAAAATAGAAAGTTACTTAAGGTTACAATATATTTTGAAATGCGTAGGTGCAACAAATTATAAGCCTGCATTTACTCAAGCAGGGATAAATAATTTCAACAACTGTGTTGTGGTAGCAATGCAACTATTTGTAGTTGTTTGTTTTTACTGCAGATCAACAGCTATTCTTGGGTGTGTAGTCCACAATAGACCGATGTTTTGCAAAAACACGCTGCCAAAAACCAGACTAATGGATCACTGAATCCTTATAATTTTAATATAAGTAACTAAACAACTAAAATATCTAGGTCTTGTGGAAGCAACATTTTAAGTTACTATTTGTGAAGATGTTTTATTGAACTTTTTGTAGTTTCTTTGAGTGAAACAAGTTGTTTGAAGGCTTGTATCTTTGTCACTGGGAAGAAAAATGCCAAAAACGCTTCCACAGGTCCTAATAAATTTAATATTCAGTATTACTATGCCCCATAGAGCCTAAAGCCTTTGCTGTGTTTGGCAGCAGAAAAACATGGTATTGCAGCTGGAGCATGAGCAATGTACAGGTTGACTAACCTGTGTTGTTACAACAACTTGTAGTGTTCCATTGTTCCAGCTGCCTCAAACTACACTATAACTACATAAGAGCTTCACGTTCACTTTAAACTTTTCATGCTGCTAGATTGATTTTATGACCTTCTCAAAAAGTATCGATAGGCATTAATGATTTCCCGTGACCATACCGTAATTTTTAAGTTTTAATAGCCAAGTTACTTTTTGCTCTCCAATGCAACACGTGTACAATGTATTAGAAAATTCTAAAACTTCAATATATAAAATTATTAAACCCATTCATAGTGTGGATTTCAAGTAGAGCCTTCCTTTATAAAGGAAGTGGATAGCTAACTGGCAATAGTGATACAGTGGTTTGGCTCTAGGGATGGAGGTCCCTGGACCCTGATTTGAATCCACAATAATTTTTTTGCATGCTTTTTTCTTCAGATTTGTAGTATAGCTATGACAGCTCTATTATAATAAGAGTACACACCTCAATTGTGTGCTTTTCAGTTTTAGAACTACAACTGGTCAGTGTACTGAAGTCTGAAAGAAATATTAGTTTTCTAGTAGACATGATAATAAATTAAGCCATGTTTTCTTAAGTCTAAACTGCCAATACTGTCTTAAATTTGCATGAAATTCATAGTAATTGCACTGTTATCAAAGAGTATGGTAGTACTGTTTAGTAGATATTGCCCCAAAAACAAATGGCAGCCAAAATGCTGCCTCTAAAAGAACCTAGAAATATCTTGAAGGACCACAGTAATTTACATAGTGCCTAACCTGAAAACCCACATGTTTCATGAAATTTGTGCATTCTATTACTTAGCAAGTTTGTAGCATCACCAAAATCCCAGGAAGTAGTAAGGGCTTATACAAGCTGTAGTACAGATTCGCCTATCAATAATAAGCAGAACTACATATCTAAGTTATAAGTGTGTATAACTTACCGTTTTCAACTAACAAAGCGATTTGTTAACACCGGTGATGATCTGTCCTCTTCGCGATGCAATCTGTTACAAGCCACCAATTTACTCCTTTTAAAGAACGGCATCACGTGATCTTGTATATCATTAGATGCATCTCTAAATGAAAAGCACCATGAAGTTTATTTTAGCTTAATACAAGCAACAAAGTGAACAGATTTGTACAAGGTTAGTTTTATTGTTGTGTAAATATAATCTAATCCAAAACAGCCAAGCTGTAAAAAAAAGAGTGCGGCCCTCAAAAAGGCTATGGTGAAAAAAGATGTGAAATCCAAGGTGGTGGCCAAGAAATGGCTGTGATGGTAGGTTAATGGTAAAAATTTTAATAACGACAATTCAGGTGAATTTTGGTGCCGCTTGGTCTTGGCACAAAATTCACCTGGATTGTTGTTATTAAAATTTTTACCATTAACCTAGCATCACAGCCATTTCTTGGCCGCCACCTTGGATTTCACATCTTTTTTCACCATGGCCTTTATGAGGGCCACACTCTTTTTTTACAGCTTGGCTGATTTGGATTATATTTCCCTTCTTTTTGTATTTGTATACCCCAAAGCCGGCCATAGGCCGACTTTGGGGCTTATGGCCGGCTTTGGGGCTTTTTTAACCGATCATTTTTCTTTACCACAGGAAGAAGAAAAGATGAAGGAGATGTTAAATACTTTAAATATTTCTGATTTTATCAGTAAAATTGTACAAATTATATATATATATAATACATATATTAATTACAGAACTCTACATGGTGGTTTTTTTGTAACTGAACACTCTACAAGATAACTTCTTCTAGCTGATCTCTCTACAGGGTGATTTGTTTGCATTTGAACTCTCTACAAGGTAACTTCTTCTAGCTGATCTCTCTACAGGATCACTTGTTTCTAGCTGATCTCTCTACAGGGTGAATTGTTTCTAGTTGAACTCTCTACAGGGTGATTTATTTGCAGCTGAACTCTCTGCATGGTGGTTTCTTTGTAGCTGAACTCTCTACAAGGTGACTTCTTCTAGCTGAACTCTCTACAGGATGATCTTTTCGTAGCTGAACTCTCTACAGGTGGTTTATTTGCAGCTGAACTCTCTACATGGTGGTTTCTTTGTAAATGAACTCTCTACAAGATGCCTCCTTCTAGCTGATCTCTCTACAGGGTAATTTGTTTGTAGCTGAACTCTCCACAAGGTAATTTCTTTTAGCTGATCTCTCTACAGGGTGAATTGTTTGTAGTATGAACTCTCTACAAGGTAACTTCTTCTAGCTGATCTCTCTACAGGTGATTTGTTTGCAGCTGAACTCTCTACATGATGGTTTCTTCGTAGCTGAACTCTCTACAAGGTAACTTCTTCTAGCTGATGTCTCTACAGGGTCACTAGTTTGTAGCTGAACTCTCTATATTATGGTGGTTTCTTTGTAACTGAACTCTCTACAAGGTAACTTCTTCTAGCTGAACTCTCTACAGGGTGATTTGTTTGTAGCTGAATTCTACACAGGTGATTTGTTTGTAGCTGAGCACTTTACAGAATGGTTTCTTTGTAGCTGAACTCTCTACAAGGTAACTTCTTCTAGCTGATGTCTCTACAGGGTCACTAGTTTGTAGCTGAACTCTCTATATTATGGTGGTTTCTTTGTAACTGAACTCTCTACAAGGTAACTTCTTCTAGCTGAACTCTCTACAAGGTGACTTCTTCTAGCTGATCTCTCTACAGGGTGATTTGTTTGTAGCTGAACTATCTACAAGGTAACTTCTTCTAGCTGATCTCTCTACAGGGTGATTTGTTTGTAGCTGAATTCTACACAGGTGATTTGTTTGTAGCTGAGCACTTTACAGAATGGTTTCTTTGTAGCTGAACTCTCTACAAGGTAACTTCTTCTAGCTGATGTCTCTACAGGGTCACTAGTTTGTAGCTGAACTCTCTATATTATGGTGGTTTCTTTGTAACTGAACTCTCTACAAGGTAACTTCTTCTAGCTGATCTCTGTACAGGATAAATTGTTTGTAGCTGAACTCTCTATATGGTGGTTTCTTTGTAACTGAACTCTCTACAAGGTAACTTCTTCTAGCTGATCTCTGTACAGGATAAATTGTTTGTAGCTGAACTCTCTACAAGGTAACTTCTTCTAGCTGATCTCTGTACAGGATAAATTGTTTGTAGCTGAACTCTCTACAAGGTAACTTCTTCTAGCTGATCTCTCTACAGGGTGATTTGTTTGTAGCTGAACTCTCTACAAGTGATTTATTTGCAGCTGAACTCTCTTCATGGTGGTTTCTTTGTAGCTGAACTCTCTACAAGGCAACTTATTCTAGTTGATCTCTCTACAGGGCAATTTGTTTGTAGCTGAACTCTCTACATGGTGGTTTCTTTGTAGCTGAACTCTCTACAAGGCAACTTATTCTAGTTGATCTCTCTACAGGGCAATTTGTTTGTAGCTGAACTCTCTACATGGTGGTTTCTTTGTAGCTGAACTTTCTACAAGGTTACTTCTTCTAGCTGAATTATCTCTTTCCGTAGTTGAACTCCCTACAAGGTAACTTCTTCTAACTGATCTCTCTACAGGGTGAATTGTTTCTAGCTGATCTCTATACAGGTTACTTGTTTCTAGCTGATCTCTTGAATTCTCTTCAGGGTGACTGCTCTATTAGGATGACTGCTCTATTAGGATGACTGCTCTATTAGGATGACTGCTCTATTAGAGTATCTCGATCTCACACTTTCTACACCCAGTTGGATTTCGTGTTATAACTCTGTGGCTTTAAGTCTGATTCTTCTACACCATTGAAGAGCCTGTCCAAGTTGATTACTCCATCTGTACAGCGATTTTCAAAGCATTACCCTAAGCAGTTTTTCTGGTAGGCTTGGCAAGTAGTCGTTTTTTATTAGCTAATCTCGATTGCATAATTGTTACACACTGTTGGTTTTTTCATTGTATCTTCCTGGTTTTTAGCTCGATTTCTTTCAAACCATAATAGGTTTGAGGTTCAATAGTTAACCTATTCACCCACAGATTTTCAGCTTCTTCCCGTAAGCGGTTTACCCTGTAGGCGTGACAACATATTGGTGTTATTTTTCGTGAATAATCGCTAATAACTCTTTGCCTGTATATCGTATTCTAGCCAGAGTTGGTACCAAGTTGTGCCTTTATACCCCCCTTCTGTGTGCCAAATTTCAAGGAAATCGGATAAGGTGTTCGCGTTTTATAGCAGTTTTTGCAAGTGTGCGAAAAGAGGAAGAAAAATAAGAAAATACGAAGAAACTAAGCCAATTTTTGAAGTCGCATATCTCGGGAACACTTGAAGCGATTTCGCTCAAATTTGGTATGTAGAGTACTGAAGTTGGAGGGTGCGTCCACAGCAAAATCGTCCTGTTTCATCAAGGAAACACAGAGCTACAGAGGTGCGAAATTTGCATTTTCGTTCTTCCTGTCAATATACTCACGGGTGTTGCGTGCCGGCTTCTTGGGCAGCACAACACACCGCCGTGTGTCTTCAAGGGCGGATTTAGGGGGGGTGCTTGGGGTGCTGAAGCACCCCCTCCCCCCTCCAAAATTTTACTATGTGCAAGCTAGGAAGCTTCTAGAAGTTGCAGCATAGAAGTAATTGCATCTTATGCGTATGCATGTTCAATGAAAAGATGGAAAGAGAAGGGAGAATGGCTAATCTTTACTTAGAATTACTAAGAGGGGTTCAAATTATACTTTTGGTGTGAGACTTAACCTAAAAGCTGCTAAAATTCGAAATACTCTAATAGAACAGTCAACTACTCTAATAGAACATCCATCATAATTTTTTTTTCAAGAAGTTGCCAGTATGTTTTCTTGACCTGTGCACTATATCTTACTGTTGCTCCAAACATCCTGCCATATACTAATCACTTTCTGAGAACAACTTCTGTCAAATATAGTTTAATATTATAGGTATTTTCAGTTGTTGCTACATTGATGCTTGGGTTAGCAAGATAAATAAAACAGTTAATTTCTTAGCATGTATACAGCTAACAAGGCTGTAGTATCTGAGAAATGTTTGTTTTGCTTTATCAATACCAAAGTTCCATGCTGCATTTATCTGAATCTAGCATCAATTGAAGCTAATAAAATTTAATGTCATACAGGGTTTGCACTCGGTTTGCATTCCCAAACCCCTTGAAGCTCAACTTTATAAGCTCAAATGATACCACAGCATTTATGCTGTCATGGTATAAGGGGTTAGTTGTGGCCAAAATCTAGTTGTATATGTAAGTGACTTTGACTTTGGTTGTAAAAAATTAATATGGTGATGGGGCCATATAGTTGGAAAAGTCAGATTGAAATGGTAACAGAACAATCTGTGGCTATATATATACTATAAAATTGAAGTTATTTTTGTGTGCATTTTAAATCTCTACAATGACCTTATAAGATCCAATCCTGTGTATGTCTTTGACAATCCACTATTATGTATTGCCTTATAATCCAATAGCATATAAAAGTGTACTTCTGTTTTTCTAAAATTACTTACTTGTACCCCCACAATGTTTCAGTACAATAGAGTATTTGGTTAAAAATAACTTCCAGATTCAATCTTGCGATAATTATATTCCAAAAATTTCCAGAGAAAGCATCAACCCAGACCCCCTAGCTGGAAAATTCTACATATGTGTACTCTACATACTGCATGGTGAGTGTATATACTTGCCCTCCCAAGCCTTCTCTTCATTGTTACTGTTTGGATGTTATAGTTTGAGCCATGAGACTGTAAAGCACACTAGCTATATCTTAAGCCAAGCAATACACTACATTTAGTGATCTTGTATGTATTGATGAATTTACCACATAAATTTTATTGGCTAATTTGTGAATTGATGTAGCAAAAAACCAAACTCTAACCAATATAGTCATATATAATAGTGAATTTCATATAGCATTTATAAAGTTCACAAGGCTGCAACATCTGAGAGCTTTTCTAATTTTTTCCCTTACTTGATCAAATCTCATGCTACTTACATTTATCTAAATATAGCAGCTTCTGGAGTTTGCACTATCAATTAACCCCTTGAAGCTCAACTTTAAGTGCAGATCCAATCCTGTGTTTTAAATATTCTTCTTGACCTTACATTCAATTAACTATACACTATTTATTCTCTTTGACAAGCCACTATTATACAGTTTCTTAAAATTCAATAACAAGAAGTATAGTTCTGTTTTAAATTAAAATTACTTCCAACTGAACTCATTCATCTTGTACCCACATTTGGTTAATAATAGCTTCTAGATTCAATCTTGTGAAAGCAATTTTCCAAAAATCTCCAGAGGAGTATGCTACCAGAGCCCCTAAATTCTATACATGCTGAGTGCACGTGCACTCAACACACTGGTGAGTCTACTTGCCCTCTCCACTCATCTCTACTGTTAATTTTGGACAGCTATAGTGTAGTTTGACCCATGAGACTGCAAATTATGTTATACTTCAAAACACTAAGTTTGATCATGTGCCCATATGTTTCTGGTAACTAGCTCTTTAAGATGTTAGTCTAAGATTGAATTTTAGCTACTGGATGTGCCCTTTATATATAGTTACTGTATATTGACAAACTTTAGGGGAATAATGCTATCACATAAACAAAGTGACATCACCAAATTCAATCTCAGTAGGCCAAATTTGCTAAATTTTCCTGTGGGGGCATGCCCCCAGACCCCCCTAAATAGAGCATGCTCTTTAATCATGCTGAGTGTGCTTCGTACACTAGTTGTACCATGATCAACTTTCTTGCCACATAATATATAAATGTCCATGTTAGCACCCCCCCCCCCCCCCCCCCTTCTGAAATCCTAGATCTGCCCCTGTGTCTTGATATACTTAACATTAGAAGGATAGTTCTTTCTAGCGTAGTTTCACGTAATATATTGGCATTGTATATCAAAAGAATCACATATTAATGGAAAATATAATGGCTTTTATTTCAAGCTCATAGCTTTAATTGCTGTTGAGCTACAGCATTTTGTTTACATCCTATACACTTGGACGTACTATTGCGGTGCTGGGCTTTCATGAAAGACTTATATTTGGATGTAATATTATAGCAGCAGTCCTTAAAGTGTTAATTAATTAAGCAACAAAAGTACCTAAATGTAGTGGTCTTCGCATATCTAACATCAATTGTAGCATTAAATATAAAAACCAGCGTTGAAACCGGGTCGGGTCATCCGGGTCACATTTTCTCCGGGTCATCCGGGTCAGACCCAGTTTACAATTTATCCGGGTCTGACCCGGATTGGATCACGTGAGAAACGAAATTGTTCGTTTGACGACGTGGAAACTTATAAACGCTATCGCGTAGCTCTTTCGTGAGCCACGCCCACTTATCGCATTACCAACATACGCTCAGCTATGCCCATTTGCTAGTAAGTGCAGTATGCAGCACGAAACTGAGGGTATCTATGGTGAGGGGTAGCTATTAGTAGGTGAAGACCTTTTTTTTTTTTTTTGGTCTTCAACCTACAGCTAGGCTGAAGTTGCAATAATATTTACTCAACACGAATCGAACGCTCAAAATGTAGACTAGTTTGCTCGCTCGAGACTAGCCGAAACACGTCTCGGCTTTAATTAATCCGGGTCACATCCGGGTCAAATCCGGGTCTGACCCGGATCCAGGTCAGTGGGTCATCCGGGTCAGCAGTAGTGACCCGGTTTCAACGTTGATAAAAACCCAATACACTTCAATATTAATTTTTTTAAGTGGCAAAACCCATTTTGGTCTGCCTGCCTGCCTGCCTGCCTGCCTGCCTGCCTGCCTGCCTGCCTGCCTGCCTGCCTGCCTGCCTGCCTGCCTGCCTGCCTGCCTGCCTGCCTGCCTGCCTGCCTGCCTGCCTGCCTGCCTGCCTGCCTGCCTGCCTGCCTGCCTGCCTGCCTGCCTGCCTGCCTGCCTGCCTGCCTGCCTGCCTGCCTGCCTGCCTGCCTGCCTGCCTGCCTGCCTGCCTGCCTGCCTGCCTGCCTGACCACAATTGCAAGGATAGAGGCTAAACAACGCATCATATAGCCACCATTTTTTGCCACAATACTTAACTCCAAGTGTGCCTTTTGTGGTTCCAATGAGTGTCTGTCCTCTGCGTCTTGCTTTTCCTTAAATTTTCAATTGTGTTGGTCTTCTTCATGAAACGAAATTGTATCAAAGCCTTTAATTATCCATATTGACACCTTCCATATTAGACGCCACAAAACTATTTAAAGCGGCACTCACTCTGCTTTAAGAAGTATTTCTTGGTAGACACTGTACATGCACAATAGGACCTTTTACAAAATAGCTGGACCAACAACAACCAAGCAACACGTCCCTTTACAATATAGCTGGACCAAGGATATGCCCTTTAATGATCTAGCCGTGTTTATAGTGATTGATCATTAAATACACGTTTCATAGTATGGTGAAAAAAACAAGGCATGCTATGACCATTCCCCTTCATATCACATATAGTCTAGCTGGCTGAGGCCCACTTGAAATGCTCTAATAAAGTAATCACTCTAATACAACAGCCATGTTCGATATTCTAATAAAACAGTCACATACACATATCATAGCTGTAGCTATAAGAAAGAAAACTAAACAAACTAGTATATTATTAATTTAAAAATTAAATAGGGATCTAGCAATAAAAACTAATGAAACAAGAGTATTATTATGAATGATGGTATTACAACATAGCTCTGTGGGAAAATCCCTACTTTGGCATTGAACAAAATAACTGTTATGACATGCCAATGTAGGGATTTTCCCATAGAGCTATGTATGTGTAGTACCGTCATTCATATAATCTTGTCTTACTAGTTTTTTATTGCTTAGTTCCCTACTTCATTTTTAAATGTTTAATATACTAGTATAATATAGCATCTCATAGAATCCTCTTGCTGTAAAGCCTTAGTAAATAAAAATAATAAATTATACATATGCTATAGTTTTTGTGTTCTATATTTGATGAATATCAAATGAAGGATATATAAATTACAAGTATTGAATTATTATGAGTGAACTGAAAATAAAATGAAGCCAAGATGCATATTGATTTACTCAGTGAAAAATCTCATTATTTTGGTTTCTGTGTATTACACACTTGTGACTTGTCCGTTGCACATACCTTCACTAGCTTCCCATTGTTATACAATGCACTACTGCATGTCTTGTATAAATATTTCCACAGGTTAATAACAATGGAGTTATCAGTTTTCAACAAGTTTTTACTGAATATAGGCCTCGACTTTTTCCTGTTGGTCATGATTTAATTGCCCCATACTGGGATGATGTTGATACCTCAGTAACTGGAGTTGTGTATTATCGAGAAACTAGTGATCCTGGGCTACTTGACAGGGCTACCAGGGAAATACAGTTGTCATTTTCTTTGCCATTCTTCACTGCTACAAATTTGTTTATTGCCACATGGGATGCTGTTCCACATTTCGGAGGGCAAACTAGCAAGGTAAGTGAAGAGAAACTGTATGTATGTTGTTGTGGTCCAAAACTGGAGTGACCAGAGCATCAGTGTTGCTTTTAATGCAAACAGGGGGCATCATAATCACAAAACTACCCAGTGCAACCCAGAGTGCTGGCTGTAGAATTTGCTTAAGCAAATATGTATGATAGACAAAGTGAAAAACAACTGAGAATATAATATATGATATGATACTTATTTTGCTTGAAATACCTGGTTTTGGTCAACACCGACTACTTTTCCTATATTTTCAGTTAGTGCAAGAAGCATGTCCTCTGTCAGAGTAGTCAAACACAGTGTAATTGCATTATTCACAGAAAAGAATCTACTATCTTAAGGTAACTGATGTACAGCATTGATCATGTAATGATGTTCTAACTTCCCATGGTATTTTTACCTTTCTGTCATTACATTGTTTATGGGTCATTCCGTGTCAAATCAACAAGGAATTTAGGGTCACCTCTCGGATTTTGACAAAACTTGGTGTGTCTGTACTAACTCTGATGCTTATCACTCATGTAAATTTTTGCTCCATACACCCCATAGTTTCTGATTTATGACCACAAATATTTTGAATATGTCATGAAAAATTGGTTCATCTCTAGTTACAAAATTGACTGTAACTTTGGACTGTGTAAATATTTTTAAACACAATTTTTACTGATGGAAGACTGTTGATCAACCTTTCCAGTGATCCCTAAATTATGGGAGATCTACTTAATTATGGTTCAAAAGTACTTTATCAAAAACTTTAATCCTTTATATTTCGAAAAAGGCTGCTTGAAATTCTTCAAATGTGACCGGATTTGCGAAAATGTACCTTTTCCACACATTTGACATACCAGCAAATTAAACAAAATGATGCAACACTTGACTGCTTATAGTGATTAACTTGCTCTTAGTATCAAACTGTAGCCAGATACTGTAGCTACATTCATTGAAACTTTCAAGCAATTATATGCCATGGTCAAAAAGTTATGAAGCATTAAACTTCAAAAAATGAGTCCAACTTTGTGTGTGAAAAAGGTATCTTTTCGTGAATAACTGGTGGTCGTGACCACCATTTTTTGTGAATAATGATTGGGTTATGGTCTATGTTTGATAAATTTTTGTGGTGAGACCACAATGGACTCAAGAGATATAATGAATTATGTTGTGGCATGCAGTGGAATTTTGTACTCTATTATTGCCGTATGGGAGTGTACACCTCCAATAACTACTCACAACAAAGCCATGCCAAGTTTGTCTTACAGAGTGAAGGTGTCTAGGTACAGTGCAACCTATATTAGTGACTACCTGTATTGAAAGACCATCTATGTGCTGTAGGGATCCGCCAATTATGCTTATTATTTTACCTATTATGCTATGCTGCACTGCTCAAAATTTTGCCTATTATGCTTAAAATATTTACCTATTATGCTCAAATTATGCTCAATGCTCATACCTCAGTTTCCATGCTTTTCTAGTAAATTTGCACTTTTAGGCCAGGTAGACTTGATTACTTGTTTCTCATCCACAAAAAAAAATTCAGATTTCCATGTGGGAAATAGGTCATTTTTCATTATATGTTAGTAAAGAAAATGCTTCAAATCAAGCTGTCTGTTACTAGAAAGATTTGCTAAAGCCTTTTAAGTACTAGTACTTATGTTTTACCACCGTTTCTGATGTGAAGTTGAACGTGACATTAGCTGTGCTGTAAAATGATAGCCAACCTTCTCAGCATCAAAATTTTGCTGTAGATCACATCAAAACAATCTCAGCATCAAAATAAGTGTGCAGATGATTGATAACAGCAATAATGAGATTAGAGGCAGTCGAGTGAAAAGGGATGCGGGCAGGATGAGAAAAAATTAATCAAGTTTGCCTGGCCTTATGGGAAAACAATAAGTTACTGAAGCACAGATTCTAAATCCTAGCTTGTCAAAATGCATGTCACAGAGAAGATCGATATACTCTAATAGAACAGTCAGCTGTCTGATTATTCCCTGACTGTTCTATTAGAGTATATCGATCTTTTTCTATGATATGTATTTTGATAAGCAAGAATTTATGGTAATGCACAAGTGTTCTGCCTATTATGCTAGCATTATGCTCAATGCTTTCAGCAAGGGGTCCGCAACTCCGAAAAATCCTGTACGAGATTTCAAATCTTTGCAATTTTTCAAGATTTCAAGCAATTATGGCAAGATTTCAGAACAATTTGAAATCTTAGATGTCTGGAATATTATCATCACGTAATATGTAGTATACGGAAATACGCGAAATTCTTTCTCGAGTTCTCTGCAAACTTGTGGGAATGTTGGACGTAGCATACGTGACGCTGAAAATACGGAAGCATACAGGAAATATGCGGAACTTTACAACAATTTTCAGAGATCTCAGATTTCAAAAGGATAGATTTCAACAAGATTTCACAGAGGGCTGTACGAGATTTCAAGGGAGTTGCAGACCCCTTGGCTTTCAAGCACCTATTATACTCATTATTATGCCAGCATAATTGGTGGGTCCCTAGCTGCAGTTAATTTATACTTCTTTAATTGGATATTAATGTATAGCACCAAAGCATCAACCCTTTCTAGCAAATACAAAAAATGGTCCTTATTAGACAGGTTGATTTAAATTACAGATCTGATCATCATTTGTCCATAAACATATCATGTGAATGTTGTAGCTACCATCTCTTCAGAACTACCGTCTTTATTAAGTTGAATCCCACTTAGGCCTCAGTCAAATATGCTTGTTGAAGAAGTACAACTGCGCACTTCTATATCACTCAAGGCCTCAATACCACCATCATTGTCATATTCACTAGTACTACTGTCAAGCTCCCTATTATCAGTAGCTGGTATTATTTCTATATCACTATTACTCTTGTTTAGATTATTAGCAATAGCTTCTGCTGTCACATGACACGCCATATTGAGAAACAATTTACTAAAAATTACGACTTAACCCAGGATACTATCGCAAAATGCCGGCATTATGCCAGCATAGCAAGTAAGCCTATCATGCTTTAAATTATGCTGGCATATTTAACGGAGGCCTAATCCCACTGTAGCCCTATTTAAGTTGTGTATGTGGCTGCATAGGTATGTACAATAGAACTCCTAAAAAGAGATACCTGGACACCTTATTAACCAGGACACCTGTTTATACTCACACTCTAGTGGTGCACATACATTTTGGAGTAAGATACTTCTGTGGCTTCTGTAATATGAGCACTTTATTGTGGTTCTAGGAATGGAGGGGTTTTACTGTATACATGTACTGTGTGAAATTAATTACTAAAATCACTTTACATTTATGACCACTCTGAAGATCAAGTCATAAATTCATCATACTCACGCAGGAGGTAAACATGTTGACCACATTTTCATGTGTACTAAAGGGTTGATACTTCGGTGCTATACATTAATTTCCAATTTAAAAAGTACTGTGTTTACTCGATTTGTGCCCCAGGGGTACTATTATTTTTTTCCCAAAAATAAGGATATAACCCTTCAAATAGTGCCACATGCGGTATTATTCGAGAGTGCGCTGCTAATATTTTAAACCTGCCACTACTATAGCTAATCTACATTATAGTTTTATAAAACAATCACAACACGTTGCTATATACTTACTGCTATATATACAGGACCTTTCTTTCACTCAAGTCCTTGTAGCACAACCATGTCACGCCTCATGCTAAGTGGTCAATTTACTAACTAATATCTGGAATTTCAATTATGTGACAGCTATTTAAGTTTTACCAGGACAATGCCTTCCTTAAATCAAGATGGAGACTAATACTAAGGTATGAGAGCACTAGTAATGAATAATTACGAAAGTATAGTGCGGTACTATTCGAGGGTGTGGTACTATTAAAATTATTTTCAGAAACAAGGATAAAGACCCTCGAATAGTAACACACTGTGGTACTATTTGAGGGTGCGGCACAAATCGAGTAAATACAGTATAAATTAACTGCATGGTCTCAATACAGCACTGTACCTAGACACCTTCACTCTGTAAGACAAACTTGACATGGCTTTGTTGTGAGTGGTTATTGGAGGTGTACACTCCTATACAGCAATAATAGACTACAAAATTCCACTGCATACCGCAACATAATTCATTATATCTCTTGAATCCATTGTGGTCCCACCACAAAACTTTTATCAAACATAGACCATGACCCAATCATTATTCACGAAAATATTGAAGAATTTCAAGCAGCCTTGTTCAAAATATAAAGGATTAAAGTTTTCAATTAAGTACTTTTGAACCATAATTAAGTAGATATCCCATAATTTAGAGATCACTGGAAAGGTCAATCAACAGTTTTCATCAGTGAAAATTGTGTTTAAAAATATTTACACAGTGTGAAGTTAATCAATTTTGTAACTAGAGATGGACCAATTTTTTCATGAAATATTCAAAATATTTGTGGTCACAAATCAGAAACTATGGGGTGTATGGGGCTAAACATCTGCATGAGTGATAAGCATCACAGGTACTACAAACACACCACGTTTCATCAAAATCCAAGTGGTGACCCTAAATTCCTTGTTGATTTGACATGGAATGACCCTTATACTATATGTGACCGGATTTGCGAAAAGGTACCTTTTTCACACACAAAATTTGACCCATTTTTTGAACTTTAAAGCTTCATAACTTTTTGATCATGGCACATAATTGCATAAATTTTTCAATGACTCTAGCTACAGTATCTGGCTACATTGTGATGCTAAGAGCAAGTTAATCAGTATAAGGAGTCACATGTTATATCATTTTGTTTGCTGCTATGTCAAATGTGTGGAAAAGGTACCTTTTCGCAAATCCGGTCACATATACTTATTCTATTGAACAAGCTTCTTACACTATGAAGCGATAGTAAGGAAAACTTGTACTGTAGTGTGAGATTTACAGTTTTAGAAATATCTGTGGGGAGCTGTGAGTTTATAAGCACTGATTCATTAAGGAGCAGATCTGCATGTCCAAAATCAGTAAATAGCAATAGATTCACAATGGCTGCAAAGATAACATGTATAGGATGAACACTTCAGCAATGTGCTTTACAGTTGATAATTAGATCATCAGTTGATTTTTCTTGCAAAAAATAAGCAATGCAGTGGAATTGGCTTTTATAGCATGGCACTTTCCTTTGGTTATGTCCTTACATTGCAATCATGTAACATTATTGATTAAAGTAATGTAATAGTTTTTCTTTAATTGTTACAGACAAACACATTTCAATGTGTGCTAGCAACTGATGGAACAAACTCATTTGTAATATTTCTCTATGCTGATCAACTGTTACAGTGGACATTACATAAAGCCACGGTTGGATATGACACTAAGAATGGCACTAACTTTTACAATGTTCCTGAATCAGATACTTTACTAATTATTAATATTACACATACAAGTAATGTGGGTATTCCTGGAATATGGATGTTTCAAACTGGTCAAGGTATGTGTATACACTGTGGTGGTGTTGTAAAAACAATTATTTATTTCACACCTCATGCTGAAAGGAATTCCAGAGGACATGCATACCTCTACAACAAAATATACATTAGTAATAATGTTTATTGTATCTATATAAAGAGGTTACACTATAAGGGTGCATACCACTTTTACAAAGACAAATTCCTCCATATGACTGCTTGACTGTTTTGTATGGTAGTCTAGTTGTGGCATATGTTATTGATGTATCTAACCACAAAGGCAGTTCAGAACAAGCAATTTTTAAGAAGCAGTTTCCACGACTTGCTGTAAATGAAGTTTGGGTGATTTCACCACTAAACAATACTTAATGTACATAATGTACTTTGTCATGTACTCACTAGAACCATTCATCGACAGTTGACCATGGATTGGAGCTAAATTTGCTGTAGAGATGCCTGCCAGGTAGGGGAGTCCAAATTTGAAAGAAATTTCCAAAGATATCTCTGAGATATGAGGTGTCCAGTTTCAGATATTTCTTTACTTTTTCTTCTTTTGCTTCTTTTTTGCGCACTTTGCAAAATCTGCCATAAAAAAGCAAACATGTACTCCAATAAGCTGAAATTTTAGTACACTTGCAAACGTCAGTACCAATTTCCATGGAAATCTGATCAAGATTCATGAAGTTATGAACAATTATTCGTGTAAAATCAGATCAAAATTCTACAGGATAAACCAATTCAAGGAGTCAATTGAAATTGGTCTGTATTTAGATTAACCTTTGTAGGAGTGCCTTTTAGTGGTTTGAAAGAAATCAAGATTAAAACTACTACAAAGATACAATGCAAAAACCAAGAGTGTGTAACAATCACTTGATTGGGTTTTGTTAACAAAAACGTTAGTTACCACACCTACTAGGCAAACCGCTTTTAGGAATGAGCTGAAAATCGATGTAAAGGTAGATTAATCATCACTAGTTGAAACAAGAGATGATGGTAGCTATGAGGGAAAATCCCTAGCTACTTGGCATTGTAGCGATGTGGGAAAATCCCTACTCAGCATTGTAGAATATTTTTTTATTGCACTAGTTTGTTAACTTTTTTGTTAGAGCATAGCTATGAAATGCACATGTGGCTGTGACTGCTGTATTAGAGTATCTCAATCTCACCACTCAGCTATGCAGGAGATCAAGCTAGTGGGCATGGCACAATACCTTGTTTTTATTACAGACCTAGATCATTGTTGTGGTGCATTCTGATCATTTAAGGGTTGTTTTTAAAGCACAGCTTAGCTGCTATCCGATACTGCAGTCCATTAATTGCCTCAAATAGTTTCGTGACATCTAAATACACTACTTCAAGAAAAGTGTCGATACAGAAAATTAACACCTTGGTATGATTTTCTGGCATGAAGAAGACAACTATTTAATTGAAGGTAAAAGGAATGGCAAAGCGCAGAAGGCAGACATTTGTTGGAACTACAAAAGGCACATCTCACCAGTGAGGTTCTTGTTGTGGCGTAAAATGGTAGCCGTGCACTGGCCTCTAGCTTTGCGACTGGTTGGCAGGCAGGCTTGGCAGGAAAAATTTCAAGTCATGGCAATTTTTAAAAAATTCAATATCCGGATGACTGTAAGTGTTTTCTTGTTTTTTTAATGCTGTAATTGATGCTGAATGTAGTAAGACTATTCTGTAAAGGTGATTTTTGCCACATATGATATTTCCATGACGGTTTTTAGACACAGCTTTTTTTAGTGACACATGTCACTTTAGGGGAACCTTACTAAACAGTATGACCATACTGTTTGATAGAATAACTTTTCAGTGGTTAAGAAAAAGTCACAATAAAAATACCAACTACGTGTAACAAATGCTTGATCAAGATACTCTAATAATGCAGTCACCCTATTAGAACCTTCAGTAAGAAGCAAGTCTCATCCTGTAGAGAGTTCAGCTACAATCAAGTGACCATGTAGAGAGTTCTGCTACAAACAAGTCACCCCATACAGAATTCAACTACAAAACAAGGCACGCTGTAGAGAGTTCAACTACACAACAAGTTAACCTGGAGAGCTCAGCTAACACCAAATCACCTTGTAGAGAGTTCAGCCATAACAAGTCACCCTGTAGAGAGTTCAGTTACAAAAATTCACCCTACACTGTAAAATTCATTCCATCTGGATGGAGCTGTGTGTGTGTCAAAATTGTATGTTCTATTTTTCTGTCGATATGTATGTATGTACCCACAATGTGGCATGCCAACTTCTTGGGCCACACAACACACTCCCATGTGTCTTGATGTATTTATTAAACAGAAAGGCCTGACCATTTTTTGATGTATTTTTAAACCACTTGTGTGTGCCCATGCCTGGTTTACTGAAGCTGTTTTCGTAAGCGTGTGCGCGTGTGTGTGGTGTATGTGCGTGCGCGCGCGTGTGTGTGTGTGTGTGATTACCTACCTACCTACCTACCTACCTACCTACCTACCTACCTACCTACCTACCTACCTACCTACCTACCTACCTACCTACCTACCTACCTACCTACCTACCTACCTACCTACCTACCTACCTACCTACCTACCTACCTACCTACCTACCTACCTACCTACCTACCTACCTACCTACCTACCTACCTACCTACCTACCTACCTACCTACCTACCTACCTACCTACCTACCTGCCTACCTACCTACCTACCTACCTACCTACCTACCTACCTACCTACCTACCTGTTTGTCTGTACATGAGCAAAAACTTTTAAATAGTAAAAAAGCTAAATGAAGTCCATATTAAACTTTCACACAGGTAATTAAACTTTGCTCTGAGGTGGTTTCTTTTGGCGGTCTGAAAGACAGGTGTGGTGACTCTCTACAGACTTTGTGAACTACCTTCTCTTCAGATTTTAAAGGTGTTACACAGCTGAAAAATGGTACAGGCCTTGTAGACTACCAGGAATAGCCTATCTCTAAATGTACAGCTAAAACAAATATTCTAAATGAAAGAGAATGAATGCTTTTAATCAAAAATGAATAATCGAATATTCTATTATACTGAAATACACTGTATATGTGTTATTTCTTATTAATTGTATTTGATTGTAAAACATCATGATATCTTAAAAACCTCAGTAGCTAGGCGGCTTTTGAAATGAAATAGAAGTGTCTCATGATGTAGCTATTAGACGTGTACTGATAAAGATTTTCAGTTGTACCATTATCCAATTAGTTTGTACCTAAAAGAGCTGATACCAATTTTACTGATTTAATTATTGCATACTTAAGTGTAAATCAAATGAAACTACCAGTGTGGCTACTGCATGATGTATATAATTTTCAGCATGGAGAAAACAGAAGTGATGTAACTTTTGCTATACAGCTGGTTACCTATGATGATGTGGCCTCTATTACACAACCAGGCAATTATCAACCACAAATATTTTACTTCTTGTCTGGATTACTCCGTGTTTTGATTAGTTACCAAGATGGCTGCAATATACAGATTATCAGATTAGTTTTCCTTTGGTGCAGTTCTTTATTCTTAAAGTGTAACAGCTACTGTTCTGGGCAAGAATACTTTAACACTAATAAATAAATAATTAAATAAATAATCACACATACAGTTGTATGGCTTCTTGTAACTTAGCGTTTTATGGAATAGAATAGAGAAGCTTTCTATTTGTTTGTAGTGAGCAAAAAGACTTTACATTGCTGGTAGCATTAGTGCTCATTACTGATATGAAAGGCATATCAGAAACCGATCCGATCATTGTAAACAGGAGCAAGATTAATCCACACGCGAGTCAGTCATAAGTCTCCCACCTACACAGTCAGTCGAGGCCTCGACACATTCATAAACCATTCGGTATCATGGGAAGGAACACCCAGCGATGCAGGTACAGTACCGCCCAGAGGTAACGTTACAATCCCTTCGCGAGTGCTCAAATCCAGGCCACAACTCGACATGACGCATGACTGAAATATATCACATGCGAAGGCACGCGGTTACTGGGGCAGCCACCTGAGGGAGCTCACGTTTCATGGCTACATGTGGTGAGTTAGTTAGCACACACATGCTAAAGAAATCATGGGTTGAAAATTGGCTACACAAGTGTCAGCTGCTCGTTAGTGTAATGTTACCTCTGGGTGGTACTGTAGCACTGTTACCAAAGGCACTTGCATTATATCACACAGACCCGCGTTACCTATATCAGATGTTTCACAACACTTCATGCCTGTGGGCACCCCTGCACATATAATTATATTGATATAATGGTTCCATAGATAGTAGAAGGTGCGTAAGGAATCATTTCTCACGATCAGGAGTTCAAAGATTAGGGTTAGTGTTTGGGTTCAGCTTAGCTACTATAAATCCAATTAGGGTTAGACCGGGTTTGAGTTTGCCATATAGGCTAGATCACTATTTTTATATTATCATGCATTTAAGTACTTCTAAAATTCAGGGTTCTGGCAGCTGGCAGTGGTGGTACAGTGGTTAGGGCTCTGATGCATTATGAAAAGTCCTGGGATCGAGCTCAGAAATCTCACATTTTATCTTTTTTCCAAGTTTTAAGTTAAAGTCACAAAAGGCATCAAGCATTGTGAAATCAGTGCTACCCATATCAGACGAACTCTTCAATGAAGGGTGGCAGATAACAGGTCTGCCACAACTCCCGATGCTTGGCAATAAAGGACAAGATGATGGTGATTCATACAACAGGAATTAATCACAGTGCCTTTGTATATTCGACCAGTAGACATTTCTATCTGTGAATCCTGTCTGCTAGGTACCAATGTTGCCATTCCTTTGAAATTTATGACTCCTCACAGCAGCCTGTGACACATACCTTCCCACTGAACACTGATCCATCAGCTCCAGTGCAAGCACCAGTACATATGCTCAAGGCAGTGCAAATCCCTGCAAGCACAGAAATTGTTGTTGAAGGCATAGTTCAGGGTCATGTTCCACCTGATATCTTGCTTATATTTGATCCAGATGGACAGCTACTTCAGTCTGATTCCATCAACATATCAACCACACTAATCCAGCAGCCCACCAACGGCTGTCTTTGGCTACTTGTTAAGAATTCATGCTGATGAAACTATCAGTGCTGTTATGGAAGACATTTGTCCATCACAACGCCTGTCAGAGGAACAGAGGAAACAATTACTGGCTTCACTTCTTCAAATGATTAATAGCACTTGACTGATTCACAGGTACATAATTTGTCACAACTGATTTTATTGTATGATGATGTGTTCTCTCTGCATGCACAGGAGCAGGAGTGTGGTGAAGTAGACGGCATCACCCATGTTGTCAACACAGACAATCATCCACCCATCAATCAGCTTCCTCAACGAGTCCCCTTTGCTCAATGTAAGGAGATGTCTAAGCTAGTTAACGAAATGTTACACAACAATGTTATAGAGGATTCATCCAGTCCATGGTCTAGTCCTGTGGTATTGGTGAAGAAGAAAAATGGTCAGCTTCGTTTCTGTGTGGACTATAGATGCCTGAATGCCATTACTTGGAAGGATGTTTTTCCGATGCCCAGAATCGATGACATACTGGACCATCTAAGTAATAAACAATTTTTTTCAACACTAGATGCTAAGTCTGGGTACTGGCAAGTTCAGATGGATGAATCATCTAAGAAAAAAACAGCATTCCATGCATCCAATGGTTTATATCAGTTCCGTGTTATGTCCTTTGGCTTTTGCAACACACCTGCCACCTTTAAAAGGGTCATTCAACACATTTTGGTAGGCCTGGATGGAAGTTCCCCATTTTGTTGTGCATACACTGATGATATTCTAGTGTTTTCTGATACCCTTGAACAACACACAATACATCTTCAACAAGTGTTCGAATGCTTACAATCAGCTGGTTTGCTGCTACACGCAAAGAAGTGTATGTTCACAGGCACCTTTGCAACATACCTAGGCCACATAATATCATGCAATGGTCTACATCCTGACTCTACAAAGATTACAGCAGTTCGTGATTTTCCAATTCCAACAACAGTAAAAGGGTGTTTGTCAATTTCTCGGATTAACCAGCTACTATAGACAATTTGTTCCAAATTTTTAAAGATTGCGTTACTGTTACATGCTCTAACTAAACAAAACATCCCATTCCAATAGACATCAGCTTGTCAAACAGCCTTTGAACAACTCAAAGTACATCTAGTGTCCCCCCTAATGTTAATTTCAACTACCCATTTGCTCTTCATACTGATGCAAGCAAAGGAGGATTGGGAGCAGTGCTAGAACAAGATGTCGGTGGTACATCTCACCCTATTACTTATGCCAGTAGGACCCTATCAAAGCTGGAAGCTAATTACAGAGCAATTGAGTTAGAAGCACTGTGTGTCGTTTGGTTCCTTCACCACTTTAGAGCTTACTTACTGGGCCACAAATGCATTGTTTACACAGAAGCCACTAAAATCATCTCTAACAACCAAACATATAAGTGGCCATAGGGCCCATTGGAATGAAATAATGGCCGATTATGACATGGAAATCAGGTACAAGCCTGGTACTATGAATGCAAATGTTGATGGATTATCCAGGGTACCAGTAGCTACAAGTACAATGGCCAATACCACTGTTTCAGCAATCTCAGGAAGCTCACCTTTACCACCAGCTGACAACTCAGATCTCAACACTTTGTCTTCCCAGCAAAAGGTAGATCCCCAACTCAAGGAAATCATTACGTCTCTCACCAACCATAAGGATGCTTACAACAAAGCTATCTCAAACCTCTAATTTAGTGCTAATAAATGATATCCTTTATTTTATTGATACACAGTCACTGAGGTTACGTGTGGTTGTTCCTACAAATATGAGAACACAGCTAATGGAAGAAGCACACACTGGTGCATTCTCAAGACACTGCGGCTCAGGGATTGTTTCATAAGTTAGCAAAACAATACTGGTGGAAAAGTATGTACACATATATTTACCATTATTGCCATAGTTGTCTTACATGTGCTTCATATGGTGGATCTTACCACAAGGTACATACTCCACTGCAACTACTTCCAGTTAGGGCACCATTTGAGCATGTTGGTATCGACATTATGGAGATGTGCCTCAAACATGTGAGGGAAATTGCTATGTGTGTTGATAATTATGGACTACCCCACAGAATGGGTGGAAGCTTTCCCCATGCCGAATCAAAGTAGTGGAACCATCACCAAACTATTAATTGATTATGTCATCTGCCTCCATGGGGTCCCCAATCAACTTCTGTCAGGCAGAAGAAGTAATCTCCTACCTGACCTGCTTATGGATATCTTTCATTTAACAAGCATGAAAAAGGTAAACCCAACAGCCTACCATCCTCACACTGATGGTCTGGTGGAAAATTTTAATAGAACATTAAGAGCAATGCTTGCTAAGCACTCCAAGCAATTTGGTATGGATTGGGACAAACACCTGCAACATTTGTTGCTCACCTACTGAACCAAGCCCAATGATTCCACTGGTGAGTCACCATTCTACTTGTTGTATGGTTGGGATTCTCGGTTCAACTCTACAGTCTTCACCATCTTTACATATGTTAGATGCTAGAGATTACCACACTAAACTGGTGATCAGTCTTACAACTACATGAGACATGGCACATAAATCAATTGTAAAAGCACAATCCAAAAAATATTCCAATATGATAAAAAGGCCAAAGGTGATAAAATTATGATATACATGCCTCGTGAGGCTACAGGAAAAGACAGAAAACTGGCTCTGCCATACCATGGTCTTTACCATATCATTGATATTCATGCTAACTGCTTGCTTCTGAGACCTCTGATAAACAACCAATTCTCATCAACATGGGTTGCGTGTCCCCGTGTCCACAGGAGGTACCTGATCATTCCTGGCTTAGACCATCTGCACATCAGAAGCGTCACCGACACATCTATTCCCCTATTACAATGATTCCAGCTCAACCTGCAGATCATCACTATGGTACCAGATTGAAGACTAAGTTCAATGCACAAAGGCATGCGCCCTACTGAGACTGGGATTGTGACATGAATCCATATACACACACTTATTGTATACATATATCATAGATTCGGTCACACGATGTTGTAGTTTTTATGTGAGGCAGACAATATTTGTATCCTTTTAATTCGTCAACTGTGTTTGTCTTCTCTACACTGCCTACCATGGGTTACAAATCCAAGATATCATGAACCACAATAGTGGGTTCATAATAGGGATCGTCCATATTTTGTTGTTACAAAAACTCTAATAGAACATACTCCTAAAATCCACCTTGGAAAGCATCCTTCAGCTCAAAACAACTATCTGATTGTTATTTGCAATGAGCATTGGTCCACTAGTAAGTATCAAGTGAAAAAGAATTAGTATCTGTATTTCAGACAAACATGAAATTTGCCATTTTGTTCATCTTCATATTATTATTATTTTCATAATATTATTTGTTTCATTCATGTACAGCAAAACTTATCCACTTTTTCACACTAAAACCTATATAGCCATGCTTACTGAGTCCTTCTGCATGTCCATGACCTATTATTAAGCCCTTATTCCACAGATCGCAAACCACCTTACACCTCAAAATTTTTCCAAGTTCTCTTTGCCATTACACTATTGGCACAGTTCCGTATATTAAAGAAGCCGTATAACAATAAAATTACAGGATTCTGTTTTGTGAGCTTTATTGTAGTGTTTAATCTAGGCTGAAGCAGTACTCAAGGCTGTAACAGCACTTCTTACACTTAGAAGATCATGCATAGCGTCTCTGCATGGTGAGTATACTTCTTCCTGTAAGCGCACAATCATGATTTGCTATACAAACAACCATACAAGTGCTCTCTCACAGAGACAAAATGAAGTGATAGCACTGATACCAGAGATTATCATACAGTACGATAGTACTGTATAGTAGGGACCACAAAGGAGTAGGCGTGGCCCACAGGATAACATTACCCAAAAACCAGCTTCAATTTCCCCTGACGACGCTGAGGCAGTATTGGTAGGTAAAACTAAACCCAAACAAGTTTTCAGATTGACCCGAAATGCTAATCACAGTAAAACAATAAGAAGTGTTATATCCCTACTGTGCTCAAGATACCATTATGGAAATGCACAGTAGGGATATAACACTTTTTACTATGATTTAATATCGTGCACTACTCCAGCTTGTTTCAGTACTTTTTATTGATGTGCTATGGTCCCTACTCTAGTTGAAAATTACAAAAAATTTTGTGTACTTGTTCATTGTTATGAATGTAGATTCTATAAACCATTTCCTTTCCACGCAAAGTTTCAAGTTGGGTGGAGTCAGTTAGTTTGTTAAAACTCTTTGTGAGTGCCTTAATTGTCTGACCACATTGTGTATACAACATGGCTTCATGCTGCCAATAACCCATGGTTTACAATAAACATGGGAGTGTATAAACAGTGGAATGGACTACTGGAATGGTGGAATGGATTTTTTAAGGTTCAATATCATTTTTACATTCAAATAAGTACAGCTCCTCCCCTTAAGTAAGCAAATAAATAGGATTCCCCTTGAAGTCAGCTCTTTTAGCATACTTCACCTCACCATAGACAAAGTGTACCAATGTAATGTTCTGTAAAGTCAGTTATGAACATGCACTGCAGTGGAATACCAAGAAGACTCCTGACTTAACCCTTGTTCTCAAATGATAGATAGCTAGCTAATTAGATGTATGCATTGTAAAAGTACATTCACTGTGTAATGAAGTATCCGGTTATTTATTATCAACTTTACCAGTTAGGCACTGGAGGGCGAACACAAAGGCAGAGCCTGTATGAGGTGTTTACCACTAACCTACAGTAGGAACCTAAGCGAAAATCTTTGGGTAAAGTGAAACAGGACTATCTTGTAAGCATTTACAATGAGCCTTTTCCACAATTATGTCAAAACAAATTTTAAAGCAAAGTTCATTGTGGCAGTGCCACATTGCACACTGAATTGAACCTTTATTAAGACAGTTAGTTTCAGACAAGTAATAAAGTATTTATTTATAAGTCATACAAGTGTTGTAGTGAGGAAAAGTATGTTAACTGAGCTGACTTCAATGGGAAATCCTATTTATTTGCTTACTTAAGGGGAGGAGTTGTATTTATTTGGATTTAAAAATGATATTGAACTTAAATTCCATTCCACCATTCCAGTAGTCCATTCCACTCCCAATAGACATTATAGGTACACAGTATCTGAGTGAATGATGTGTGTGCATGCAGATTAGCTACTCTACAGGCTAACTGTATACGTATATGATGTGGTGCATGAAACAATTTATTTGTGGATGCCACATATTGTTTGTGGGAAGCCATATGCATTCATACATGTCCACAACATAGATGCTTTCACTGTGGTATGCCAAATGGACACAATACTCACATGAACAACAAACTCTAGCTGCACAAACTATATTACATAGCATTATGTTATCATTTATACTACTGTGCACCAGTGAGCCAATGTTGTAGTCCATACACCCATGGAAAATCTGCATGTGATTCTTCTTATTGTGTACGGTCTTGGCTGAAATAATAAATGTACAACCACTGACTATTTTAACTTATAATTATTTGTTTGTCAGAGTTCCATGTCTGTAGCTAGCTCAGTATCATACCATCTGGTGTGTATTCATGAACACTGCATTAGGATGCTAATGTGACGACAATGACTAAGAGACTAGAATCCTGACACATGTAGTAAGACAAGTTAGACAACAGCTGTTCAATACCTTTGATGGCGAGAAGTCAATGTTTAAGTAGTGGTTGAATGCAGAGAATGTCTCAAATCCCAGCTGCTGTGGCTTCCTTGGTGCATGCCTAGATTGCATGTTGCGGGGGATCAAGTCACCACTGGGTCTGGGATTTTTTTCTGTATTCTTCACAGTTTCAGTTACATGTTTCTGACTCTATGTATTTACAGGCGTAGCCTTCTCATAGGTCCCTAGTGGGGATAGCACTAATTATAAGGAATGTGTGTAATGTATAGTGTCATCTACAGCCAGGTAAATACTCTAATAATGCAGTCAAGTGTGCCTGATAACAACAAAGCATACACTGAACTTGACAGCCACTAATTGTAAATTGCTCTATGTATCTACAGCAATTATCATTATCAATAAAACAAATCCATTACTGGATTAATAAAAAACAAACAAAATTAATTAATTGGAAATTTTAAAATCGGAATAGGGATCGCTGAAAAAAGCCACCTAACAAGAAGGGATCGCTGGGGTGGTAATGTAAACCACAAATCCCTATTTTGACTCATTTCAAAATGACTGGAGCATGTAACTAAATATTTATTACAGAGAGAGTCAAAATAGGGATTTATGGTTTACATCACCACCCCAGCGATTCCTTCTTGTTTGGTGGCTATTTTTAGCGATCCCTATTCCCATTTTAAGATGTCCATTTTTTTATTTATCTAGTGACTAGTACACTTTGGTGATTATTTTCTTAGTTCTTTGTACTTATGGAAAAGGAAAATCATTATGCTAGCTATATCTTAGTTGCTATAATGGATCAAGTAGTGCCGAAAATTTAAAAAGGCTTACTGAAAACTCTGGAAGCCTCATGAGTACACCCTGTAATGGAGTATACATCACTGCATGTGATTAATTACTTACAAAGAATGAGTAGCACAAAATATATTAATTAAGAATATTATTCTTACAGTTTCCACACCCAGTGTAACTGTGACTGCCCCCAGTAAACAGATAGTTGGTCAACCACTAACTCTGGAATGTAATGTAACTTCTGTGAGAGGTATCACCAGTAGAGTGGACATTGTGTGGAGTAGTGATGGTACAGAACTAGAGAGAGTGGAAGGAGTTAATAATAGCGCAATGACAAGCAATACTGCATTGTACACAGACACTTATACTATATCACTACTAACAACATCTGATGATGATAAAGTATACCAGTGTGAGGTGGTGATCAATTCTAATACAACAGTGACAACTGACAATAACATCACTCTGGATGTGACTGGTGAGTATCACTTATAATACTGATAATAATATTGGCAGCTTAATTTTTTGAAAGCAGTATTTTAGGCACAATGTGTATTCATAGATTAATGGTAATAACTAGGCAGCTATATGTGTAAATTTTTAAATGGAGTCATTTAAGGCCTTTTATATTTCTAGGGTACAGGGAAGCATTTAACCTATGCAACTCTATACGTATAAAGGATTTTTTCACAAAAGTGTGATTGAATCACAGGTGCACATTATGGGAGGTTGGTAAAGTGGGGTTCAAGACAGATAAGGGTATTATAATGAGGTGGCTTAACATCAAAGTTTGAAAAAATCTTTACAAAGTGGATAAAAATACCAAGCTTTGTAGAAGTGTTGTGAATAATTTTAGAAGGGGTGCCAAGCCGCAGTTGTTATTGGTCAATGCTTGTGATAAAAAGTCTAAATACTTTAATAGAGCAGTCAACCACTAATTAGAGGTGTACCGATAATCGGATCGGCTATAATATCGGCCACCAATATGGCAATTTTTACCAATATCGGTATCGGTACAGAACAGCAGGAGGACCGATATCGCTACCGATATTTATACAGTAGCAATAGTTTGTACATAAACGGATTGTGCATTGGTTTTCTACATTATTCCTGTGGCTCTTTAGTGCCAGTGGCTTATTGTTCACTCTGAAACAAGCACTACACTACGAGAAGCCATATAAATACACGCAATTCTACTGTCTGTTGCTGGAAAGCTTATCACAGGCACAGTCTTTATAAATGAAGCAGTTATAGAGTAGCTACCTTGTAATAAAAAAAAGGGTCACAGGATAACCAAGGAAACTTGCTGTCACAGTACCAGCTTTCTCACAAACCATTAGAATGCAGAAATATCCGTATAAGGCTTCATGGGAGTATACATAAAAATGTTTGTGGGTGCCTAATTGTCTGGATTGCACAATAGAAACCCAAGCTGTGTACCACCACAGACAGAGTATAGCAATGAATACATGCACATGTTGTTGTAGGGTAGGTAAATGTACACTTTTAACTATAATGCAAATATCGGATCGACTATCGGTTATCGGCCTCTTTTGGTGGCACCAATATCGGATATCGGTACGTGCCAAAAACCCATATCGGTACACCTCTACCACTAATGGGTGTATATATCTCCTTTAAAAAGCTGTATATAGCTATTAATTTGTCTAAAACAACTAAAATACTATAGCAGAACCTGTAATCTGAAATATTTCAAGGGGTATATCCCCAGACCCCAGAACGGCATCCATATCTGCTTTATTGTTCAAACTTCACTTTGTAATTTCATTTTCAGTTGCCCTACCCCCACTCTCTGACCTGCTGAACCACCCCTGCGAAGAGTATAGTATGTGTCAAGCACTGCTTCCCATTGCTTCTCTTAGTTATAGATATATTCCACATACCAGTGTCTTCAAGGCAGAAATGCTGAGTAGGAGGTGTTGGAATATGACACAACATAATATATGTAAAAACCGAGACAGAGCCAAGGTTTCTATTGCATCATTCTATGTAACACCTCCTATTAAGCATTTATGTCTCAAAGTTACTGGTATCGGTGTCTAATTGTCTTAGAAAATGGTAATCCTGAGCCTATTATGCTCAAAATTAACCTATTATTCTTTCCAGAATTTCCCAAACATTTCTCCTGTTATTCCTTTTGTATCTAGCCTATTATTCCATAATTAACATGCTGATTGGTGTGGAAACACCCCGGGGCAGTGTGCACTCGGCATACTGGAGCAGTGCACACCCCCGGGTGCAATCACCACTTACCATGTATTTAGTGTGTGCATACAAAATAGACACGACTATATAATGTTTTCCTAGCTATACACACCACCCATCCACCGCACCTAGCTCTATTGCCTACTTTTTCCTAGTTCTAACCACAATAACATTTTCCACAAAGCCATAACGTGTACGCAACAACACCAAACAAACAAACACTCATGCAAATATCTACCACATAACATTGCACCATTGCCATGAATATACATAACAGCACAAAACACAAATAACATTCATACAGATATCTATACACAAGTACTTTGGGGAAAGGACAACTGAGGAAATTGTTGGAGTAGGGTGTAATAACTTTTGCACAAGCCACGCAGACAAGCATTGTGGATATGGCATAACTGGATTTACAGTTGACCACGAAGCAAATATGTCTTCCAATTAGTACAAGATTGCAGCAACGCATCATATATGCATAGCAACACAGTGTGATAGCAGCAACCAATGAATAATCATATTAAGTTAAATTTAGCATAATTGGTTTGGTTTGGCCATGCACAGATAATTAGCACTTCATCCACCTGCACTTGGTCCTCAGTTGCCATTTAACTATATATGTGTATCTAAGTTCAATATCAGTAATTGGATGCACAACAACCAAGTAAGCAATGTAACCAAGTTATGCATACAAAGGTTCAATTTTTTATTATTATTTTATATATATATACATACATTATGTGGACAACCGTACAAGCGCATACAACAACATATGCACTGGCACATATACTTAATGCATGGTTTTGGGTGGGAGGGAGGGAAAAGGTTTTTCTGTCCGCCAACACGCCATGCACTATGGCATGATCTCGTGATCTCAAACCTGTCAAACCAGTTTATTACAATGAATCATTATGACGTCATTACGTTTCATGTATCCTACAAGATTGGTTCAACTTTTACCTGAAACAAGTGTTGATTTCAGTTTGTGGTGCTAGCACTGCTAATATACAATGCCTCTCTAATGGACCTTACAGTCAACTCAAGGATTCTGTGTTGCTGGATTTAATTACTTTACTCAAAAGGCTAGTTTATCTCTAAAGGATGCTGGCTTCATTTACTATGGTATGGTACGTAGATTTGCACTGTATCTATTCTACGCCCACACCAAGGCATGTTAACTTCAATTTATTGCGTTGCAATAAATTACATTAATGCTCATTTAGTTTCTGTAGCTAGTTGCTTAGTTTTCAAGATGCTGCTATAAGTAGTTTTGCCAGAATTAGTAGCCAAAAATTAAGCATTTTTCTATCCCTAAATAGTTAGTTACAATAGACTTAGAATACCTGCAGTAATAATTCAATAGTGTATGAAAGCTGTAGCTATAGCTACATTTTATTTTATTTTATTTTTTTCTTAGCTATAGCTACATGCTAAGTTAAGTAGACAATAATGATATCAATATGTTCAAAGACTTGAAGAAGATACACTGGTATACGATGTACAAGTTTCGTAATAGCACAGTTACATCCCCGGTGCTGTTTGCAGATTGTTAACATTAAACAATCTGACTGCTCTATTAGAGTATTTGAGTGTTCTATTAGAGTATATCGATCTTTTAGAGGCTTTTCAGCCAGCACTCGTATAATAGTGCCAGCTATATAGTAACTTAACTCTTTCTTCAACTAATCAAGAATAGACACACCCCTTACTTTCACCAATTATTCCCATGAACGTCCGATAATTCTAAAATTATGCCTGGAACCATCCTATTATTCCGGAATTATTCTCACAAAATTGGTGACCTATTATTCTGAAAATTATGCCGGAATAATAGGCGCAAGCCTAGAAAATGGTCAGCCAGCAGTGAAAAGGACATTGTAGCTATGTCTCGTGCCACTACTTTGCCAAGTCAGTCAGTGACTGAAAAGTTTATGAAAAGCTGCTCAGGAAACTCTGCAAGAAAATTTATCTGCCTTTTGAAGAGCCAGATATTTCACTGTGGTAGAATAGTGATAGCTACATGCTGCTTACTTTAGTGGTATCAACAAGTATTGCATCAGAGAAACATGTCAAAAATTGCAAAAATAAGTTGTGTTGGTGTAGCTACCAGGGTAAACAGATGAGTATTCTCATAACTACCCAGTAAAAATTAATTTACTGCAAGCAAGAATCAGTGGATCACTTCACCCTGCTCATGTAGAAGTGAAAGCAGAGTCATATATCTAGCTAGCTAGCAACATTATAATGCTGTTTGTCCCATCACAGCTCATTTTCTAGGAAAGCAAATTTACTGGGTGACTTGTAAGCAGCTGAACTCTCTGCTGAGTAACTTGTAATGTAGCTGAACTGTCTACATAGAGACTTATTACACAACTGAACTTTCTACTGGGTGACTTGTAATGTGGCTGAGCTCTTTGCATGAAGACTTATGTAATGTAGCTGAACTCTCACATTAAATAGCTGAACGTTCTACAGGGAGACTTTTAATGTAGCTGAAGTCTCTGCTGAGTGACTTGTAATGTAGCTGAACTCTCTACAGGGTGAATTGGCATAGCTACATTCTCTACTGCATTAGCTGTAACGTAACTGCTACTGGGTGACTTGTAATGTAGTTGAACACCCTAATAGAGTAACTACACTATTAGAGTATCTTAATCACGCACTGGTTACACATAGTTGGTTTTTGCATTATAACTTAATTGATTTTAACCCGATTTCTTCTTAACAACTGAAAGACTTTTCTACAGCAATTAATCCACTTGCTTTGCAAATTTCTGCTCATTTTCTTCAGCGGTTTGTCTGGTTGGAGTACTAACAAAATATTTTTTATTTATGAAAATCATTTGCCTGTTACATATAGTTGGTGTTTTGGTCATAACTCCATGACCATCATATAATTCCATGACCATCATCTCGAATTCTTTCAACCCACAAAAGGTTTGCACTATGATATATGTGACCGGGCCTGCGATAATAGGGCATGTGGGCACATGATTTTTGCCTACTTTTTCACACTTTCATCACTCATAACATTTTGTACCAATACGGTATGGCATTGCAATTTTCAGCTCTTAGTCAGCATTCAATTGGCATCATGATGCAAGTTACAGAATGGAAATATACTTTTACAGTACTGAGATATGACCTGTAAAAGGATGGGGTGTAGTTTGTGCCCACATGCCCTATTTTCGCAGGCCCGGTCACATATAGTTACTTCATGTACAGACTGATTTTCAAGCTATTCTATCAAGTGAATCCGATGGAGTTTCCACAGTAAAAATGGTTAATTTCTGTTCAGACACTATCAACCTATAGATGCATGAAAACGGTGTTTTCTTGGTTCCTGTAAAATGCACACTTGTCTGTTGCCTGCCCACACCAATTGTACAGCTGTACTTGGCTGCATGACACACTATTGTGTGTCTTTATTTTTAGAGCATCAACATAATTGTGTCATGTACAATTAGTTGCAATGCACCAAAGCTGTAAAAACTGGTATTTGAGCAATGCAGCTCAATTAAAATGGATGTTTTTATTCGCAAAGAGACTCCAACAGAAGTCTCTTAGTACTAAGAGGCTCATGTTTAACCAAACCAGCTAATTAGTTACCACTATGCACACAAGAATTTACCACTGAAATATAGTCAACAAAACAATAGCACAACCAACCTAGTGTACTTCACAACCCTATATCAGGGGCAGAGCCAGGATTTTCTGGAAGGGGGTTCAGATTTGAAGTGCATGGGGAAAGGCCTGGGTGCTTCCCTGAACTAGATTTGAACAAAAGTGATGCATACACAAAATATTCCCTTGGGAAATAACATTAAAAGGTGGTGTTTGTGCATCTAAGTAGCTAAAACCTACACTCTGCTGTTTATGCAGTTTATAGAAACTATAAACTTACTGTATTACTAACTAATCTTTACCTCCAGATGGCAACATACTGACAACCAACTTCACTGAACGCTCTTAGCACTCCACATTTGAGTCCCTTAGTTGACAATACTTTCTTCCAGGTATACATTATTCTCGGCCGGTCCTCTTGTTGATGGTCAGTAACTTCAGACTTGGCTTGTACTCCAATATTTTAGAGACATCATGTGCCCACAACATGTGAAAAATAAACAAAACATTTACCATGTAAATATACATCAACTATTCATGGTTGGTACTAATCTGACTAGGGTTGGGAAATATTTAAATTAATCGCCAATATCACCTAAGCAAGTGCTCGCAATACCATTATCCCATGTATATTTTGTCTTTGCAATATTATCACATAGGCAATATTTACCATATTTTGCAATAATTATCGTATTTATCATCTATTTTGTGTCTCTTCTGGGCCTCATATTTGATACAGTTCGTGCATATTATTGCTAAACTATGTCAGTTGTGTAACTTTTTAGCAAAGAAGTTGTGTTTGTAAACTAAAAACAAGCAGTTATATGGACTTTTCAAACTATGTGGTTGTGTTTCAATTTTCACATGCAATATTGCAATAATCGTGTTAAATGACTCATGCAATAATCGCATGTCACAAATTCAATATCACCCTAGACCTGACACACGCATAACACGACCACTCAAGTTTATCGCAGCTGCTACCTTGTAATTTGTCTAAACCAATTGAACCACCAGTCCTTCGCTATTTCCACCATGCACCACGTGCACAATTGATCACGTGATGCAATACTTAATTAATCATTAACCCTCAAAAGTAGTACAGAGCCGCGCCAGTGTGCAAGTAGCTACCGGAGAGCTCCAGGGCTGTAAAATCAGATGTGATTTTTAATTTTAAAATATTCTGTTTCTGAGATGGGGGTTTGTCTGAACCATTCAAACCTCCCTGCCTAAGCCCTTGTATACCGGTGAGTTAACTGCAGTGCCAAGGTGAGGGTTCAGCTACATTAAAATTCACCAAGTGGAGAGTTCAGCTACATTACAAGTCTCCCTTTAGAGAGTTCAGCTATATGTAACAAGTGTTCCTGTAGCGAATTTAGCAAAATAGCAAGTCGCCTTGTAGAGGGTTCAGCTACATTATAAGTAACCCAATAGAATGCAGCTACATCACAAGTCACACAGCAGAGCTAGAATTTAGCTACGTCAAGTCACGATAACATTAACAATCACCCCGTAGAGAGTTACAATATAAGTCACTCAGTAGAGACTTCAGCTACATTAAAAGCCTCCCTGTAGAAAGTTGAACTACATTGCAAGTCTCCCTGTAGAGAGTTCAGCTATGTAACAAGTCACCCAGTTAGAAAGTTTAGCTATATTACGAGTCACCTAATAAAGAGTTTAGCTACATTACAAGTCTCCCTGCAGAAAGTTCAAAGTCATTCTGTGGAGAGTTCAGCTACAAGTAAGTCACCTTATAGACAGTCCAAGTCACCCTGTAGAGGTTCAGCTACAAGCAAATTACTCAGTAAAGAGTTCAGCTACAACCAAGTGACCCTGCAGAGAGTTCAGCTACAACCAAGTCACAACTACAGAGTAAACCGAGTATTGAAAATTGGTACGTACATAAGCTGATCATCATATCATTGCCTTTTGATGGTTTGAAAAGCAATAGAGTTACAGCTGCAGAGTTGTAAAACAAAAACCAATAAGTGTAAAATCACGGAGTCGAGATACTCTAATAGAGCAGCCATCATGGGTAAAAAAGGTGCACAAAAAATGTTGAAAAGGGTTCGAACCATGGACCTCTTTACCCATTTCCTTAACCACTGAACCACTGCTATCTTGGCTGATTAGCACTTTATAAATGAAAATTCTAGTTTAAATCTGCTTATTATATGTGACTGGATCTGCGAAAACCAGTCTTATCACCCAAGACAGGATTTTCACACAAACACAAGCTTTGTGAATGCACTATCAAATTTCACTGTCACAGTCAACCAGAGTAAAGTGGTCTGCTATTGTTAGCTGCTTTTTTCAAGCACAGTGGTGAGCTGTACGAGTGGTCTGGCGTCTTGATGGAGCCCTGGCCAACCAAGAGATGGCTGTGTGTGGCTGTACAGCTCTGTGGTATTGGACAATGACCTGTGCTGTGAATTTCCTTTCATTTTAGCCAGTTTTGAGCCCTAAATGGCCCATCACTTGGCCTAATTCATCCCAACATGTTCCTCTTCAATTTTTTAAACAGCATCTTTCCCACCTTCCAGGCCCCCGCCTCCCACCCCTTTTGAATGTTGCCTGATACAGTCAACCTCAGTTAAAAAAACTATCTAAAATGGCAGGAAACTTAGCTGTTGACTACTTCTTCAGTGGATGATCTGGAAGGTAATAAATTGTTGTGAAATGTGTGAAAATTTGGTACACATAGCTACCACCATTGGCAAGCTACAACATTCTAAATATTTAAAATCAGTGTTTCTCAATACTTTTAAATGGGCGATAAGACAGTTTTCCCAGGGACAGTTACATATATAATTTCATTGATCTACTATTGGAAGTTCTAGATTATTCTGGAACATTCTACGTGTGTTCTATTAGAAGTCCTCAAAAAAATGTGCACTCTATTAGAGTATAGCAAAAATGATAATAAATATTGAAATAGAACATGTATTAATAACTCTGTCTTCACTAATCATCATTGTGTCTGTATAGATAAGGAGAAATGTGAGTAAAAAGAAACCCCAAAGTCAGCTATAGGCTGATTTTGAGGCCTTATAAAGTAAAAAAAAAACAAAGAAGTGAAATTCACACAAAAACAGCCAAGCTGTGAAAAAATAGCGCAGCCTTCAAAAGCCTGGGTGAAAAAAGCCTAGGTGAAAAAAGTTGTAAAATTAAAGGTGGCAGCCAAGAAATGGCTGTAATGATGTTAATGCAAATAAATTTTAATAATAGCTGCATTAACATTATTGCAATCATTTCTTGGCTGCCACCTTTCATTTTGCAACTTTTTTTTACCCAGGATTTTGAAGGCCACACCATTTTTTCATAGCTTGGCTGTTTTTGTGTGGATTATTACCAACAAAAAAGTAACTAAGATATTTTTACTGAAAAGTAATAATATTACAGTAACTTAAGTTACAAGTAACTAAGTTACCCCAATGCTGTAAATGTGTAGACAACTTTTACCCAGGCCACTATTCAAGACCAGGGGTTTCTCTGAGACTGGCCACTATTCAAAACAATACAGTATGTTGGTTATAAATAAAGACTATGCAAGGCTAGAAAGTGACTCGGCCAAGCTTATAATCACATTCAAAGGCCTTTGCAAGGCATTTGTTGTCTTATTATTTCTTTGGAATGCTATACTGGAAGTCCATGTTTAAGGCTTGCATGAGCCAATACGTTTGCCAGTCTATTCCACGTTCCCTTTATAGTAGCAGTTGAGCATGGTACAATATAGTACAGTACATGTTCACATTAAAGAGAAAATAACTGCTAGCAGAATGATATACAGCACACGATGACACATCCACGTAAGTAGGAGATGGGTATTTGTGTGACACATGCAATGGCGGATCCAGGATGGGGAATTTGGGGTAAACCCCCCTGAGGAGGAGCCATACGTCTGATTAAAATACTAAAGTTTAATTTGTCAGGCCAAGATCAGCTTAATAAAACTCACGAAATATTTACAAATTCACCTGAAACCAAAGTGAACCAAAGTCAAACTAACTATGAAATTGTCACCCAGCACCTTCATACGTACTAAACGCCTCTAAATATGATTATCATGTAGCTGTTGTAGAGCCTTTTAAACAGCTTTTAAGACTTAACAACCATCTGCAATGGCCAAAATGGTAAAAATCAACAGTGAGATACTACTAAGAGGTGTATTATTTGTTGCTTCAACAATGCAGGAGAATCTGGCTCTCCCCAACCACCTACAACTTGGCCTGTTTGTGCCCCTCCCCTTTCCAGGTCCTGAATCCACCCCTGACATGCATAACATGCATTTTACCATAAGATTCATCTTGTGAATCGAGTAAGTAGTAATATGTAATATAGTACATTTTTGAAGTAACTTCCCAAACTCTGCATTTTTATTTCTTTGAAATAACTTTTCACCCGGGCTACTGGGTCTGTAGCTTGAAATAAATAAACACCCAAGCCACTATTCAAGACAATACGGTAGTACTATTTCTATACAATATAGCTGGCAGATGAACTACAATGTGGTATGACCTTAAACCTGTCCATCAGTGACCACATTGCAGCAATTAATTTGAATACAAATCCAAGGAACAGTGTCTCTTCAACAAGTCTTCAGTCTTGTTTTGTTTATGTTGTAATGCAAAGAGTGCACTGATCACAAAAAGAAATTACAACCGGCTCAAGCAAGTTTGAGGACAGTCTCCAGAGTTCATTTTTTTCTCCTTAGGAGCACTGACATGAAACCAAAAATCAACTCTTCTTGCTTTGGGGTCATTAGGACCTTCTTTCATTGCAAAAAAGCACTCTAAAAGCAAGGGAGTTGGAACAATTCTCAGAGTGTGGGGGCTAAATCTAGCCATAACCAACTAACCACAAACTAATTAACACTCATGCAGACACACAGGGTCCCATTGATAGGACTCCTGTGGCTCAGTTCATATGTGCATTTATATAAAGATGTTGTGAAGTGTGTTATCAGAACCTCTTGAGAGATCATGTGATAATATTACAGTAAATTAATTTTAAAACAACCTAAATAGACACAAGAAACACAGTTGAAATATCTTCACTCTTTGTCATTCCAGACCTGTAGTACAGAAAAAAGACAAATAAAATTAAAGCCCAAAAACTGACCATAGGCTGGCTTTGGGGTTTGCAATAGTGATATATGTGACCAGATTTTACAAAACCGATAATCACACATCAGGAAAAATCTAACTACCACCACCAGTGGATAGCTACTCTATCGTACTACTAGTTTTTATCCTCAGTACTACTCAAACTACTCGAGGCTGGTTTTAACAGACGTTTTTTCTGAGTGGTGTGGAGAGCTTGAATGGCAGTTTCTGGCCCTTGTGAAGGGCTTGGCTCAGTGGTTTACTAGTGGATGGCCTGATAATGTTCGCTAAGCATTTCTTCTGTTGATTATGCTGCATATCAGCCACTAAGAAGCCAGCAAAACCAATCCGAATCACACATCAGGCAAAATCAAACTAACATCACCATTGGATAGCTGCGTACACTATCATACTACTATAGTTTTGACCCTCAGTACTACTCAAACTACTCTAGGCTGGTTTTAATAGCCATCTTTTCTGGGTGGTGCAGAGAGCTCGAATGGTGGTTTCTGGCCTTGTGAAAGGCTTGGCTTGGCAAAAATCAGTGGTTTACTGGTGGATGGCCTGATAATGTTGGCCAAGAATTTTTTTCTGTTGATTTTGCTGCATATCAGCCACTAAGAAGCAGCACAGCCCTGTAATCTCATGTCTGTACTTCAATCGTGGTCTGCCTCCATTTTGAAGTCTATCTCTTGCTTGCCCCCCACCCTCCTCCCCTTTGTGAGCACTCATAATACTACTTCGCTCATCCAACTTCTCATATTTTCTATCTTATTTCCCAGAAAACTCTACAAGCAGCTACAAGTATTGGAAGTGGTCTGAAATGTAAAAGATTGATGCATTTCTTGTGTAAATTTCATACACATGCTTGGCAAGTTATGCTGACTTGAATTCTTTAAAACCATTTATCTGGAAACTTCTAATGTGCGATTTGGAATGTTTTTCCAAAATACAGTCACATATATATTTCAAATCAACCAAGCTGTGAAAAAAGGGTGCAGTCTCCTAAAAATTCCAGGGTCAAAGAAGTTGTTGTTTTGGAATAGATATTAAGTATACATGATGGAACAAATCTTTTCATTTGAAGTAGAAACCTAACATGTTAGGGACCCTGGAAAAATAGTTTACAAGCAAGTTTTTTTTTTTTTAAGTTCATTCTGTTACTCACATATTCAGCATGTGATTACTCAGGCATGAACGGTACTGTAATTGCATACAGCCTCCTGGTGTTGGTTACCCCATTATGACTACACAGAATGCAGTTTTACCCCTAGTGCAACTTTAGATAAAACAGTAGAGTACCACATGAATAGATAGTGTACTAAAGGAGCATGCAGAAATATATCTATCTCAACAAACAAATCTATAAGCACAAAACAAAACTGTTCATGCTGTTCGCAAATACTACTTTAGAGGTTATGTATCCTCCATGCAAACTAGTCTACTACATTATATTGAACATTGCAATCTGTTCTAAAGTGGTGGTGGCTTTGCAGCTTAATATGTCACGCGGTAATAAAGACATTACAAGAATTACACAGTGCATGTCCAGGTATATTACAGCAGGGCTTGCAGATCAGTACAAAGTAAATGGAATACCATATACTGAGTTATACTTACTTGCAGCTTGAACATTGGTCAACAGAAGTTTTATTATTTACTTAGACGTTGATGCTGAATGCATTTTCTAAAGCATTAAGGCAATCTGCATCCAGCCTATGACATTGTTATAGACACCTCCAGTTTTTCATGCATTCACAAGTTACAACGTAACTTTTGCTTTTAGGAAAAAGAGCAAGAAGTATCTCTGAAAAGCATAGTTAATAGCCATTCAAAGAAGCTGTTGAGATTCTAAGCAATTAATGCACCTTCCAGCTCCTTTTAAAGTTTCCTCCAATATGAAAGATTTATTATGAAAAAAAAAAGATGCAAAGGAAGGTTGTTCAGCAAATGAACTGATAAATAGACCAGTTAATGTCATACTTAAGATGCGTGCTCAATACTGCAGCATGCATATGGTTAATGCACCATCAGGCATTTATACCAGTTATCAATACACAATTTTTTATGTCAAGCTGATAAAGCACACCAGTTTGGTAATGACTTCAAAAGCTTCTAATGTTCATGTGATCAATTGATCACCCATAAATTAATAAATAAAACCAACCCATAAAGAAAATTACTCAAATTTCACATATGCAAAAGTTAACTTACGTGCAGTTTAATATTCTACCCTCATTTGACATGTCTATACATATTAAATGTCAAATATCTAGTGATTACTTCAATTTAATGGAAACTAAGTTTTATGGTATGCAAATTTAAGCAACGTTTTGGAGTTGTGAATGTACTGTATTTTTGTTCGTTTTTATGTGAAAGTGTTATACATTTATGTGTAGTTCATTTTCGTGTTTACAATACAATCATTAAGTTTTACACCCTTACATATACAATTGTAAAAAGATGTTATGCATGGTCATAGCTAGCAGCAAAATACAAAATCTAAAGCAGTTTGCAGCTATATGCACATCTCTTCTGTGTGTCAGTCATATAATATTTACGTAACTAGCTAACTATTGTAAATTTACTTAGCTACGTGCCTAATTTATGTATTTTCCCTTGAACAGGTTGCCACACTGCAGTCGCTAGTCACTATCCTCAGAAATATACCTAATTTATGTATTTTATTTCTTAACAGGTTAATTCTATTATTATAGTTACTAGCGTTGTGAACCTGCAGAGTTTACTAAAAGCGGTTATTGGAAGGTGAATAATTGGATATTGACTGGTTATTGTCTGATTGTAAATAAGCAGACATTATGACACTAAACATGCCTGTTGGAAGCCTTAGGGTGGTACCAAAGTGACCATCAACATCCTGCCTTACAATAACAGCTATTACAAGCACATATTTACACATGCTTTGAGGTTATGTTATGATGTTAACACTTGTCAGCAGGGGTAATTTATGGTTTACCAAGTGGGTGGGCAAAACCGGTTTAAAGGCTTCTTAGCCAATAATTGGCTTGACCTAGACAATACCGGTTAATAACCGGTTTTTCCATACCAGTTTGCAACACTAATAGTTACTGTAAATACGAGCCTAATTACAAGTTTAACCCATGTTAAACATAGTTAATATTGTGATGTGCACCGGATAGAGCTGTAATCTATACCCAATGTACATTCCCATTCACGTGACCTAATTTGGCAGCAAAATTCAAGAAGAAAGAGGATGCCTCCAGTCCAAGTTAGTTGAAGAAAGAGGCATGATGATTCTCAGCGTGCAATTTTTAATAGTACTGAGTATTGAGCTTACATTTGCTACTAAGAAGAAGTCTATGTTCTGACATTCAGTGAAAGCTACAGCCATGACTAGCTATCATAGAGTCGCTGGGAAGCGATTCCTAACATGATTCAGATGACCATTGATACCTTACAATTTAACCTCTGGACGGAACAAGTGAACGCGCCTCTGGAGGAACAAGCCACCAGGAAACAGATGGCCAATTCGCCATATAAGTCCAACTATGTGTTGTTATAGCTGTAGTTATGCTGGGATAAAATTAAACTAGAGTAGGAACAAGCCTTAACGAGGACAAATGTTCTGTGATGGCACTAACGTGTACTGTAAAATCTATGATGGCAATGTGTTGTAGCTATCTGTAGCACATTACTCTTGAAACGTTTACCACATTGTAGAAGGTAAAATTTGAAGACAGTGGACAAAAATCAGGCCATATCTTAATTAAATGCCATGGTGCCAGAATGTTAGCTGTAGGACAGCAGCTTGTAGAAAACAATCGTCCGCCCATGCAATGAATTAGTACTGACCAGCAAGTTCAATTAGTGACCTTGAAGTTACATGGACATCCCCTCCAGACAGGAGTTTAGCTTGGACACACTCCTCTGTGGTTTGGGTTCCTAGTAAACATGCTGAACACATTGCTGTGCTGGTTTATTTCTTGACTAATCTGTGCTACTGTAGCTATATTGTGCCCGTGTATCCTTGGAAATGTGTATGTGGCTTCAAGTCTATTACACAACAGTACCTGCGGGTTTTACATTCTGAGTTTACTTTGCTAACAGGCAAATTAATCTGATATAGTGCTCGGCAATACACTGGTTGTGAAATTAACACATCATACCATGACAGTCTTTGATAACTGGTATAACTGGTATATAGAAATACCAGCTGTGTACCAGTATAGGACTCAGGCTTTTGGCATTTAATTACTCAACTTGTTGGTGGTTTAATTACTCAATTTGTTCATGGTTTAGCAGCCACACCCTAAACAAACACTGAAGTTGCCACATTACAATCACCTGCCTACTTGCACTGAACTACATTCTTTGGTTTTTGGGATGCATACCACTTCATATTAGGCCCAATTAACCAGCACATTGGAAACAGCTGAAATTGAAAACTGAAACTGCAAACTGAAACCAAAAACTGAAACTGAAAAACTAAAATTGGTCAAAACTTCATATTAACAAGTACCTCTTAATAAGACCACCTCTGTAATAAGACCACCTGTATAATAAGACCACCTCTAATAAAACCACCTTATTTGTCAAGTAGGTCCAACAAATATGGCTAAGGTGTACTCATAATGTAACAAAGTATCAATAAATCAATCAGTCAGTACTTAAAAGTTAAAATGACAGCTGCGGGGTTGTACAAAAGGATATACTATCCTACTGTGCCAATACCATGCCAAGACCTAAAGTCCATGGTCATGTCACAAATGAAAATGGAGCAATTGATCACCAGCAACCAAAATGACAGACAGTGTTATGTCATGAACATTAATATTGGCATCAATTAATAAAGCATTACAGCTATGTAACTAGCATCTAATTCACCCAAATTCCTCCAAATTTCCCCAGTTTCCTGAACTTGCCGTACTCCACATATAAAAGTTATGATAGAACACAGACAGTAATATTATTGTAGCTAGTTATAATAATCACACATAGCACAGGTATGCATGAAGCATATGACACATCCCGATGGTAGATAGAAAATTACGACAATACCAAATGAGCATACAACTAAGTGAACCTGTATGTGTACCGATAGTGGTAAGCATCTTACTAAGCAGAGTTGTTGCAGGACCAGCAGGGACTAATGCCTGAGGAGAACCTATGAGTACCAAGGAGCATGCAAATATAGCATAAGTATAAAGGAGTGTGTAAATATAGCATGAATGCATGTACACAGTAGGTCTGCCAATTGATTGTATGCAAGTGACAGCTACCCGTATGCAGCAACAAATGTACACACGCATTAGTGACCATTAAGTGAGTCTGCAAATATCACTATGCACTGTATGCAGCATTTTTTTCCTTTTGTGCAAGCATGTAAACAGAACGTAAACATAAAAGCCCATAAGCAGCAACAACAGTTGTATTCAAGTTTGAATACAGCTAAGTACTATACATACAGACATTGGTAAGCATGAGTAAACTTGCAACTAGAGCTAAAGAGGTTACATATGTAGTATATAAGCCTGCAATGATTTTAGATATTGGGTATCACTGATCGCATGAACTCGCATAGATATGTAGCAGTTTATATTGTATGCAGATGCTTTCAAGTTTAAAGTACAAGAGTACTCTTGTGCACACAAACACTATGCACTGACAAAGGCAAGTGCAACTGAGGACTGGAGGTAGTACCCCCAAAACAAGCTGGTAAATATTTAAAGATAGGTTGCAGAGGGCATGGAAGGCTTGCAAAGAGCCCTAGACAATGACACCTATCCTACCATTAAACCAGGGAAACACTATATTAAGGTATTATTATATGTATGTGGAGAGGGGATGTGCAACCTTGGTATGGATATATGCACCCAGCCTCCTACCTGCATGCAGCCACCAATGAACATGCATATGCCTGAGTATGGAGCATGCCTGTGGAAAGCAACAGCCAGTGAGCTATATAGGTCTGCAACAGTTGGTGTATACTGGAGATATTACAAGTTATATTAGCAACCAAACGAAATATTTAATTGCATAAGAATGTAGATAGGTTGCAGAGGCATGGAAAGCTTGTAAAGGACCCTAGACAATGACACCTATCCTACCGTTAAACTAGGGGAACACTATAGTAAGGTATTATTATTATATACATGGAGAAGGGATGTGCAACCTTGGTATAGATATGCGCACCTCCTAACTGCATGTAGCCACCAATGAACATGTATATGCACGGGCATGGAGCAAGCCTGCAGAGAGTAACAGCCATTGAGCTATAGGTATGTAACAGTTAGTGTATATTACAAGTTACATAAGCAACCAAAGGAAAGTAAGTTAATACTGAGCAGAAAAAAAATTAACCATAACCAGTTAGTTCCAGGTATACGTGTACAAATAAGCATGAAACTTTAGTGGTTAATATTGTACCTGTGCAGTAATTGATTAGCATACGCTAGGATGGGCAAGCAACTGCAAGAGAGCAAGCAACTGCAGGAGAAATGAGGCATACAAGATGGTGTGGAAAATTGCCTCGCTTTGCACAGCTGAAGTGCAGCAGCCACATATGCATGTTTAACAGCAGAAGGTTACTGCAATGTAACTAACTGGTGGCAACTTTCATGTAAGCAAAGGTGGAAACAGAATAACCCAAGCACATCTAAAAGTTGCCATACTTAAGGAGATAATAGTATTACTAAAAGAAAAGACACTTTTGACCATTGAAATGTATGCAAATACCGACTAGGTACATAATTAATGGCACAGAGTTGGGGGGGGGAGGGTTGGTGTAGAAGGGATTGGAGAGTGGTTACACATTTGTAGTAGGTCAATCATGGAAGTATAATGATGTCAGTGACAATGATGATAATGCATGAGCTAGTAAGAATAGAATGGGATTAGACAACTGAGGTGGTCACTGAATAGTGTAACAGTCGCATAAGCATGGTATTACATGCAAGCAACAGTTAGGACATGCCTGTCTGCAGAAGCAGTGATAACTCGCAAGCCTATAGTAAAGAGCATGCATGCAGTGGCAGCAATACTAGCAGTGAAACAGTGGTATTACATGCAAGCAACAATTAGGACATGCCTGTCTGCAGAAGCAGTGATAACTCGCAAGCCTATAGTGAAGAGCATGCATGCAGTGGCAACAATACTAGCAATGAAACAGTGGAAGTAAAATACTTGTGGCAGAGTTGTAGTTCAATAGTAGTGGTAACAGTAATAGCAGACATGCAGGAGCCATAAAATTCATGCAGCAGCACTTTGATACATCATATGGTTGCATATCATGCAGCAGCAAGAGCATCGTACAGTACTCCGCTAGTCTCCACACTCTCAGTAGATCATGCAAGAGTGGCACCCTCAAACTCACAGCAGTGATTACATTTATGTGGCTGCAATAATGTTTCATGAAGTGGCAATAAAATTTTTGTGCTGGAGCCATAATATACATGCAGCAATAGTAACATTCATGCAGCAGCCCCAAACAGAATTGGGCAACTGAGGGGATCAGGTTGGGATCACTAGACACTGTAGTAGCCATACTTGGGCAGTATCGCATATCGACCAATTGATGTCTGGGATATATACACTTTAACAGAAGCAGTAATAACGGTAGTAACAGGCATGTGGTAGATGTAATCTTCATGCAACGTCACCCTCAGAGCGATAGCAGTAGCGACAATAATATTCATGCAGCAGCAGTAATAGCATTCTTGCAGCAGCGATAACATTCATGCAGCAGTGATAACATTCATGCAGCAGCACACTCAGTGCAATAGCAGCAGCAATAGCAATATTCATGCAGCAGCAATAGCAATATTCATGCAACAGCACCCTCAGTGCAATAGCAGCAGCAATAGCAATAGCAACATTCATACAGCAGCACCCTCAGTGCAATAGCAGCAGCAATAGCAATATTCATGCAGCAGCAATAACAATATTCATGCAGCAGCACCCTCATTACAATAGCAGCAGCACCCTCAGTGCAATAGTAGCAGCAATAGCATTCATGTGGCAGCACTCTCTTAGTGTATCATGCAGCAGTATTCTCAGTACATCATGCAGCAGCCGTCATGCAATAGCGATGTTAGTGCACCACCGACAAGGCAACAATAGCGGCAATTACCTTGATGTAATAATATTAGACAATAGCAACATACTTTGCATAGTGTAAAAACACAATAGCCTCATAGACTTGCAACAACTTTTAATGAATACATGCACATAAGCGCGAGCGACCAGCCATCATGCTAGATCAAACATGCAAAGCTTTTAGCCATACGTAGAACATGTTACCGGAGAAAGCTTGTCCAGTAAATACTTGCCCATTGGCTGTGGTCTCATCCTCATCCCTCAGCTGCCACCAAACCATATGGAGGAGTGTACAAACGCAGTGTAATTAAAATGTGTAAGGGTTTTTTTTTTAAGGTTGGGAGGGAACATTTTTACCAGAGATAATATCACAGTTTAACGGCGTGTTGGCTCATGAGACAAATTATAGCATGTGAGCTTCCAAAACTTGTATTATTGCCTCAACTTTTATTATTGAATTTTATTTTTTTTGCCACATGCTACATTCATGCAGCAGCACTCTCAGCCAATCATGCTACAACAGCATATCATGCAGCAACGCTCTCAGCCAATCATGTAACAGCAGCATATCATGCAGGGCAGCACTCTCAATCATGCCATGGCAGCATATCATGCAGCAGCATTCTCAGTGCGATAGCATTAAGCCATTACGAGTTTTTGATTTTGCTTTTACCAGCAGTATATGCACCTGATAACACCATCTGTGACCCTTAGCCATCACCTAGCCAGTGCCTGTATGTATCAGGTATAAGTAGTGCCTAGTGTGAGTGACCTAACAGAAGCTGAATAGTAGGAGCACTTACAGCTGGCAAATCATTGACATAACACATTGTTATTAGAGCACAATAATATTCACGCAGCATCATCATGCAGCAGTGCCTTATGCAATAGCAGCATGTAGCACTAGCACTTAATTAAGGCGTGAGCAACAGTAGTGGCATACATAGCATATAGAATAAATACAGCAAGACCTCATGCAAGATCAAGGCAAGTGTTAGCTGTGCATATAAATATGCTAATGGCGAAAGCTTATTACACCCTGATAACAATTAAACAACTCAAACAAACAAGCGTAACAGCTGACAACACCTGAATAGACAAACCCAGAGGTTTATGACAAACTTGAACAGACAAGCCCGAAAGCTAACAACAGAATGTGAACGGACAAGCTTGAAAGCTAATGACAAGACTAAGCCAGTAAAGCAATTCATTGCAGTGTCACTTTAATTATGCTAAACTTCTTATAGAACATGTGTGAGAACTCGGCCAGTACCCCACGATAGCCGTTCATCTTATTGTAATAGTGCAATCAGTTTCGTTCAATTTAGTGTGCCGCATGCAACACGTGTCACACAAGGAACGAGCTCACCAGTCATAATGAGCTTCCAGCGATGACGACCTTGTTTCTTGTTACCATCTCAACCGATTCTGTAGACTGGAAGAACTGCTACAAAAAACCTCCGACCATGGTAGCTTGGCTCATACACAACTCCTCTAAGCGGCACATTCTTTTTCTCCAACCACTGTCCCCGGTACGTAATGCAACACTAGCAGTCTTGTTTCACCTACTAGAACTTTCTTTAACTAGGCCATTCACCTTTCGAGAACGTGGTGTGTCACGTGACCGCAAACCTGTTAAACCAGTTTGTTGATTACACAATACTTGAAACCATTTCAACATTACTTCACGTGCTTAGATCATAGCGCACCCTTAGGTCATAGCGTGCACTTAGGTCACAGCAATCATGTGCAAGTTTTTATAGTGCTACATCTGCAGCATGTATGTTAACTTCAATTTATTGTGATGTAATAAATCAAGCAATAGTCGCACTATATAATATCGATATATTGCGATAATTTCCTGTTACTAATACCATGTATTCTAATTTCAATACCACCGAGCACTACTCTGATGGCAGTACAACTACCTAGCTACTTACCCCTTGTGTTAACAGTAGCTTAGCTGTAAAGGCAAGTATACTTCTCGGATACAGGTGGAGAGGTCTGCCTTAATTACCCAATGCTTTGTTTTCAGACATGCAAGACATGGTGCTATGAGAGACATTAGTGTTTCATATAGACCATTAGTCATGTAAAGTTAGATAATTAGCACTTTTTATTAATAAATAAATTCTGAGGACATTCCCCTCCTTTCCATGCAGTGTAGCAATGTATCCAGGAGACGATTATCCCATTTGATCATGAGTGTCCACAGAAATTACACAGCTAATCCTGCGTTATGACCAAAAGCGTATATTTAAAAGTTGATATATTACCTTGGTATAAATATGAATGAATGTAATGCCGCATCTATCTCGTGACTTTATCAATACAAGAAAACAAATAAAGAATTTGGTGTTGGACAATATTGGTGTTTGCCTGCCATGTGCAGCTTACGGTACCGCTCAAATGTAACGTTGTCTCATGAGAGTGCGAGTGATTAAACAACTCACTACTTGAAGGGCGTGGCACCTGTTTCACTCACGAGTATTCATCCCATTTCGTTTGGGATGAATACTCGTGAGCAAAACAGGTGCCACGCCCTTTAATTAGTGAATTTTTTAATCACTAGCACTTGCACGAGACAACATTACATTTCAGCGGTACTGTATATATGATGTTACTGCATTCTATATATTATGATAATTTTAGTATCAGTTTTTTGTGAATGTCATGCCTTAATTACAGCAGTAGCATTGTGGTCTTTACTAATTAATATGTGAACAGTACCATAGGTCAACTGGTGACCTCCTTCAATTTACAATTTGTACAAGCAAAGATACACATACTTAATTACCAATACTCTGTCGATCATAGCTCAACCTAAAGAACTATTTGTCCTTCTTTAAGTAACAAAATAATAAATGATAATAGTATGGAAATGCTGTAACTAAGTTAACATGTACACAATGGGTTGTTATGCATCATTGTAAGGAATGGGTATGGCTTGTCCCACACTTAGTTGGTACCCCCTCCCCTCATCCCAAAATTCCAGCTGCAGGGAGCCTACTATTGGCCACATCTTTCGGTACTGTAAGCATACCATTGTGTGACCATAATTAGTATACAGGATTTAGAGCACTATATGGAAATACAAATTTGTATAACGCATGTCAGTATAGTTACCTGCAATATGGTAGTGGCCAAGAATAAAGCATCTTGCTCACATGTAGAGCAAACACTAGCATTGATTGATAGTGCGATGCATTGGGATGATAAGTCATGATGACAGTAGCGATGGAAATCTAAGGCAATAGTGATAGCACTGCATTACCATCGTATTAGTAATGATAAGCTCACATCCGCTTGACAATGTAATTTATAATAGATGAATAAAAAATTGGAAATTTTATAAGAGGAATAGGGATCGCTGAAAAAAGGCACCAAACAAGAAGGGATCGCTAGGGTGGTAATGTAAACCACCAATCCCTATTTTGACTCTGCATGTGTCATAAATTTTTAGTTACATGTTCCAGTCATTTTGGAATGAGTCAAAATAGGGATTTGTGGTTTACAATACCACCCCAACGATCCCTTCTTGTTTGGTGGCTTTTTTCAGTGATCTCTGTTCCCCTTTTAAATTTTCCAATTTTTTATTCATCTAGTTTGTGTACTTTTTATTAATCCAGTAATGGATTTGTTTTATTGATAATGGTAATTGTTATAGATACATAGAGCAATTTACAATTAGTGGTCGAGTTAAGTGTAAGCTTTGTTGTTATCAGACATACTTGACTGCATTATTTGAAGTTTAACTAGTTAAACTAGGTTAATGGAGCATTCAAGCATGTGTGGATGTATTATGACAGTGGTTAACCTCATGAAGCTCCATCACAACTGGAGTAAAGTGTGGGCTAGCAAGCATGCAAAAAAGGGCTGGCAATAATTGGAAAAATATACTGCGCATGCGTTACAAGAAAAGGTGCATAGAAAGGTGCGAGAACGCATGGTGTAGTGAAGTTTGTCCCGCCCACTCCACCTCCCTCTTCACCTATCTTGTATAGGGCTAAAAAGGGGGAATAGTTGGAAGGAACTCAACATAGATTTCCCAAAGATATATTAATGGGGGGTGTGAGAAGAAGTAAAGCATGCACCACAGACAGTCCCTGTTGGGAGATTTAGGAAATCCCACTTTTTTTTCTTTTGTTGCCTTCTCCATCTTGAGGCTAGCTCAGGGTGTGACTGCAGAGTTTCTATTAGGTGTATTGTGGCATGTAGAAATTCTTATGGCTTTGGAGAATGTCAGAATCCCCAAGCATTCCTACCTCCAAGCCTTCGTAGTAAAACATGCTGTATACATTATGAAAAGTATTGAAATTGGTCCTATTTTGAGAATAAATAGGAGAATCCACAGAACCCTGCACACCTACCTAAACAACCACCATCTATGGACGGTGGCAACCAGCTTGCAACAGGGTAAGACCTGCTAACTGGGTTAAACTAATAAGCAACATTAATAGAGTATTTACCTGACTGCTCTTGGCTGTAGACGAGACTATACATTACACACATTCCTAATATTGAGCAGCTGTTGTCTAACTTGTCTTACTACATGTGTCAGGACTCTAGTCTCTTAGTCATTGTCATCACATTAGCATCCTAATGCAGTGTTCATGAATACACACCAGATGGTATGATACTGAGCTAGCTACCTGTCACAAGACATGGAACTCTGACAAGCATAGAATTATAAGTTAAAATAGTCAGTGGCTGAGCATTTATTATTTCAGCCAAGACCGTACACAATAAGAAGAATCACATACAGATTTTTCTTGGGTGCATGGACTACAACATTGGCTCACTGGTGCACAGTAGTATAAATGATATTATAATGTTACATAATATAGTTTGTGTAGCTAGAGCTTGTTATTCATGTGACTATTATTTTATTATTATTATTATTATTATTATGTAGTATAATTGGTCAAAAAGAAGACAGAGTCTTATAAAACCAATCTCAATTAAATCATACAAATGAAAAACGTTGATTATACAAAAAATGATCTAAATTAGTCTTAAAACTTAGTACATTGGGAGAAGCATTGTATCCATTTTTGGTATACCACAGTGAAGAAATCTATGTTGTGGACATGTATGAATGTATATGGCTTCCCACAAACAATATGTGGTATCCACAAATGAATTGTTTCACACACCACATCATGTATGTATACAGTTAGCCTGTAGAGTAGCTAATCTGCATGCACACGCATCATTCAGTCAGATACTGTGTAACTGTAATGTCTAATTGTAAACCATGAGTTATCAGCAGCATGAAATCATGTTGTTTACACAATGTGGTGAGACAATTAAGGAACTCACAAATAATTTTAATTTTAATTAACAAGACTGCCCAACTTGAGGCTTTGCATGGAAAAGAAATGGTTTATAGAAACTACATTCATTACAATGAATAATCTCTGGTATCAGCACTATCACTATGTTGTGTCTCTGTGAGAGAGTGCTTGTATGGTTGCTCGTATAGCAAATCGCGATCATGCGCTTACAGGAAGAAGTATACTTACCATGCCGAGGCGCTATGCACAATCTTCTAAGTGTAAGAAGCACTTTTACAGCCTTGAGTACTGTTTCAGCCTAGATTAAACACTATATACAACAAAGCTCACAAAATAGAATCCTATAATTTTATTGTTATACAGCTTCTTTAATATGCGGAACAGTGTAAGTGTAATGGCAAAGAGAATTTAGAAAACTTTTGTGGTGTGGGGTGGTTCGCAATCTGTGGAATAAGAGCTTATTCATAGGTCACGGACATGCAGAAGGACTCAGTAAGCATGGCTATATAGGTTTTAGTGTGAAAAAGTGGATAACGTTTGCTGTACATGAGTGAAACAAAATAACATTATGAAAATAATAATATGAGAAAATGGCAAATTTCACGTTTGTCTGAAATACAGATACTAATTCCTTTTCACTTGATACTTACTAGTGGACCAATACTCATTGCAAATAACAACCAGAGAGTTGTTTTGAGTTGAAGGATGCTTTCCAAGGTGGTTTTTAGGTATGCGGTCTATTAGAGTTTTTGCAAAAACCATGGGAGATCCCTATTATGAACCCACTGCCATGGTTCATGATTATGGTTTAAACCTATGTATGTTTTATCAGTACTACCATGTCACTGCTTTCTTGGTCACTACCCAGTGTTAGAATAAATGAAGCCATCTAAGTTCACAATGAATTACTGTTTATCAGTTCTGTGATAAAAGCTACACCACCAAACAGTATTTGATTGTGATATTTGCAAAGCAACTATTGTGATAGTTACAAAAAAATTGTACTGCTCTTAGGCGGTGGTAACACATACCCCTCCCCAATTTTGATGGATGATGCTTGTAGGAACAGGTTGAGATTCTCTAGTGGAGTGGTCAAATACTCTATCAGAACAATCACTTTTAAAATTTTCCTTTGGGTGGATCTAGACCCCCATGAATATTGTATGCTTCACACTCCTTAGTAAGAATCTTTTTTACCGAGGTTGGTCCTTCGCCACTCTTTGGCCTGCTCCATCACCCCTGTGACAAGGTTAATGGTGGTATGTTTATTTGTATTGTGTACTTGTATTGCCACAGTATATTCAGTTTTCATACTTCCACCTGGCTTGCTAAGCTCTGGTTGGCTTGACTGTCCATTTTTCAGTGTAAAATTAATATTTGTATCATAAAGAATGTGGTAGAGGAGTGTATGTTTCAATGTTTACTTCTGCTGTTTACTTGCATTGCACATTTTGTATGTTTCCAGTTTGTTTAGCTTGCTGGCTTAAGGCTCGGCTGTCTCACCCAACTGGCTTCCAGCACCTGGCTTGCATACTCTATCTGCTACAGTATTGTGTATCTCCTGCATGTCACTGTGCCATTGCCACACCACTGATGAACTGTACTTAGCTACTGGTGGCCGTATGGTAGTTAAACAGGGGCTTGGTTTGGGATTATATGCTGACTGTGCTGGCCTTCACCACCTTGTCGAGCATAGCCTCATTTCTTGATTGAGTCATCTTCAGAAATATCTCACACCTACAATGTAGAAAAAAGTTGCGGGTTTACATTTTGTATGCATCGTCCTTCACCATAGCTGAATAATTTCCATTGTCAATAATGCATTGCTACATACAATACTACAGTAATGTTGCTATGTGCCGGTACATCAGTGGTGGGGAAATGGCACAGTAATGTGTACACAGTATATATGCATACAAAAAATACAGGAGAGAGCTATACACTGGTGGCCTCTAATTACGATGGTACTATTGTGTTATACTGTGTTATAACAAGATTTATAGCAGTATGATAGTTTACTTGCAATTGTATTTTCATCCTTCCACCAGGTTTGCTAAGCTCTGGTTGGCTTGGTTGTCTGTTTGTAAATGTTGTCAAGAGTGTGGTATGTAAGTGTTGTCAAGAGCATGGTATGTTTTAATGTTTTCTTGTATTGTTTACTTGTATTGTACATTTTGCCTTCACCTGGCTGTTTACTAGGCTCTACAGCTGGCTGGTTTGGCTGTCTTCCTTTATCTGGTTCACCTGGCTTGCGTACTCTTAACTACTACAGTATCGTGTATCTCCTGCAAGTTGTGTATGCATATAGTGTGTACCCATCATTGCGCCATTGACACACCACTGATGAACTGCATTTAGCTACCGGTGACCTCTAGTTGATACTGTACTGGCTACACAGCTGAATAATTGTCATTTTTGGTAATGTTGCAATAATGTATTGCTGCATACTGTACTGCAATAATGAATAATTCTCTCCTGTATGTTTTGTATGTATATATACTGTGTACACATCACTGTGCCGTTGCCACATCAATGATGTACAGGCACTTAGCTACTGGTGGCCTCTAGTTATGATGCCACTATTGTGTTATATCTGTCACTGTAATGCCATATTAAGTTGATTTGGGATCATAATTGTTTTGACCATGCCTTCACCACCTAGTCGAGTGCATAACCTCACCAGGGGGTTGTCGCGTTTGTGTATGTACTTGGTTTTATGTGACCTGGTCCTAGTAATAATAACAATAATAAGATGGTAAGTATACCACATGTTCTGTTGCATCAAGAGAAGTCACTCTATGTGCCAGTTAGTAAATGTGAATTAGAAACCTTATATTTGCTATGCTGCATGCATGTTTTGCTACTAAACTGTTAAGTTTCTCATTCATGCTATCCCAGACCATGTTCAACATGTGGTGATGTGTATTATCAGACAAAGCACTTTTTGCTTGTATTGGAACTGTTGTACTAATTTTCTATTATACATACAGTCACTCCTCCCGCCATCACCACATCACCAAGTGGTACAGTACAAGGAGCTATGGTTGGTGATTCCTTACTTGTCCAGTGTATAGTTGATACAGTTGATGGAGTGGAGCCCAGTTTAGTAAACATCAGTTGGATGAGACCTGGAGGAGATTTAATTGTGAATACTAGCAGAGTGAATGTCAGTCAAATCACATCCATTGATCACACTTATAATAGAAGTCTTCACTTTACCTCCTTGTTTGAGGATGATGCAGGAGTGTACATGTGTTTTGTGATGATATTTGAAACTAAGGAGTCATCTTCATTTGAAATTCAAACACTAGCTGGTATGTACATACAGTATGTATGCATTACGCATTTGTCAAATTTTGTACAGTATAGCTGCATGTATATAACTGTAGTATGCTACAGAATTGAACATTAGCATTGTTTCACTATTAAATCTAGTCATATAGTAAAACCTTACCATCAATGAGGGGCTAAACCATATTTTAGCATGGTAGTTCTCACAAAACAAAAACAAAGCGGTTTTCTAGTAATCATCAAAAGTTATACCATGTATTTTTCTTAAGTGATAAACTGTGTTTGGCTTCACCAAATTTAGACTACAACAAGTTTGATACTGAAATTTGATTGGCTAAAAACGTGGTCTCTAAATCTCGTAGAGCCACGGTCATGTCCAATAGAGACCACGCTCTGAGGCGATACGAAACACGATAATTACGCGCCTGTAACATTGGCAACGCATGGGCATTTAAATGGCTAGTAACAGCCGTACTGAATTATAGGGAGGTGTAATGGGCTTGTTTGTACTAATCAACACTACATTACTTGCTTACAAGCAGCTGTCGAGGCACAACAACAGCAACAATGAGTTGTAGTCCACTCGCTGAGTCCAGTACTTCGATACATAGCACGCGCCTGTAACATTGGCAACGCATGGGCGTTTAAACGGGTAGCAACAGCCACGCTGAGGTCCCGCCATGTAGGGAGGTGTAGAGGGCTTGTTTCTAGTAATTAGCCATACATTTCCTATTTACAAGCAGCTGTCAACTCAAGGTACAATAACGAGTTGTAGTCTAAATAAGTTAGACGTCAAGAACCACTGGGTTCTACGGGATTTATAAAACCCTCAGGCCCTTAGTAGCGCCCTCGCTGCGCTCAGGCGCTACAGCCCAGGGCCTTCGAGTTTTCTAAATCCCGTAGAACCCTGGTTCTTGACGTCTAACTGTTATTTAAAATACAGAGTTCAATTTAATGATTTATAAGTAGTAGTTAGCTCCTTTCCAAAAGGATTGTTTAATGGAACCCTGTCACTGATACAAATTGTTTTACAGTTCCCACTCCCACCATCAATGTTACTGCTTCCAGTAATCAGACAGTTGGTCAGCCATTAACTCTGGAATGTAATGTGACTACTGTGAGAGGTATCACCAGTAGAGTGGACATTGTGTGGAGTAGTGATGGTACAGAACTAGAGAGAGTGGAAGGAGTTAATATTAGCTCAATGACAAGCAGTACTGCAGTGTACACAGACACTTATACTATATCACTACTAACAACATCTGATGATAATAAAGTATACCAGTGTGAGGTGGTGATCAATTCTAACACAACAGTGACAACTAACAATGGCATCACACTGGATGTGACTGGTGAGCAATGAATAGTGATTAACATGAGATATTCCTTTTTGATTTGCAAATAATATTATACATATTTAGCAGTAGAAATGGATTGATATTTAACATGTTGATTGGTGTGGCAACACCCCGGGGTGGTGTGCACTCGTCAAATTCGAGCAGTGCACACCCCTGGGTTGCAACCACCACTTACCATGTATTTAATATACGTACATACAAAATAGACACGACTATATAATATTTTCCTAGCTATACACACCACCCTTCCATTGCACCTAGCGCCATTGCCTACTTTTTCCTAATTCTAACCACAATAACATTTTCCACAAAGCCATAAAGTGTATGCAACAACACCAAACAAACAAACACTCATGCAAATATCTACCACATAACATTGCACAATTGCCATAACATATACATAACAGCACAAAACACAAATAACATTCATACAGATATCTATACACAAGCACTTTGGGGAAAGGGCAACTGAGGAAATTGTTGGAGTAGGGCGTAATAACTTTTGCACAAGCTATGCAGACAAGCATTGTGGATATGGCACAATACATAACTGGATTTACAGTTGACCATGAAGCAAATATGTCTTCCAGATTACAGCAATGCACCATATATGCATAGCAGCACAACATAATAGCAGCAACCAGTGAATAATCATACAAGTTAAATTTAGCGTCATTGATTTGGTTTGGCCATGCACAGACAATTAGCACTTTATCCATCTTCCCTTGGTCCTCAGTTGCCATTTAACTATATATGTATACCTAAGTTCAGTATCAGTAATTGGACGCACAACAACCAAGCAAACAATGTAACTAAGTTATACATACAAAGGTTCAATCTTTATACATAGACAACCATACAAATTGCATACAACAATATATGCACTGGCATGCATAGTTTCAGGTAGGAGGGAGGGAAAAAAGTTTTCTGTCCGCGAACACGCCATGCACTATAGCATGATCTCATAATCTCAAACCTGTCAAGCCAGTTTATTACAATGAATCATTATGGCTTCATTACATCTCACGTATCCTACAAGATTGGTTCAAATTTTACCTGAAACAAGTGGTTTGATTTCAGTTCGTGGTACTACTACTTTGCTAATTTACAATGCCGCTCTAATGGACCTTACAGTCATCTCATGGATTCTGTGTTGCTGAATTTAATTTGCTTTAACCGAAAGGCTAGTTTATCACTAAAGGATGCTGGCTTCATTTACTATGGTATGGTATGTAGGTTTGCACCGTATCCATTCTATGCCCACACCAAGGCATGTTAACTTCAATTTATTGCGTTGCAATAAATTACATATAAACATGCTTTATAATTGTACATTTGGTCTACTTGCACACTTACGTACATATACACATCTACACTAAATTTGGCAATTGTATTAATTTTCTATCATACATACAGTTCCTCCTCCCACAATCACAACATCACCAAGTGGTACAGTACAAGGAGCTATGGTTGGTGGTTCCCTACTTGTCCAGTGTATAGTTGATACAGTTGATGGAGTGGAGCCCAGTTTAGTAAACATCAATTGGATGGGACCTGGAGGAGATTTAATAGTGAATACTAGCAGAATAACTGTCAAAATCACATCCAGTAATAACACTTACAGTAGAAGTCTGATCTTTTCCAAATTGTTTGAGGATGATGCAGGAATATATGCATGTAGTGTATTAATATTTAAAACCAATGGATCAAGCAATTTTGATCTACAACCCCTTGTTGGTAAGAAATAACATTTTCATGTAGTATTGGCAGAGATTTAAATAATAGCATTCAGTACATGTGTACATTGTGAGTATGTAAGTAAAACACGTTTATAGTGTGTAGGCAGATCAAAGGTTACCACCAATGTGTTACAAATCAGTTGTAACCTGGTTTACAATAATTACGCCATTCACAAACTAATTATCACTCAGGCTGCTAAAATAGTTTATTTAGGCCAAACAAAGTTGATTCCTAGATTCCCATTTCCACCTGCATGTTTTAATAGAAGTACCACAAATTTCATTATAATGCTATTTCCACCTCAAATATCCACAAACGTTTCATTAATATATTAGTGGGTTTGTTTTAGTGTTTTACTCAAGACATAATGAATGACGATTACCCACCAGCATCACTTTAGGAAATGAGGAATCATCTTGGTTTGGCCTTAGCACAAAGGTCATTAAAAGTGTCCATACGCCACATCACCACAGGAACAGCCGCCACATAGCAGTAAATATGACATTGTATTAGATAGTAACACCGATCCCTACACAGCATAGATATTGCAACATCCATTATAAATTTGAAATCACATCATGCACTCTATATAATGCAAACTATCATAATAGACTAGTGCAATAAAAAATTATTGATTTAAAAATGAAAAGTGACCGGATTTGTGAAAAGGGGTCTTCCACGCACATCCAATTCTACAAACTTATAACTTATTGTTCAAGTAACATACATATAAATCTGAAATGTCCTCCATTCATTCAGCTATGTTGGTACTCACTGCTGTCCAAATTTCAAGTCATTAGCTTTTTCCAATCTGAAGATATGGATTGTCAAAGGTGGTAAATTGGATGTTCGTGGAAGACACCTTTTCGCAAATCCGGTCACAAATAGGATTCCAGCAATAAAAAGTAGTGAAACAAGAGATTATGGTAGCTATGAGGGAAAATTCCTAGCTACTTGGCATTGTAGCAATGTGGGAAAGTCCCTACTTGGCATTGTAGAAGTAATGCCAAAGTAGGGATTTTCTCACATTGCCAATACATATCTAGCCTCATAGCTGCCATCATCTCTCATTTCACTACTTTATATCACTGCATGGAACCCTACTTTATTACATTAATACACTAGTTTGTTAACTTTGTTTGTTAGAGCATAGCTATGAAATACACGTGTGACTGTGACTGCTGTATTAGAGTATATCGATCTCACCACTCAGCTATGCAGCAGATCAAGCTAGTGGGTGTGGCACAATTTCTTGTTCTCCTACTGAGCCAGATCATTGTCACGGTGTGTTCTGATTGTTCAAGGGGGTGCAGCAATTATTTTAAAAACACAGCTTAGCTGTTATCCAATACTACAGTCCGTTAAGCGCCTCTAAGAGTTTTTTGGCATCTAAATATACTCCTTCAAGGAAAGTGTCAATACAGAAAATTAACGCCTTGGTATGGTTTCCTGGGATGAAGAAGACGACCATTTACTTAAAAGGAATGGCAAGGCAGACATTCTTCGGAACTACAAAAAGCACATTCCACCAGTGAGTTTGTAGTTGTGGTGTAAAATGGTGGCCATGCACTGCTTCATTTGGCCTCTAGCCTTGTGACTGTGGTCAGGAAGACTGGCTGATGAAATTTCAAATTAGTGTCTTTTTGTAAACTCAATATCTGGAGACCTGTAAGTGCTTTCTTGTTCTTGATGCTGTAATTGTTACTGAATTGTGAATTCCAAAATCAAAACCTACCAGCACACAAGCAAGTGCTACAAATAAGTGCCTTTGATACATACACACACTGTACCACAAAATAGAAAGTATTTGGTTAGTATCTGATTGTAAACATTCTACCCTTTGGCTGTTGGCCATGTTCACATATATAAACCTCATGTGTGTGTTGTAAATAATGCTTGTGTCATTGCGAGAAAATGCATGTGATAAATTATTCAGAGCTTGAGGAAAATTAACATCTTTCTTACAGTTCCCATGCCCACTGCGACAGAGACTGTCCCAGGTAATCAGATAGTTGGTCAGCCATTAACTCTGGAATGTAATGTGACTACTGTGAGGGGTATCACCAGTAGAGTAGACATTGTTTGGAGTAGTGGTGGTACAGAACTAGAGAGAGTGGAAGGAGTTAATATTAGCTCAATGACAAGCAGTACTGCAGTGTACACAGACACTTATACTATATCACTACTAACGACATCTGATGATGACAAAGTATACCAGTGTGAGGTGGTGGTCAACTCTAATACAATAGTGACAACTAACGATAGCATCACTCTGGATGTGACTGGTGAGTATATAACACCACTTACAATACCATATAACAAGTGTAAGGAAAATTAGGAATTTTAAGAGCTTGATTAGGGATCATAGGAGTAAAAAGTAGTGAGACAAGGGAGGTCACCTACACCTGAAGATATACTAGTGGACATTTAATCCCTACTTTAGTCTATGCCCATCATTGAATTAGGGAATAAATGTCCACTAGTATATCTTAAGGTGTAGACGACTTCCCTTGTTTCACTACTTTTTATTTCTATGATCCCTAATTGAGCTTAAAATTCCTAATTTTTCCTTGTACTTGTTTGTTTACCTTTTTTAGCATTGTTATGACTGGTGAACCTGTGCATACTGATTGCATTGGAAGAAAAAATGGCATGAACGGGTACCCCAACAATCAATTACTGAAATAGCAAAGTGGCCAGTACGCTTCATTTTCAGCGATGTTCAAATTGTTACACAGCATTACAACTGAAGAACACTACGAAAAGTACCTCTACAATCAATGTAGTCACAGTGGAAAGCTCGGACAATATACTCCAGTAGGTAAGCCATCATGTGATGCTACCACAAATTGACACCTTGTACTGTCAGCAAACTAAGCAAAGATAAATGGGACAGAAAGGAGGACACAGGCAGCCTGTAGCCTTAGCTGTTATCGAGTTATGCTCGTCTGAAGGTATCAATCAGGTAGTCAGTCAGGTAGCTATTCAGTAAAAAATTTTGCTAAATAAAAAAAATTAATTTCGTAGCAACTTATTGCAAGTGTTTTGGGTCGCACTGGAAGAACTTTTGGGCTTGGTTATACCTAACCAATACTTCCAAGGCATCATGAAGGTATTGTGAGGCTGGTTTTAGAGCGATATGGATTTTTTCTCCTTTCTCCACCTTTTTCAAACACAACAACTTTAAACAGGCTGTAGGACCAGATGTCTTACATCCTTCAACACTTGTGTTGAAAAGCCTTAATAATTATACAACCAAGTACTAAAGATAATAAGAAATGTGGTTAAAATTACCAGGCAAATTATGTCATAAATAGTAATGAATGAATAATGTTTGAAAAAACTACGAGGTCTAGAAACACAAACTAACCGGGGATTGATTCACCTGTGAATGAAGGCACAACCGTATAATAATTACGCCTGTTCGTGCTGATGACTTAAACATATGTGTAATTCTATATAATACCCAGTACCACACCCATGCTTTAATTTCAGATTGCGCGAAGGAGAAGATTAGCAAACCGCTGTGGGTGATTGCAGGAAAGCCAGAGGCCACTTTACTTGAGATTACAAATATATTTTAATGTTTCTAAACTGTTTTCATGTGACACAGTGAGTTACAAGTCGCCATGCCAGGTGCCAGTGGACACGCTCTGTGTGATGAACAAAGTTAAGAGTATGTTTTCGTGTTAACATGATCGTTTGTTTGTTTGTTGTGTATTTGTATTGTTTTGTATACTTCTGTTCATCCTTTACCTGGCTTCAGCTAGCTGAATTATTTCCATCTCCAGTGTTCAGTGCTAATAATACATATATTTTTGCATAAAGTATGTTGTACAGTATTGTGTTAATCATCATTATACCATTGCCACACCATCGATGTACTGGCACTCAGCTACCAGTAGTTTTGCAGTGGGTCTAGCAGGGCATTGTGTGGAGAACACCAACACAGTGTTCAGCTGATAAGTTTGTGTGATAATGCATAGCTCTCAACCTGAAGCCTTTCAGTGCCAGGAATGAGATCACTTTGAGATGGAAACTATATAAACACTGCAATAATTACATCCCATACAACCTGATTGAGATAACAAATACAACATACACAAAATGTGCCCTTAGGCTGATAATTGCTGCTGTTTATTTACCTACATACTGTAAACTATATTATTGTGTCTATACATAGTTACAGTCTGTAATGCTACCACACAATGGAGTTGTACTTTTCCTGGTGGCATATCCATTTTTTCTGGTATTAGATTTTTATCCTATTGAAGGTACTGCCATCTTTCACAGTGATCAGCTGCATGCAGTCATTTGTTCTCCAAAATTTAATTTCATCTTGTAGTATATTCATGGCATCATGTTATCATTTACCCGACCATGAAAGACCACATCATGCATGGTCACTGCCCCTACTGCATGATTCTCACAAGTTAAGGTGCAAGTGCATGCTCTCATATCGATAGTATTGAATCTCACGCCTGCAAGCAATGAAGCTTAGTAGCAGGCCCTCACGATTGTTATTAATTTATGTTTACTGTATGTGCTACTGTGTATGTGCATCTTTTCCATCCACACACACTGTGCTGGTCATGCACTGTCTGTACATGCACTGTCTGTACATGCCCCATTTGTAGATTGTCCCATTGGTGGTTATACTTAGTTGGTATGTGCCCTGGACCTAGATAAAAAATATATATGTAGTAGTTGTAACATGGGCACGAGTGATTTGCCTGAAATATACGCACGAGCATGAGGGCGTAGCCCAAGTGTGAGTGCGTATATTTCAGGCAAATCACAAGTGCCCATGTTACAACTAATATATTCCACTTGGGTGACTTACCTGCAAGTGTGCATGGAAACTGCAAGAACGCTTTGCGAGTGTATTTATATGAGACCATGTGAATTTCGATTGTGGATAACGTCGTAAGAGCAACGACAAGGCGCTGCTGAGAGGTTGAACGTAAGTGTATTGTCATGAGCATGCAGATCGCTTCGATTATAGGTATAAATGGCCAAATCAATTAAGCGCTATGCCCAGTGTCTGGATATCACCACGTGACTATTGAATGCAGCATGATCAATATAAACTAACCTGTGACCTTCTTCATTCAGTAAAACAACGAACTATCTTCTTCCCCAAGTTCATGATCTAAGCTTTGGCTCACTTAACAAAATGCTATATTAAAGCAGAGGAGATCACAGTTTCATCAAAGAAATCAAATGATTTCTGAGAATGCTGGAATGCATTAATGAGAATAGGAGGTAGTATATACAAGTTATATCACTCTTAGGAGGGATATAATTTGTATATACTACCTCCATTTCTCGTTAATGCATTCCTGAGCACTGATAGCAGTGCTATTATGCCACTTATACACCTTCTCTTCCCTTTGAAGTGAGGTGTGAAAGTGGTATATATATATATATATATTTTTTGGAGAAAAGTCCAAGTGATGTAAATACTGGTACAAACACCTTTGGCACAAATCAATCAGATTAGTAAGCCTAAAGGTACCTATGTAGTATAAAACTTTATCCTAATACTGCTGTCTGCTGTAAAAGCTCTACTTTAAAAAAATTATAAATAAGCAATTTATGCAGATTTCTAATATTTGAGACACACATCCAAGGCATCCAACAGCAATTGTAACCACATCACACCTCATCTTCCATAATGAAAGTTAGTTCAACAGCTAAGTCTCTATACTTTTCCACTTTCTCTGTCTCTTTAGTAGTCACATTACAATCAGCTGGAACTGAGATATCAATAATTTCACAAAGTTGTTATTCTTGTATACAGCCACAATATCAGGTCATTGAGCTGATAATACAAAATCAGTGTAGATGTTTAAGTCCCACAACGGCTTGGCTTGAAAATTATTATGTGAATTCACCTGTACCAAATTTCAAGGTAGTGTTGTTCCAGTATCAGCTAGTTCTTACAGTTCTAGTTCCAGTTTTGGAACCATAATCTTTAAAATTACAGTTCTAGTTCCAGTTCTGGAACCATAACATTTAGAATTACAGTTCTTGGTCCAGTTCAGGAGCCATGATATTTAGAATTATTCTTCATATTCTACAGGGGCATACCGAGGGTGATTTCCAGGGGTTTCAGGAAACTCCTTTGGATTTTACACACTACTTGAAACATTAAGAAATTGAAGGCTTCAGTTTTCCAGAATCTGGAATCTATCATGGAACAGGACACATTTTAATCTTTTATCTATAGTTTCTAACATAATAGTATATAACACTTATAGCATTGTTCTGAATTATGATTTTGGTGAAAATATTGAGATACACTAATAGAGTAGTCAGGTAATATAATCTACTCTAATATAACAGTCATTTAGCTGTAGTGGAAACCCCTTTTCAAAATTCCTGCATACGTCCCTGTATTCTAGAACTTATTTTAACTTGAATATTACCAAAAGCCCATAATGAAATATGGACACTCACTATTAAGTTATATAAGTTAATATGCTAGCCTTGCCAGGTTTAATTGTTTCATGTATGTAGCTAATACTGTATAGTAGTTATCAGCATTATTACACTGACAACTATAACACTAACACTCTATAGGGTGGTACTAAAAGATCTGTAGCTACATGTAATTATCAAACACTAAACCAGACATAACATGTGACTGAGCCAGCATTTCGCATTCTCTTCTAATATTATAGCTAATCAGTTGTTTCAAGCAGTGTTTTAGCACATGCATACGTGGTTGTAATACATACAGTTTGTATAAGTTATATACTACATTGTGTGTTTTTGTCAGCAGATAAAATTCTGGTCTTGTAAAGAGCATAAAATCTCATTGGCAAAACTGTATGGTTATGACCAATTCCAGTTCCAGTATTAGTTCCAGTACTTGATAAAATTTCTTTATAGTTCTAGATCTAGTTTCAGTTTTGAGGAAAGCAAAATTATAGTTCTAGTTCCAGTTCCAGTCTTAAAGAAAGCAAAATTATTGTTCCGGAACTGGAACTGGAATAAAAAGGGCTGGAACTGGAATTATTTTAGTTCCAGTACTGAGAACTGGAACAACACTATTTCAAGGCAATCAAGTTATGCAATTTGCATTTTATAACAATTTTTTCTAAGTGTGTAAAAGGAAAAATCTTGGCCCTTATAGACTCTTTAAGAAATTATTCGAAACTTTGGCCACCCATGTGTCATAAATGGAATGAATTCAATCAAATTAGCTGTTTTTCCCAGCCTACCTGGTGGACATTTTATGTTGGAAATTTTGTACTACTTTTCTATCATACATATAGTTCCTCCTCCCACAATCACCACAACACCAAATGGTACAGTACAAGGAGCTATGGTTGGTGATCCCCTACTTGTTCAGTGTATAGTTCATACAGTTTATGGAGTGGAGCCCAGTTTAGTAAGCATCAGTTGGATGGGACCTGGAAAAGATTTGGTAGTGAATACTAGCAGAGTGACTGTCAGTCAAATCACATCCAGTCATAACACTTACAATAGAAGTCTTCACTTTACCTCCTTGTTTGAGGATAATGCAGGAGTGTACATGTGTTTTGGGATGATATTTGAAACTAATGAGTCATCTTCGTTTGAAATTCAACCACTAGCTGGTATGCAATATACATTATCAATGCACATTAGTAAAGTTTTATACAGTATAGCTACATAACCAAATTCACCTGAATTGTTGTTATTAAAATTTTTACCATTAACCTACCATCACAGCCATTTCTTGACCGCCACCTTGGATTTCACATCTTTTTTCACCATGGCCTTTTTGGGGGCCGCACCTTTTTTTACAGCTTAGCTGTTTTTGATTAGATATATATGTAGGTAAAATTTTTAATAACAACAATTCAGGTGAATTTGGTGCCGCTTGGTCTTGGCACAAAATTCACCTGAATTGTCGTTATTAAAATTTTTACCATTAACCTACCATCACAGCCATTTCTTGGCCGCCACCTTGGATTTCACATCTTTTTTCACCATGGCCTTTTTGGGGGCCGCACCTTTTTTTACAGCTTAGCTGTTTTTGATTAGATTTCACTTCTTTTTGTATTTGCATACCCCAAAGCCGGCCATAGGCCGGCTTTGGGGATTTTTTAACCTATCTTTTTTTCTTTACCACAGGAAGAAGAAAAGATGAAGCAGATGTTAAATACTTTAAATATTTCTGATTTTATCAGTAAATGTACAAATCAAGACACACGGTAGTGTGTCGTGCGGCCCAAGAAGCCGGCGCGTAACACCCGTGAGTATATTGACAGGAAGAAAGAAAACGCAATTTTCGCACCTCCGTAGCTCTGTGCTTCCTTGATGAAACAAGACGATTTTTGCTGTGGACATGCCCCCCAACTGTAGTACTCCACATTCCAAATTTGAGCGAAATCGCTTCGCGCGTTTCCGAGATATGCGACTTCAAAAATTGGCTCAGTTTCTTCGTTTTTTTTTTTTTCTTCTTCTTATTTTTCTTTTTCTTGTCGCACACTTACAAAAACTGCTATAAAACTCGCACGCCATATCCGATTGCCTTGAAATTTGGCACACAGAAGGGGGATATAAAGGCGCATCTCTGTACCAACGTTGGCTGGAATACGATAAACAGGCAAAGAGTTATGAGCGATTATTCACGAAAATTAACACCAATATGTTGTCACGCCTACAGGGTAAACCGCGTATGGGAAGAAGCTGAAAATCGGTGGGTGAATAGGTTAACTATTGAACCTCAAACCTTTTGTGGTTTGAAAGAAATCGAGCTAAAAACCAGGAAGATACAACGAAAAAGCCAACAGTGTGTAACAATTACGCAATCGAGATTAGCTAATAAAAAACGACTGCTTGCCACGCCTACCAGGTAAACCGCTTGGGGTAATGCTTTGAAAATCGCTGTACAGATGGAGTTATCATCTTAGAAAGGCTCTTCAATGGTGTAGAAGAATCAGACTTAAAACCACGGAGTTATAACACGAAATCCAACTTAGTGTAGCAAGTGCGAGATCGAGATACTCTAATAGAGCAGTCATCCTAATAGAGCAGTCATCCTAATAGAGCAGTCACCCGAAGAGAATTCAAGAGATCAGCTAGAAACAAGTAACCTGTATAGAGATCAGCTACAAACAAGCCACCCTGTAGAGAGATCAGCCACAAACAATTCACCCTGTAGAGAGATCAGCTAGAAGAAGTTACCTTGTAGGGAATTCATGCAACTATAGAAAAAGATAATTCAGCTAGAAGAAATCACCTTGTAGAGTTCAGCTACAAAGAAACCGCAATGTAGAGAGTTCAGCTTCAAACAAATCACCCTGTAGAAAGATCAGCTACAAACAAATCTCCCTGTAGAGATTAGCTAGAAGTTACCTTGTAGAGAGTTCAGCTACAAAGAAACCATCATGTAGAGAGTTCAGCTACAAACAAATCTCCCTGTAGAGAGATCAGCTAGAAGAAGTTACCTTGTAGAGAGTTCAGCTTCAAACAAATCACCCTGTAGAAAGATCAGCTAGAAGAGGTCACCTTGTAGAGAGTTCAGTTACAAAAAAACCACCATGTAGAGAGCTCAGCTACAAATTAGTGACCTTGTAGAGACTTCAGCTAGAAGAAGTTACCTTGTAGATAGTTCAGCTACAAAGAAACCATTCTTTAAAGAGCTCAGCTGCAAACAAATCACCTGTAAAGAATTCAGCTACAAATAAATCACCCTGTAGAAAGATGAGCTAGAAAAAGTTACCTTGTAGAGAATTCAGTTACAAAGAAACCACCATGTAGAGAATTCAGCTACAAACTAGTGACCCTGTAAAGACATCAGCTAGAAGAAGTTACCTTGAGAGAGTTCAGCTGCAAAGAAACCATTATTTAAAGAGCTCAGCTGCAAACAAATCACCTATATAGAATTCAGCTACAAACAAATCACCATGTAGAGAGATCAGCTAGAAGAAGTTAACTTGTAGAGAGTTCAGCTACAAACAAATCACCCTGTATAGAGATCAGCTAGAAGAAGTTACCTTGTAGAGAGTTCAGCTACAAAGAAACCACCATGTAGAGAGTTCAGCTGCAAACAAATCACCCTGTAGAAAATACAGCCACAAACAAATTGCCCTGTAGAAAGATCAGTTAGATGAAGTTACCTTTTAGAGAGTTCAGCTATAAAGAAACCACCCTGTAGAGAGATCAGCTAGAAGAAGTTACCTTGTAGATCGTTCAGCTACAAACAAATCACCCTGTAGAGAGATCAGCTAGAAGAAGTTACCTTGTAGAGAGTTCAGCTACAAAGAAACCACCATGTAGAGAGTTCAGCTGCAAAAAAATCACCCTGTAGAAAATTCTGCCACAAACAAATTGCCCTGTATAGAGAGATCAGTTAGAAGAAGTTACCTTTTAGAGAGTTCAGCTACAAAGAAACCATTCTGTAAAGAGCTCAGCTGCAAACAAATCACCTGTACAGAATTCAGCTACAAACAAATCACCCTGTAGAGAGATCAGCTAGAAGAAATTACCTTGTAGAGAGTGAAGCTACAAACAAATCACCCTATTGAAAAATCAGCTTGTAGAAGTCACCTTGTAGAAAGTTCAGTTACAAAGAAACCATTCTGTAAAGAGCTCAGCTGCAAACAAATCACCCTGTAGAGAGATCAGCTAGAAGAAGTTAACTTGTAGAGAGCTCAGCTACAAAGAAACCATCATTTAGAAAGTTCAGCTTCAAACAAATCACCTGTAGAGAGTTCAGCTACAAACAAATCTCCCTGTAGAGAGATCAGCTAGAAGAAGTTACCTTGTAGAGAGTGGAGCTACAAACAAATCACCCTATTGAAAAATCAGCTAGAAGAAGTCACCTTGTAGAACGTTCAGTTACAAAGAAACCACCATGTAGAGAGTTCAGCTACAAACTAGCCACCTTGTAGAGACATCAGCTAGAAAAGTTACCTTGTAGAGAGTTCAGCTACAAAGAAACCATTCTGTAAAGAGCTCAGCTGCAAACAAATCACCTGTACAGAATTCAGCTACAAACAAATCACCCTGTAGAGAGATCAGCTAGAAGAAGTTAACTTGTAGAGAGTTCAGCTACAAAGAAACCATCATTTAGAAAGTTCAGCTTCAAACAAATCACCTGTAGAGAGTTCAGCTACAAACAAATCTCCCTGTAGAGAGATCAGCTAGAAGAAGTTACCTTGTAGAGAGTGAAGCTACAAACAAATCACCCTATTGAAAAATCAGCTAGAAGAAGTCACCTTGTAGAAAGTTCAGTTACAAAGAAGCCACCATGTAGAGAGTTCAGCTACAAACTAGCCACCTTGTAGAGACATCAGCTAGAAAAGTTACCTTGTAGAGAGTTCAGCTACAAAGAAACTATTCTGTAAAGAGCTCAGCTGCAAACAAATCACCTGTACAGAATTCAGCTACAAACAAATCACCCTGTAGAGAGATCAGCTAGAAGAAATTACTTTGTAGAGAGTTCAGCTACAAAGAAACCACCATGTAGAGAGTTCAGCTGCAAAGAAATCACCCTGTATAAAATTCTGCCACAAACAAATTGCCCTGTAGAAAGATCAGTTAGAAGAAGTTACCTTTTAGAGAGTTCAGCTACAAAGAAACCATTCTGTAAAGAGCTCAGCTGCAAACAAATCACCTGTACAGAATTCAGCTACAAACAAATCACCCTGTAGAGAGATCAGCTAGAAGAAATTACCTTGTAGATAGTTCAGCTACAAACAAATTACCCTGTAGAAAGATCAGTTAGAAGAAGTTACTTTGTAGAGAGTTCAGCTACAAAGAAACCATTCTGTAAAGAGCTCAGCTGCAAACAAATCACCTGTACAGAATTCAGCTACGAACAAATCACCCTGTAGAGAGATCAGCTAGAAGAAGTTACCTTGTAGATAGTTCAGCTACAAACAAATCTCCCTGTAGAGAGATCAGCTAGAAGAAATTATCTTGTAGAGAGTTCAGCTACAAAGAAATCATCATGTGGAGAGTTCAGCTGCAAAGAAATCACCACTGCCCAACTTTCAAGGCAATAGCTCTTTCCATTCTGAAGTTATCAATTGTCAAAGTTGGCAAATTGGATGTGTGTGGAAGGCCCCTTTTCGCAAATCCGGTCCCATATGTATTATATATATAATTTGTACATTTACTGATAAAATATTTAAAGTACATCTACTTCATCTTTTCTTCTTCCTGTAGTAAAGAAAAAAAACATAGTTTAAAAAAGTCCCAAAGCTGGCCATAGGCCGGCTTTGGGGTATACAAATACAAAAAGAAATGAAATCTAATCCAAAACAGCCAAGCTGTAAAAAAAGTGTGCGGCCCTTGAAAAGGCTATGGTGAAAAAAGATGTGAAATCCAAGGTGGCGGCCAAGAAATGGCTGTGATGGTAGGTTAATGGTAAAAATTTTAATAACGACAATTCAGGTGAATTTTTGTGCCGCTTCACAAAATTTACCTGAATTGTCATTATTAAAAATTTTACCATTAACCTACCATCACAGCCATTTCTTGGCCGCCACCTTGGATTTCACATCTTTTTTCACCATAGCCTTTTCAAGGGCCGCACACTTTTTTTACAGCTTGGCTGTTTTGGATTAGATACTAATAATTCTAACCACCTTGTGTATAGAGACTATATCTCTATAGAGTCTATCTTGACTAACCTGTCTATAAAGTCTATAGTGACTATAACCTGTCTATATAGTCTACAGTGACTAATCTGTCTATATAGTCTATATTGACTAACCTGTCTATATAGTCTACAGTGACTAACCTGTCTATATAGTCCACAGTGACTAACCTGTCTATATAGTCTACAGTGACTAACCTGTCTATATAGTCTACAGTGACTAACCTGTCTATATAGTCTACAGTGACTAACCTGTCTGTATAGTCTACAGTGACTACCCTGTCTATCAAGACACACGGTAGTGTGTCGTGCGGCCCAAGAAGCCGGCGCGTAACACCCGTGAGTATATTGACAGGAAGAAAGAAAACGCAATTTTCGCACCTCCGTAGCTCTGTGCTTCCTTGATGAAACAAGACGATTTTTGCTGTGGACATTCCCCCAAACTGCAGCACTCTACATTCCAAATTTGAGCGAAATCGCTTCACGCGTTCCCGAGATATGCGACTTCAAAAATTGGCTCAGTTTCTTCGTTTTTTTTCTTCTTCTTATTTTTCTTTTTCTTGTCGCACACTTACAAAAACTGCTATAAAACTCGAACGCCATATCCGATTGCCTTGAAATTTGGCACACAGAAGGGGACTATAAAGGCGCATCTCGGTACCAACTTTGGCTGGAATACGATAAACAGGCAAAGAGTTATGAGCGATTATTCACGAAAAATAACACCAATATGTTGTCACGCCTACAGGGTAAACCGCGTATGGGAAGAAGCTGAAAATCGGTGGGTGAATAGGTTAACTATTGAACCTCAAACCTTTTGTGGTTTGAAAGAAATCGAGCTAAAAACCAGGAAGATACAACGAAAAAACCAACAGTGTGTAACAATTACGCAATCGAGATCAGCTAATAAAAAAACGACTGCTTGCCACGCCTACCAGATAAACCGCTTGGGGTAATGCTTTGAAAATCGTTGTACAGATGGAGTAATCATCTTAGAAAGGCTCATCAATGGTGTAGAAGAATCAAACTTAAAGCCACGGAGTTATAACACGAAATCCAACTTGGTGTAGCAAGTGCGAGATCGAGATACTCTAATAGAGCAGTCATCCTAATAGAGCAGTCACCCTGAAGAGAATTCAAGAGATCAGCTAGAAATAAGAAACCTGTATAGAGATCAGCTACACACAAGTCACCCTGTAGAGAGATCAGCTAGAAGAAGTTACCTTGTAGGGAGTTCATGCAACTATGGAAAGAGATAGTTCAGCTAGAAAAAATCACCTTGTAGAGTTCAGCTACAAAGAAACCACCATGTAGAGAGTTCAGCTACAAACAAATCGCCCTGTGGAGAGATCAATAGAAGAAGTTACCTTGCAAAGAGTTCAGCTACAAAGAAACCATCATGTAGAGAGTTCAGCTACAAACAAATCTCCCTGTAGAGAGATTAGCTAGAAGAAGTTACCTTGTAGAGAGTTCAGCTACAAAGAAACCATCATGTAGAGAGTTCAGCTACAAACAAATCTCCCTGTAGAGAGATCAGCTAGAAGAAGTTACCTTGTAGAGAGTTCGGCTTCAAACAAATCACACTGTAGAAAGATCAGCTAGAAGAGGTCACCTTGTAGAGAGTTCAGTTACAAAAAACCACCATGTAGAGAGCTCAGCTACAAACTAGTGACCTTGTAGAGACATCAGCTAGAAGAAGGTACCTTGTAGAGAGTTCAGCTACAAAGAAACCATTCTTTAAAGAGCTCAGCTGCAAACAAATCACCTATAAAGAATTCAGCTACAAATAAATCACCCTGTAGAAAGATGAGCTAGAAAAAGTTACCTTGTAGAGAGTTTAGTTACAAAGAAACCACCATGTAGAGAATTCAGCTACAAACTAGTGACCCTGTAAAGATATCAGCTAGAAGAAGTTACCTTGAGAGAGTTCAGCTACAAAGAAACCATTATTTAAAGAGCTCAGCTACAAACAAATCACCTATACAGAATTCAGCTACAAACAAATCACCAGGTAGAGAGATCAGCTAGAAGAAGTTAACTTGTAGAGAGTTCAGCTACAAAGAAACCATCATTTAGAGAGTTCAGCTTCAAACAAATCACCTGTAGAGAGTTCAGCTACAAACAAATCTCCCTGTAGAGAGATCAACTAGAAGAAGTTACCTTGTAGATCGTTCAGCTACAAACAAATCACCCTGTAGAGAGATCAGCTAGAAGAAGTTACCTTGTAGAGAGTTCAGCTATAAAGAAACCACCATGTAGAGAGTTCAGCTGCAAAGAAATCACCCTGTATAAAATTCTGCCACGAACAAATTGCCCTGTAGAAAGATCAGTTAGAAGAAGTTACCTTGTAGAGAGTTCAGCTACAAAGAAACCATTCTGTAAAGAGCTCAGCTGCAAACAAATCACCTGTACAGAATTCAGCTACAAACAAATCACCCTGTAGAGAGATCAGCTAGAAGAAATTACTTTGTAGAGAGTTCAGCTACAAAGAAACCACCATGTAGAGAGTTCAGCTGCAAACAAATCACCCTGTAGAAAATACAGCCACAAACAAATTGCCCTGTAGAAAGATCAGTTAGAAGAAGTTACCTTTTAGAGAGTTCAGCTACAAAGAAACAACCCTGTAGTGAGATCAGCTAGAAGAAGTTACCTTGTAGATCGTTCAGCTACAAACAAATCACCCTGTAGAGAGATCAGCTAGAAGAAGTTACCTTGTAGAGAGTTCAGCTACAAAGAAACCACCATGTAGAGAGTTCAGCTGCAAAGAAATCACCCTGTAGAAAATTCTGCCAGAAACAAATTGCCCTGTAGAAAGATCAGTTAGAAAAAGTTACCTTTTAGAGAGTTCAGCTACAAAGAAACCATTCTGTAAAGAGCTCAGCTGCAAACAAATCACCTGTACAGAATTCATCTACAAACAAATCACCCTGTAGAGAGATCAGCTAGAAGAAGTTAACTTGTAGAGAGTTCAGCTACAAAGAAACCATCATTTAGAAAGTTCAGCTTCAAACAAATCACCTGTAGAGAGTTCAGTTACAAACAAATCTCCCTGTAGAGAGATCAGCTAGAAGAAGTTACCTTGTAGAGAGTGAAGCTACAAACAAATCACCCTATTGAAAGATCAGCTAGAAGAAGTCAACTTGTAGAAAGTTCAGTTACAAAGAAACCACCATGTAGAGAGTTCAGCTACAAACTAGCCACCTTGTAGAGACATCAGCTAGAAAAGTTACCTTGTAGAGAGTTCAGCTACAAAGAAACCATTCTGTAAAGAGCTCAGCTGCAAACAAATCACCTGTACAGAATTCAGCTACAAACAAATCACCCTGTAGAGAGATCAGCTAGAAGAAATTACCTTGTAGATAGTTCAGCTACAAACAAATCACCCTGTAGAAAGATCAGTTAGAAGAAGTTACTTTGTAGAGAGTTCAGCTACAAAGAAACCATTTTGTAAAGAGCTTAGCTGCAAACAAATCACCTGTACAGAATTCAGCTACGAACAAATCACCCTGTAGAGAGATCAGCTAGAAGAAGTTACCTTGTAGATAGTTCAGCTACAAACAAATCTCCCTGTAGAGAGATCAGCTAGAAGAAATTACCTTGTAGAAAGTTCAGCTACAAAGAAACCATTCTGTAAAGAGCTCAGCTGCAAACAAATCACCTGTACAGAATTCAGCTACAAACAAATCACCCTGTAGAGAGATCAGCTAGAAGATATTACCTTGTAGATAGTTCAGCTACAAACAAATCACCCTGTAGAAAGATCAGTTAGAAGAAGTTACCTTTTAGAGAGTTCAGCTACAAAGAAACCATTTTGTAAAGAGCTCAGCTGCAAACAAATCACCTGTACAGAATTCAGCTACAAACAAATCACCCTGTAGAGAGATCAGCTAGAAGAAGTTACCTTGTAGATAGTTCAGCTACAAACAAATCTCCCTGTAGAGAGATCAGCTAGAAGAAATTACCTTGTAGAAAGTTCAGCTACAAAGAAACCATTCTGTAAAGAGCTCAGCTGCAAACAAATCACCTGTACAGAATTCAGCTACAAACAAATCACCCTGTAGAGAGATCAGCTAGAAGATATTACCTTGTAGATAGTTCAGCTACAAACAAATCACCCTGTAGAAAGATCAGTTAGAAGAAGTTACCTTTTAGAGAGTTCAGCTACAAAGAAACCATTTTGTAAAGAGCTTAGCTGCAAACAAATCACCTGTACAGAATTCAGCTACAAACAAATCACCCTGTAGAGAGATCAGCTAGAAGAAATTACCTTGTAGATAGTTCAGCTACAAACAAATCACCCTGTAGAAAGATCAGTTAGAAGAAGTTACTTTGTAGAGAGTTCAGCTACAAAGAAACCATTTTGTAAAGAGCTTAGCTGCAAACAAATCACCTGTACAGAATTCAGCTACGAACAAATCACCCTGTAGAGAGATCAGCTAGAAGAAGTTACCTTGTAGATAGTTCAGCTACAAACAAATCTCCCTGTAGAGAGATCAGCTAGAAGAAATTACCTTGTAGAAAGTTCAGCTACAAAGAAACCATTCTGTAAGAGCTCAGCTGCAAACAAATCACCTGTACAGAATTCAGCTACAAACAAATCACCCTGTAGAGAGATCAGCTAGAAGATATTACCTTGTAGATAGTTCAGCTACAAACAAATCACCCTGTAGAAAGATCAGTTAGAAGAAGTTACCTTTTAGAGAGTTCAGCTACAAAGAAACCATTTTGTAAAGAGCTCAGCTGCAAACAAATCACCTGTACAGAATTCAGCTACAAACAAATCACCCTGTAGAGAGATCAGCTAGAAGAAGTTACCTTGTAGATAGTTCAGCTACAAACAAATCTCCCTGTAGAGAGATCAGCTAGAAGAAATTACCTTGTAGAAAGTTCAGCTACAAAGAAACCATTCTGTAAAGAGCTCAGCTGCAAACAAATCACCTGTACAGAATTCAGCTACAAACAAATCACCCTGTAGAGAGATCAGCTAGAAGATATTACCTTGTAGATAGTTCAGCTACAAACAAATCACCCTGTAGAAAGATCAGTTAGAAGAAGTTACCTTTTAGAGAGTTCAGCTACAAAGAAACCATTTTGTAAAGAGCTTAGCTGCAAACAAATCACCTGTACAGAATTCAGCTACAAACAAATCACCCTGTAGAGAGATCAGCTAGAAGAAATTACCTTGTAGATAGTTCAGCTACAAACAAATCACCCTGTAGAAAGACCAGTTAGAAGAAGTTATTTTGTAGAGAGTTCAGCTACAAAGAAACCATTTTGTAAAGAGCTCAGCTGCAAACACATCACCTGTACAGAATTCAGCTACGAACAAATCACCCTTTAGAGAGATCAGCTAGAAGAAGTTACCTTGTAGATAGTTCAGCTACAAACAAATCTCCCTGTAGAGAGATCAGCTAGAAGAAATTGCCTTGTAGAGAGTTCAGCTACAAAGAAACCATCATGTGGAGAGTTCAGCTGCAAAGAAATCACCACTGCCCAAATTTCAAGGCAATAGCTCTTTCCAATCTGAAGTTATCAATTGTCAAAGTTGGCAAATTGGATGTGTGTGGAAGGCCCCTTTTTGCAAATCCGGTCACATATGTATTATCTATATAATTTGTACATTTACTGATAAAATATTTAAAGTATATCTACTTCATTTTTACTTCTTCCTGTAGTAAAGAAAAAAAACATAGGTTAAATAAGTCCCAAAGCTGGCCATAGGCCGGTTTTGGGGTATACAAATACAAAAAGAAATGAAATCTAATCCAAAACAGCCAAGCTGTAAAAAAAGTGTGCGGCCCTCAGAAAGGCTATGGTGAAAAAAGATGTGAAATCCAAGGTGGCGGCCAAGAAATGGCTGTGATGGTAGGTTAATGGTAAAAATTTTAATAACGACAATTCAGGTGACTTTTTGTGCCGCTTCACAAAATTTACCTGAAGTGTCATTATTAAAATTTTTACCATTAACCTACCATCACAGCCATTTCTTGGCCGCCACCTTGGATTTCACATCTTTTTTCACCATAGCCTTTCTGAGGGCCGCACACTTTTATTACAGCTTGGCTGTTTTGGATTAGATTATATATATATAATACATATATTTATTACAGAACACTCTACACGGTGGTTTCTTTATAACTGAACACTCTACGAGGTGATTTCTTCTAGCTGATCTCTCTACAGGGTGAATTGTTTGTAGCTGAACTATCTACAAGGTAATTTCTTCTAGCTGATCTCACTACAGGATGATTTGTTTGTAGCTGAACTATCTACAAGGTAACTTCTTTTAGCTGATCTTTCTACAGGGCAATTTGTTGTAGCTGAATTTTCTACAGGGTGATTTGTTTGCAGCTGAACTCTCTACACGGTGGTTTCTTTGTAGCTGAACTCTCTACAAGGTAACTTCTTCTAGCTGATGTCTCTACAGGGTCACTAGTTTGTAGCCGAACTCTCTACATGGTGGTTTCTTTGTAACTGAACTCTCTACAAGGTGACTTCTTCTAGCTGATATTTCTACAGGGTGATTTGTTTGTATCTGAACTCTCTACATGATGGTTTCTTCGCAGCTGAACTCTCTACAAGGTAACTTCTTCTATCTGATGTCTCTACAGGGTCACTTGTTTGTATTTGAACTCTCTACATGATGGTTTCTTTGTAGCTGAACTCTCTACAAAGTAACTTCTTCTAGCTGATGTCTCTACAGGGTCACTAGCTTGTAGCTGAACTCTCTACTGTACATGGTGGTTTCTTTGTAACTGAACTCTCTATAAGGTGACTTCTTCTAGCTGATCTTTCTACAAGGTGATTTGTTTATAGCTGAACTCTCTACATGATGGTTTCTTTGCAGCTGAACTCTCTACAAGGTAACTTCTTTAGCTGATGTCTCTACAGGGTCACTTGTTTGTAGTTGAACTCTCTGCATGATGGTTTCTTTGTAGCTGAACTCTCTACAAGGTGATTTCTTCTAGCCGATCTCTCTAGAGGGTCATTTGTTTGTAGTTGAACTATCCACAAGCTAATTTCTTCTAGCTGATCTCTGTACAGGGTGAATTGTTTGTAGCTGAACTCTCTACAAGGTGACTTCTTCTAGCTGATCTCTCTACAGGGTGATTTGTTTGTAGCTGAACTCTCTACAGATGATTTGTTTGCAGCTGAACTCTCTACATGATGGTTTCTTTGTAGCTGAACTCTCCACAAGGTAATTTCTTCTAGCTGATCTCTATACAGGGTGAATTGTTTGTAGCTCAACTCTCTACAAGGTAACTTCTTCTAGCTGATCTCTCTACAGGGTGATTTGTTTGTAACTGAACTCTCTACAAGGTGCTTTCTTCTAGCTGATCTTTCTACAGGGTGATTTGTTTGTAGCTGAACTCTCTACAAGGTGACTTCTTCTAGCTGATCTCTCTACAGGGTGATTGTTTGTAGCTGAACTCTCTACAGGTGATTTGTTTGCAGCTGAACTCTCTACATGATGGTTTCTTTGTAGCTGAACTCTCCACAAGGTAATTTCTTCTAGCTGATCTCTGTACAGGGTGAATTGTTTGTAGCTCAACTCTCTACAAGGTAACTTCTTCTAGCTGATCTCTCTACAGGGTGATTTGTTTGTAACTGAACTCTCTACAGGTGATTTGTTTGTAGTTGAACTCTCTACATGATGGTTTCTTTGTAGCTGAACTCTCTACAAGGTTACTTCTTCTAGCTGATCTCTCTACAGGGTGAATTGTTTGCAGCTGAACTCTCTACAGGGTGATTTAAACTCTCTACAGGGTGATTTCTTTGCAGCTGAACTCTCTACATGATGGTTTCTTTGTAACTGAACTCTCTACAAGGTAACTTCTTCGAGCTGATCTTTCTACAGGGCGGTTTGTTTGTAGCTGAATTCTCTACAGGGTGATTTATCTGCAGCTGAACTCTCTATAGGGTGAATTCTTCTAGCTGAACTCTCTACAGGGTGATCTTTTCGTAGCTGAACTCTCTCCAGGGTGATTTTTTTTTGCAGCTGAACTCTCTACATGATGGTTTCTTTGTAGCTGAAGTCTCTACAAGGTGACTTCTTCTAGCTGATCTCTCTACAGGGTGATTTTGTTTGCAGCTGAACTCTCTACATGGTGCATAGTTTCTTTGTAACTGAACTCTCTACAAGGTGACTTGTTCTAGCTGATCTCTCTACAGGGTGATTTGTTTGCAGCTGAGCTTTCTACATGGTGGTTTCTTTGTAACTGAACTCTCTACAAGGTGACTTCTTCTAGCTGAACTCTCTACAGGGTGATTTGTTTCTAGGTGAACTCTCTACAGGGTGACTTGCCTGTAGCTGAATTGTCTTTCACATTAACTGGTTGTAGCTGAATTCCCTACAGAATAACTTGCAATATAATAGAATTCTATAATGGAGTAAATAAATTAGCTGAATGCTCTATTAGGGTGACTGTTGTATTAGAGTATCTCGATCTCGCATATGTTACACGTAGTTGGCTTTGGAATCATAACTCAGTGGTTTGTAATCCGATTCTTCTGTACTACTGCAAGGACTTTCTATGATGATTATTCCAGCTACACACCGATTTTCAGCTCACTGCTCTAAGCGGTTTGCCTAGTAGGCGTGAAAACTAATAGTTTTTTTTATTCATAAAAATCGATCGCGTAATTGTGACACAGGTTGGGTTTTGTGTCATATCTCCATGGTCTTTATCTCGATTACTTTCAAACCACAAAACGGCACTCCTACGATGGTTACTCCATCCACATAGTAATTTTCAACTCATTCCTCCAAGGGGTTTACCCTGTAGGCGTAACAGACCTTCGACCTTATTTTACGCAAATAAGCGGTCATAACTCCGTGAATGTTCATCGGATTCCTACCAAAGGTGGTACTGAGATCCGCCTTAATGAGCCCTTCAAGTGTGCCAAATTTCAGCCCGATTGGAGCACGAATTCGTGTTTTATGGCGGATTTTGCGAAGTGTGCGAAATGAAGAAGAAAAAAAACGAAGAAATTAAAACGAAGTTTTGTTCGCTCGTATCTCGGAAATGGCTGGAGCGATTTTCTTTAAATTTGGTATATAGGCTCCCCTGACAGGCCGGCACTTTCTAGCAAATTTTGTTCCAATCGGATTAGGGATCACAGAGCTACATCAGGGGCGTAGCCAGGATTTTTTGAAGGGAGGTTCCAGCACCAGCATTGAGTTAGTAGAAGTAGGGGTCTGGGGGCGCAGCCCCCAGCCGCTGAGAGACTTTCAATATTTTAATAAATCAAAACTCAGCAAATTGCTATATTTTATGCAAAAAGTACATTAATTATGACGCATTAAGTGCCCCTGGGATGAAGGTAGTACTAGATAAAGTCACCTAGTGGAAACAGACAGCATAACACATAGAGACAGATATAGTAATCTGTAAGTGATGGTTATATCTCACTGTGGTATAGGAGCCATGAACCCACTGATACAAATGACAATCAAAACAATATAACTATACAAATATGCATAGCATGAATTCATCTTGCATAACACAAGTGATAAATTACTGGAGCTCTATATCTTTAAACACTGCACACCAAAGCTATAGCAGTATAAGGTCATGCTAAGTTTTGCATTTAATGTTGGAATATATGAAAAACTTCATATGGACATGGATGTTTACATGCATGTTCTATTAGAGTATACTTGACTGCTCTATTAGAGTGTATACCTGACTGCTCTATTAGAGTATATCGATCTTTTTAACAAGTTTTGAAGAGGGCTCATGTTACCCCTGTGAATCCTTCCCTGAGAGATGAATGTAAGTTATATCAATTGTTGTGCTGTGCCATTACACTATATTGCTCACTCATTTTGTCCTACCATACTAAATGGTGTGTTAGGATGCTGCTTGCAGAAGTCTAAATTTTACAGGGGGGTTCCTGAACCCCCCGGAACCCCCCCTCCCTACGCCCCTGCTACATAGGTGTGAAAATTGCGTTTTCTTTCTTCCTGTTAATATACTCACGGTGTGACGCGCCGGCTTCTTGGGCCGCACGACACACTATCGTGTGTCCTGATATATATATCTAATCCAAAACAGCCAAGCTGTAAAAAAGTGTGCGGCCCTCAGAAAGGCTATGGTGAAAAAAGATGTGAAATCCAAGGTGGCGGCCAAGAAATGGCTGTGATGGTAGGTTAATGGTAAAAATTTTAATAACGACAATTCAGGTGAATTTTTGTGCCGCTTCACAAAATTTACCTAAATTGTCATTATTAAAATTTTTACCATTAACCTACCATCACAGCCATTTCTTGGCCGCCACCTTGGATTTCACATCTTTTTTCACCATAGCCTTTCTGAGGGCCGCACACTTTTTTTACAGCTTGGCTGTTTTGGATTAGATTTCATTTCTTTTTGTATTTGTATACCCCAAAGCCGGCCTATGGCCAGCTTTGGGACTTTTTTAACCTATGTTTTTTTCTTTACTACAGGAAGAAGAAAAGATGAAGTAGATGTACTTTAAATATTTTATCAGTAAATGTACAAATTATATATGCTGTATAATACATATGTGACCGGATTTGTGAAAAGGGGTCTTCCGCACACATCCAATTTGCCAACTTTGACAATTGATAACTTCAGATTGGAAAGAGCTATTGCCTTGATATTTGGACAGTGGTGAGCACCACTATAGCTGAATACATGGTGAAATTTTCAGGTTAATATGTTACTTGAACACTGAGTTATGGTCTCCAACGTTTACGGAATTGGATGTGTGTGGAAGACCCCTTTTCGCAAATCCGGTCACATAATTATATAGATTACAGAAATCTCCATGGTGGTTTCTTTGTAACTGAACACTCTACAAGGTGACTTCTTCTAATTGCTCTCTCTACAGTGTGAATTGTTTGTAGCTGAACGATCTACAAGGTAACTTCTTCTAGCTGATCTCTCTACAGGGTGATGTGTTTGTAGCTGAATTTTGTATAGGTGATTTGTTTGCAGCTGAGCTCTTTACAGAATGGTTTCTTTGTAGCTGAATTCTATAAAAGGTTACTTCTTCTAACTGATCTTTCTAAAGGGCAATTTGTTTCTGGCAGAATTTTCTACAGGGTGATTTCTTTGCAGCTGAACTCTCTACATGGTGGTTTCTTTGTAGCTGAACTCTCTACAAGGTAATTTCTTCTAGCTGATCTCTCTACAGGGAGATTTGTTTGTAGCTGAACTATCTACAAGGTAACTTCTTATAGCTGATCTCTCTACAGGGTGATTTGTTTGTAGTTGAATTCTGTACAGGTGATTTGTTTGCAGCTGAGCTCTTTACAAAATGGTTTCTTTGTAGCTGAACTTTCTCCAAGGTAACTTCTCCTAACTGATCTTTCTACAGGGTGATTTGTTTGTAGCTGAACTATCTACAAGGTAATTTCTTCTAGCTGATCTCTCTACAGGGTGATTTGTTTGTAGCTGAATTCTGTACAAGTGATTTGTTTGCAGCTGAGCTCTTTACAGAATGGTTTCTTTGTAGCTAAACTCTCTACAGGGTGATTTGTTTGTAGCTGAAATCCCTACAAGGTAACTTCTTCTAGCTGATCTCTCTACAGGGTGATTTGTTTGTAGCTGAACTCTCTACAAGGCAATATTTCTAGGTGATCTCTCTACAGGATTCCTTGTTTCTAATTGAACTCTCAACAGGGTGATCTGTTCATAGCTGAACTTTCTACTGGGTGATTTGTTTGCAGCTGAACTCTCTAAATGGTGGTTTCTTTGTAGCTGAACTCTCTACAATGTGACTTCTTCTAGCTGAACTCTCTACAAGGTGACTTGTTTCTAGCTGATCTCTCTACAGGGTGACTTGTTTCTAGCTGAACTCTCTACAGGTGATTTGTTTGTAGCTGAACTCTCTACATGGTGGTTTCGTTGTAGCTGAACTCTCTACAAGGTAACTTCTTCTAGCTGATCTTTTTACACTGCATATTTGTTTGTAGCTGAGTTCTCTACAGGGTGATTTGTTTGCAGCTGAACTGTCTACATGGGAGTTTCATTGTAGCTGAACTGTCTACAATGTGACTTCTTCTAGCTGAACTCTCTACAGGGTGACTTGTTTCTAGCTGAACTCTCTACAGGTGATTTGTTTGCAGCTGAACTCTCTACATGGTGGTTTCTTTGTAGCTGAACTCTCTACAAGGTAACTTCTTCTAGCCGATCTTTCTACAAGGTGATTGAGTTTTTTGCAGCTTAACTCTTTACATGGTGGTTGCTTTGTAGCTGAACTCTCTAAAAGTTGACTTCTTCTAGCTGAACTCTCTACAGGATGATTTGTTTGCAGCTGAACTCTCTACGTGGTAGTTTCTTTGTAGCTGAACTCTCTACAATGTGACTTCTTCTAGCTGAACTCTCTACAGGGTGACTTGTTTTTAGCTGATCTCTCTACAGGGTGACTTGTTTCTAGCTGAACTCTCTACAGGTGATTTGTTTGCAGCTGAACTCTCTACATGGTGGTTTCTTTGTAGCTGAACTCTCTACAAGGTAACTTCTTCTAGCTGATCTTTCTACAGGGTGATTTGTTTGTAGCTTAATTCTCTACAGGGTGATTTATTTGCAGCTTAACTCTCTACAAGGTGACTTCTTCTAGCTGAACTCTCTACAGAGTGATTGATTTTTTTTGCAGCTGAACTCTCTACATGGTGGTTTCTTTGTAACTTAACTCTCTACAGGGTGATTTGTTTGTAGCTGAACTCTCTACAGGGTGATCTGTTCATAGCTCAACTCCCTATAAGGTAACTTCTTCTAGCTAATCTTTCTACAGGGCGATTTGTTTGTGGCTGAGTTCTCTACATGGTGATTTGTTTGCAGCTGAACTCTACATGGTAGTTTCTTTGTAGCTCTACAATGTGACTTCTTCTAGCTGAACTCTCTACAAGGTGACTTGTTTCTAGCTGTTCTCTGTACAGGGTGACTTGTTTCTAGCTGAACTCTCTACAGGTGATTTGTTTGCAGCTGAACTCTCTACATAGTTTATTTCTGTAACTGAACTCCCTGCAAGGTGACTTCTTCTAGCTGATCTCTCTACAGGGAGATTTGTTTGTAGCTTAACTCTCTACAGGTGATTTGTTTGCAGCTGAACTCTCTACATGATGGTTTCTTTGTAGCTGAACTCTCTACAAGGTAATTTCTTCTAGCTGATCTCTCTACAGGCCGATTTGTTTGTAGCTGAACTCTCTACATGATGGTTTCTTTGTAGCTGAACTCTCTACAAGGTGATTTCTTCTAGCTGATCTCTCTACAGGCCGATTTGTTTGTAGCTGAACTCTCTACATGATGGTTTCTTTGTAGCTGAACTCTCTACAAGGTGATTTCTTCTATAGCTGATCTTTCTACAGGGTGATTTGTTTGTAGTTGAACTCTCTACATGATAGATTCTTTGTAGCTGAACTCTCTACAAGGTGATTTCTTCTATAGCTGATCTTTCTACAGGGTGATTTGTTTGTACCTGAACTATCTACATGATGGTTTCTTTGTAGCTGAACTCTCTACAAGGTAACTTCTTCTAGCTGATCTCTCTACAGGACAATTTGTTTGTACCTGAACTCTCACATGATTGTTTCTTTGAAGCTGAACTCTCTACAAGGTGCTTTCTTCTAGCTGATCTTTCTACAGGGTGATTTGTTTGTAGCAGAACTCTCTACAAGGAAACTTCTTCTAGCTGATCTCTCTACAGGGAGATTTGTTTGTAGCTGAACTCTCTATACATGATTTGTTTGCGGCTGAATTCTCTACATGATGGTTTCTTTGTAGCTGAACTCTCTACAAGGTAACTTCTTCTAGCTGATCTCTTTACAGGTTGAATTGTTTGTAGCTGAACGATCTACAAGGTAACTTCTTCTTACTTATCTCTCTACAGGGTGATTTGTTGGTAGCTGAACTTTCTACAAGGAAACCTCTTTTAACTGAGCTCTGTACAGGGTGAATTATTTGTAGCTGAACTATCTACAAGGTAACTTCTTCTAGCTGATCTCTCTAAAGGATGATTTGTTTGTAGCTGAACTATCTACAAGGTAACTTCTTCTAGCTGATCTCTCTACAGGGTGATTTGTTTGTAGCTGAATTCTGTATAGGTGATTTGTTTGCAGCTGAGCTCTTTACAGAATGGTTTCTTTGTAGCTGAACTCTCTACAAGGTAACTTCTTCTAGCTGATGTATCTACAGGGTCACTAGTTTGTAGCTGAATTCTCTACATGGTGGTGTCTTTGTAACTGAACTATCTACAAGGTGACATCTTCTAGCTGATCTTTCAACAGGGTGATTTGTTTGTAACTGAACTCTCTACAAGAAAACTTCTTCTAACTGATGTCTGAACACGGTGAATTGTTTGTAGCTGAACTCTCTACAGGGTGATTTGTTTGTAGCTGATCTCTATACAGGTTACTTATTTCTAACTGATCTCTTTAATTCTGTTCAGGGTGACTGCTCTATTAGGATGACTGCTCTATTAGAGTTTCTCGATCTCGCACTTGCTACACCAAGTTGGATTTCGTGTTATAACTCCGTGGCTTTAAGTATGATTCTTCTACACCATTGAAGAGCCTTTCTAAGATGATAACTCCATCTGTACAGCGATTTTCAAAGCATTACCCCAAGTGGTTTATCTGGTAGGCGTGGCAAGCATAATAATAATATAATTTAAAAATTTAAAAATTAGCTAATCTCGATTGCGTAATTGTTACACACTGTTGATTTTGTCGCTGTATCTTCCTGGTTTTTAGCTCGATTTCTTTCAAACCACAAAAGGTTTGAGGTTCAATAGTTAACCTATTCACCCACCGATTTTCAGCTTCTTCCCATACGCGGTTTACCCTGTAGGCGTGACAACATATTGGTGTTATTTTTCGTGCATAATCGCTCATAACTCTTTGCCTGTTTATGGTATTCCAGCCAAAGTTGGTACCGAGATGCGCCTTTATACCCCCCTTCTGTGTGCCAAATTTCAAGGAAATCGGATAAGGCGTTCGCGTTTTATAGCAGTTTTTGTAAGTGTGCGACAAGAAAAAGAAGAATAAGAAGAAAAAAAAAAAACGAAGAAACTGAGCCAATTTTTGAAGTCGCATATCTCGGGAACGCGTGAAGCGATTTCGCTCAAATTTGGAATGTGGAGTGCTGAAGGTGGAGGGCATGTCCACAGCAAAAATCGTCTTGTTCCATCAAGGCAGCACAGAGCTACGGAGGTGCGAAAATTGCGTTTTCTTTCTTCCTGTCAATATACTCACGGGTGTTACGCGCCGGCTTCTTGGGCCGCACGACACACTACCGTGTGTCTTGATATATATATATCTAATCAAAAACAGCCAAGCTGTAAAAAAAGGTGCGGCCCCTAAAAAGGCCAAGGTGAAAAAGATGTGAAATCCAAGGTGGCGGCCAAGAAATGGCTGTGATGGTAGGTTAATGGTAAAAATTTTAATAACGACAATTCAGGTGAATTTTGTGCCAAGACCAAGCGGCACCAAATTCACCTGAATTGTCGTTATTAAAATTTTTACCATTAACCTACCATCACAGCCATTTCTTGGCCGCCACCTTGGATTTCACATCTTTTTCACCTTGGCCTTTTTAGGGGCCGCATCTTTTTTTACAGCTTGGCTGTTTTTGATTAGATATCACTTCTTTTTGTATTTGTATACCCCAAAGCTGGCCATAGGCTGGCTTTGGGGCTTTTTAACCTATCCTATTTCTTTACCACAGGAAGAATAAAAAGACAGAGCAGATTTTTAATACTTCAACTGTTTTTGATTTTATCAGTAATTATATAAATATATTTATTACATGTCTATTATTCCCTACTGGATAACTTGTTCGCAGCTGATCTTTCTACTAAGGGACTTGAAATGTAGCTAAACTCTCTACAGGTTGATTTGTTTGTAGCTGCACTCTCTACAGGGTGATTTGTTTGCATCTGAACTCTCTACAGGGCGATTTGTTTGTAGAAGAACTCTCTACAGGATAGTTTCTTTGTCACTGAACTCTCTACAAAGTGACTTGTTTCTAGCTGGCTCTCTACAAGATGACTTCCTCTAGCTGATTTCTCTACAAGGTGACTTGTATCTAGCTGAACTATCTACAGGATGATCTGTTTGTAACTGAAATCTCTACAGGGTGACTTGTTTCTAGCTGATCTCTCTATAGGGTGATTGTTTGTAGCTGAACTCTCTACAGGGTGATTTGTTTGTAGCTGATCTCTCTACAGGGTGATTTGGTTGTAGCTGATCTCTTTGTAACTGAAATCTCTACAGGTTGATTTTTTTGTAGCTGAACTCACTGCAAGGTATTTTGTTTGTAGCTGATCTCTCTACAGGGTAATTTGTTTGTAGCTGAACTCACTGCTAGGTGATTTGTTTGTAGCTGATCTCTCTACAGGGTGATGTGTTTGTAACTGAAGTCTCTACAGGGTGATTTGTTTGTAGCTGAACTCTCTAGAGGGTGATTTGTTTGTAGCTGATCTCTCTACAGGGTGATTTGGTTGTAGCTGATCTCTCTACAGGGTGATTTGGTTGTAGCTGATCTCTATACAGTGGGTGATTTGTTTGTAACTGAAATCTCTACAGGTTGATTTGTTTGTAGCTGAAGTCTCTACATGGTGTTTTGTTTGTAGCTGATCTCTCTACAGGGTAATTTGTTTGTAGCTGAACTCACTGCAAGGTGATTTGTTTGTAGCTGATCTCTTTACAGGGTGATTTATTTGTAGTTGAACTCTCTACAAGGTGATTGGTTTGTAGCTGAACTCTCTACGGGATTGTTTCTTTGTCACTGAACTCTCTACAAGGTGACTTGCTTCTAGCTGATCTCTGTAGACGGTGACTTCTTCTAGCTGATCTCTCTACAGGGTGACTTGTATAGCTGAACTCTCTACAGGGTGATCTGTTCATAGCTGAACTCTCTACAGGTTGCTTTGTTTGTAGCTGAAATCTCTTGTTTCAAACTGATTTCACTGTAGGGTAACTTGTTTGTAGCTGAACTCTCTACAGGATGGTTTCTTTGTAGCTGAATTCTCTACAGAGTGATTTTTTTTGTAGCTGAACTCTATCTAGGGTGATTTGTATGTACCTGAACTTTCTACAGGGTGATTTGTTTATAGCTGAACACTCTGCAGGGTGATTTGTTTGTAGTTGATCTCTCTACAGGGTTTCTTTGCAGCTGAGATCTCTACAGGGCAACTTCTTCTAAGTGAGCTCTCTCTTGTTTCTAGCTGTTCTCTCTACAGAGTAACTTGTTTGTATGGCTGAACTCTTTACAGGTGGTTTTTTGGTTGCTGAACTCTCTACACTGTGACTTGTTTGTAGCAAAATTCTCTACAGAGTGACTTGTATGTAGCTGAATTCTCTACAGAGTGACTTATTTGTAGCTGAACATTGTATAAACTATAAAGTGACTTGTCTGTAGCTGAAATCTCTACAGGGTTACTTGTTTGCAGCTGGTCTCTATAGGTTAACTTGTTTGTATAGATGAACTCTCTACAGGGTAGTTTCTTTGTAGCTGAACTCTCTCCACAGTGACTTGTTTGTAGCTGAACTCTCTAGAGAGTGTAGCCAAACTCTCCACAGGGTGCATGACTTGTTTATAGCTGAACTCTCTTCAGTGTGACTTGTATTGTTCTGATTCTTCTGAATCACTACAGCGATATATCTGTAGCTGAACTCTTTATAGGGTGACTTGCTTCTTGCTGAACTGTCTAAAAGATTAACTGTTTGCAGCTGAACTCCCTACAAAATAACTTGCAATATAATAGAATTCTATAATGGAGTAAATAAATTAGCTGAATGCTCTATTAGGGTGACTGTTGTATTAGAATATCTCGATCTCGCATATGTTACACGTAGTTGGCTTTGGAATCATAACTCAGTGGTTTGTAATCCGATTCTTCTGTACTACTGCAAGGACTTTCTATGATGATTATTCCAGCTACACACCGATTTTCAGCTCACTGCTCTAAGCGGTTTGCCTAGTAGGCGTGAAAACTAATAGTTTTTTTATTCATAAAAATCGATCGCGTAATTGTGACACAGGTTGGGTTTTGTGTCATATCTCGATGGCCTTTAGCTGGATTCCTTTCAAACCACAAAAAGGCACTCCTACGATAGTTACTCCATCTACATAGCAATTTTCAGCTCATTCCTTCAAGCGGCTTACCCTGTGGGTGTGACAGACCTTCGACCTTATTTTACGCAAATAATCGGTCATAACTCGGTGCTGGAGGTGGTAGGCAAGGGCAGTCCAGCACCGAGGGGTGGTAAGGGCAGTGCTGGGGGTGGTAGGCAAGGGCAGACTGCCCTTGCCTACCACCCCCATTTATGTGCTGGGGGTGGTAGGCAAGAGCAGTCCATCAAGCCCGGGAAAAAAAAAAAAAAAGTCATAACTCGGTGAATGTTCATCGGATTCCTACCAAACTTGATACTGAGATTCGCCTTAATGAGCCCTTTAAGTGTGCCAAATTTCAGCCCGATTGGAGCATGAATACGTGTTTTATGGCGGATTTTGCAAAGTGTGCGAAAAGAAGAAGTAGAGGAAGAAAAAAACGAAAAAAAAACCCAAACTTTGGCCGATCGTATCTCGGAAATGGATGGAGCGATTTTCTTCAAATTTGGAATGTGAACTTCCCTACCTAGCCGACACTTCTGTAGCAACTTTGGTTTCAATCGGATAAGGAATCACGGAGCTACAAAGATATGAAAATCGCGTTTACTTTCTTCCTGTAAATATACTCACAGTGTGGCGCGCCGGCTTCTTGGGCCGCACGACACACTACCGTGTGTCTTGATATATATATATCTAATCAAAAACAGCCAAGCTGTAAAAAAAGGTGCAGCCCCCAAAAAGGCCATGGTGAAAAAAGATGTGAAATCCAAGGTGGCGGCCAAGAAATGGCTGTGATGGTAGGTTAATGGTTACATTTTAATAACAACAATTCAGGTGAATTTGGTGCCAAGACCAAGCGGCACAAAATTCACCTGAATTGTCGTTATTAAAATGTAACCATTAACCTACCATCACAGCCATTTCTTGGCCGCCACCTTGGATTTCACATCTTTTTTCACCATGCCCTTTTTGGGGGCCACACCTTTTTTTACAGCTTGGCTGTTTTTGATTAGATATCACTTCTTTTTGTATTTGTATACTGCAAAGCCGGCCTATGGCTGGCTTTGGGGCTTTTTTAACCCATGTGTTTTTTTCTTTACTACAGGAAGAAGAAAAGAACTTAAAGAAGAATTTTAGTACTTCAATTATTTTTGATTTTATTAGTAATTATACAAATTATATACATATATTTATTACATGCCCATTATGCCCCACAGGATATTTTTTTTGCAGCTGATCTCTCTACTGGGTGACTTGAAATGTAGCTGAACTATATACAGGATGGTTTCTTTGTAGCTGAACTCTCTACAAGGTAACCTCTTCTAGCTGGTCTCTCTACAGGGTATTTTGTTTCTAGCTGAACTCTCTACAGGTGATTTGTTTGCAGCTAAACTCTCTACATGGTGGTGTCTTTGTAGCCGAACTCTCTATAAGGTGACTTCATCTAGCTGAACTCTCTACAGGGTGATTTTTTTGTAGCTGAACTCTCTGCAGGGTGATTTGTTTGCAGCTGAACTCTCTACATGATGGTTTCTTTGTAGCTGAACTCTCTATAAGGTGACTTCATCTAGCTGAACTCTCTACAGGGTGATTTTTTTGTAGCTGAACTCTCTGCAGGGTGATTTGTTTGCAGCTGAACTCTCTACATGATGGTTTCTTTGTAGCTGAACTCTCTACAAGGTGACTTCGTCCAGCTGATCTCTCTACGGGGTGATTTGTTTCTAGCTGAACTCTCTACAGGTGATTTGTTTGCAGCTAAACTCTCTACATGGTGGTTTCTTTGTAGCTGAACTCCCTACATGATGGTTTCTTTGTAGCTGAACTCTCTACAAGGTAACTTCTTCTCTACAGGGTGATTTGTTGTAGTTGAATTCTCTACAAGGTGGTTTGTTTGAGGCTGAACTCTCTACATGGCAGTTTCTTTGTAGCTGAACTCTCTACAGAGTGATTTGTTTGCAGCTGAACTCTCTACATGATGGTTTCTTTGTAACTGAACACTCTACAAGGTGACTTCTTCTAGCTGATCTTTCTACAGGGTGAATTGTTGTAGCTGAACTATCTACAAGGTAACTTCTTCTAGCTGATCTCTATACAGGGTGATTTGTTTGTAGTTGAATTCTGTACAGGTGGTTTCTTTGTAGCTGAACTGTGTACATGATGGTTTCTTTGTAGCTGAACTCTTTACAATGTGACTTCTTCTAGCTGAACTCTCTACGGGGTAATTTCTTTGTAGCTGAACTCTCTATATGATAGTTTCTTTGTAACTGAACTCCCTACAATGTAACTTCTTTTAGCTGATCTTTCTACTGGGTGATTTGTTTGCAGCTGAACTCTCTACATGGTGGTTTCTTTGTTGCTGAACTCTCTACAAGGTGAATTCTTCTACCTGATCTCTCTACAGGGTAATTTGTTTGTAACTGAACTCTGTACAAGTGCGTTTTTGTGGGTGATCTCACTGCAGGTTGATTTGTTTGTAGCTGAACTCACTAAAGGATGATTTTGCTTGTAGCTGAACTCCTTGCATTGTATCTAGTTTCTAGCTGATCTCTCTACAAGTTGATTTGTGTGTAGCTGATCTCTCTGCAGGTTGATTAATTTGCAGCCGATCTCTCTACAAGGTAATTTGTTTGTAGCTCAACTGTCTATAAAGTGATTTATTTGTAGCTGATCTCTCTGCAGGTTGATTTGTTTTAGCTGAACTCTCTACAGGGTGATTTGTTTGTAGCTGAACTCCTTACATTGTGTCTAGTTTCTAGCTGATCTCTCTACAGGGTGATTTGTTTGTAGCTGATCTCTCTACAAGTTGAATTGTGTGTAGCTGATCTCTCTGCAGGTTGATTTGTTTGTAGCCGATCTCTCTACAAGGTAATTTGTTTGTAGCTGAACTGTCTAAAAGGTGATTTGTTTGTAGCTGATCTCTCTGCAGGTTGATTTGTTTTAGCTGAACTCTCTACAGGGTGATTTATTTGTAGCTGAACTCCTTACATTGTGTCTAGTTTCTAGCTGATCTCTCTACAGGGTGATTTGTTTGTAGCTGATCTCTCTACAGGTTGATTTGTGTGTAGCTGATCTTTCTACTGGTTGATTTGTTTGTAGCCGATCTCTCTACAGGGTAATTTGTTTGTAGCTGAGCTCTGTACAAGGTACTTTTTTGTAGGTGATCTCACTGCAGGTTGATTTGTTTGTAGCTGAACTCACTAAAGGGTGATTTGCTTGTAGCTGAACTCCTTACATTGTGTCTAGTTTCTAGCTGATCTCTCTACAGGGTGATTTGATTGTAGCTGAACTCTCTATAAGGTGATTTGTTTGCAGCTGAACTCTCTACATGGTGGTTTCTTTGTTGCTGAACTCTCTACAGGGTGTTTTGCTTGTAGCTGAACTCTCTACAGGGTGATTTGTTTCTAGCTTATCTCTCTACATGTTGATTTGTGTGTAACTGACAAGCTGATTTGTTTGTAGTTGAATTCTCTGCAAAGTGTTTTGTTTGTAGCTGACCTCTCTTCAGGGTGATTTGTTTCTAGCTGATCTCTCTACAGGGTGATTTTTTGTAGCTGACCTCTCTTCAGGGTGATTTGTTTCTAGCTGATTGCTCTGCAGGTTGATTTGCTTGTAGATGAACTCTCTACAGGGTAACTTGCTTGTAGCTGAACTCCTTACTTTGTGTCTAGTTTGTAGCTGATCTCTCTACAGGGTGATTTGTTTGTAGCTGAACTCCTTACATTGTGTGTACTTTCTAGCTGATCTCTCTACAGGGTGATTTGTTTGTAGCCGATCTCTCTACAAGGTAATTTGTTTGTAGCTGAACTATCTATGAGGTGATTTGTATGTAGCTAATCTCTCTGCAGATTGATTTGTTTTAGCTGAACTCTGATTTGTTTTTAGCTTATCTCTGTACAGGTTGATTTGTGTGTAACTGATCTCTCTACAAGCTGATTTGTTTGTAGCTGATCACTCTGCAGGTTGATTTGTTTCTAGATGATCTCTCTACAGGTTGATTTGTTTGTTGCTGATCGCTCTAAAGGTTGATTTGTTTGTAGCTGAACTCTCTGCAAAATGTTTTGTTTGTAGTTGATCTCTCTACAAGGTGATTTTTTGTAGCTGACCTCTCTTCAGGGTGATTTGTTTCTAGCTGATATCTCTACAGGGTGATTTTTTGTAGCTGACCTCTCTTCAGGGTGATTTGTTTCTAGCTGATGGCTCTACAAGTTGGTTTGTTTGTAGCTGAACTCTCTACACGGTGATTTGCTTGTAGCTGAACTCCTTACATTGTGTCTAGTTTCTAGCTGATCTCTCTACAGGGTGATTTGTTTGTAGCTGATCTCTCTACAAGTTGAATTGTGTGTAGCTGATCTCTCTGCAGGTTGATTTGTTTGTAGCCGATCTCTCTACAAGGTAATTTGTTTGTAGCTGAACTGTCTAAAAGGTGATTTGTTTGTAGCTGATCTCTCTGCAGGTTGATTTGTTTTAGCTGAACTCTCTACAGGGTGATTTATTTGTAGCTGAACTCCTTACATTGTGTGTAGTTTCTAGCTGATCTCTCTACAGGGTGATTTGTTTGTAGCTGATCTCTCTATAAGTTGATTTGTGTGTAGCTGATCTCTCTGCAGGTTGATTTGTTTGTAGCCGATCTCTCTATAGGGTAATTTGTTTGTAGCTGAACTCTCTACAAGTTGATTTATGTGTAGCTGATCTCTCTGCAGGTTGATTTGTTTGTAGCCGATCTCTCTACAGGGCAATTTGTTTGTAGCTGATCTCTCTACAGGGTGATTTTTTTGTAGCTGACCTCTCTTCAGGGTGATTTGTTTCTAGCTGATCTCTTTACAGGGTGATTTTTTGTAGCTGACCTCTCTTCAGGGTGATTTGTTTCTAGCTGATTGCTCTACAGGTTGATTTGTTTGTAGATGAACTCTCTACAGGGTAATTTGCTTGTAGCTGAACTCCTTACTTTGTGTCTAGTTTGTAGCTGATCTCTCTACAGGGTGATTTGTTTGTAGCTGATCTCTATACAAGTTGATATGTGTGTAGCTGTTCTCTCTGCAGGGTGATTTGTTTGTAGCCGATCTCTCTACAAGGTAATTTGTTTGTAGCTGAACTATCTATAAGGTGATTTGTACATAGCTGATCTCTCTGCAGATTGATTTGTTTTAGCTGAACTCTCTACAGGGTGATTTGTTTCTAGCTTATCTCTCTACAGGTTGATTTGTTTGTTGCTGATCGCTCTAAAGGTTGATTTGTTTGTAGCTGAACTCTCTGCTAAGTGTTTTGTTTGTAGTTGATTTCTCTACAAGGTGATTTTTTGTAGCTGACCTCTCTTCAGGGTGATTTGTTTCTAGCTGATATCTCTACAGGGTGATTTTTTGTAGCTGACCTCTCTTCAGGGTGATTTGTTTCTAGCTGATCACTCTACAAGTTGGTTTGTTTGTAGCTGAACTCTCTAAAGGGTGATTTGCTTGTAGCTGAACTCCTTACATTGTGTCTAGTTTCTAGCTGATCTCTCTACAGGGTGATTTGTTTGTAGCTGATCTCTCTACAAGTTGAATTGTGTGTAGCTGATCTCTCTGCAGGTTGATTTGTTTGTAGCCGATCTCTCTACAAGGTAATTTGTTTGTATAGCTGAACTGTCTATAAGGTGATTTGTTTGTAGCTGATCTCTCTGCAGGTTGATTTGTTTTAGCTGAACTCTCTACAGGATGATTTGTTTGTAGCTGAACTCCTTACATTGTGTGTAGTTTCTAGCTGATCTCTCTACAGGATGATTTGTTTGTAGCTGATCTCTCTACAAGTTGATTTGTGTGTAGCTGATCTCTCTGCAGGTTGATTTGTTTGTAGCCGATCTCTCTATAGGGTAATCTGTTTGTAGCTGAACTCTCTATAAGGTGATTTGTTTGTAGCTGATCTCTCTGCAGGTCGATTTGTTTTAGTTGAACTCTCTACAGGGTGATTGCTTGTAGCTGAACTCCTTACATTGTGTCTAGTTTCTAGCTGATGTCTATACAGGGTGATTTTTTGTAGCTGAACTCTCTACAGGGTGATTTGTTTCTAGCTTATCTCTCTACAGGTAGATTTGTGTTGATTTGTTCATTGCTGATCGCTCTAAAGGTTGATTTGTTGCAGCTGAACACCCTGCAAAGTGTTTTGTTTGTAGCTGATCACTCTAAATGGTAATTTGTTTGTAGCTGAACTCTCTCCACAGTGACTTGTGTGTAGCTGAATTCTGTGTAACTGAATTCTCTAGAGAGTGACTTAATTGTAGCTGAATTCTCTACACAGTGCATGACTTGTTTATAGCCGAACTTTCTTCAGTGTGACTTTTAATGTTCTGAATCTCTATAGTGATATATTTGCTTAACTCTCCACATGGTGACTGTCTTCTTGCTGAACTGTCTATAAGATTAACTGTTTGCAGCTGAACTCCATACAGAATAACTTGTGATGTAATAAAATTCTATAATGGAATAAATAAATTAGCCGAATGCTCTATTAGGGTGACTGTTCTATTAGAGTATCTCGATCTCGCATTTGCTACACGGAGTTGGCTTTCGAATCATAACTCAGTGGTTTGTAATCCGATTCTTCTGTACTACTGCAAGGACTTTCTATGAAGATTAGTCCAGCTATACACCGATTTTCAGCTCATTGCTCTAAGCGGTTTGCCTAGTAGGCGTGAAAACTAATACTTTTTTATTCATAAAAATCGATCGCGTAATTGTGACACAGGTTGGGTTTTGTGTCATATCTCCGTGGTATTTATCTCGATTCCTTTCAAACTACCAAAAGGCACTCCTACGATGGTTACTCCATCTACATAGCAATTTTCAACTCATTCCATGAAGCGGTTTACCCTGTAGGCATGACAACAAATCGATCTTGTTTTACGCGAATAATCGGTAATAACTCCTGAACCATTCATAGGATTTGTACCACATTTGATGCTAGGATTCGCCGTTGGACTCCCTTTCTGTGTGCCAAATTTCAAGGCGATCGGAGGTCGCGTTTGCTTGTTATAGCAATTTTTGCAAGTGTGCGAAAAGACGAAGAAGAAAAAAAAACGAAGGAAAAAAATCGAAACTTTGGCAGCTCGTATCTCGGAAATGGCTGGAGCGATTCCTTCAAATTTGGAATGTAGACTCCCTTGGCTGGCGGGCAGCTGTGTAGCAAATTTGGTTCCAATCAGATAAGTAATCACCGAGATAAAAAGGTGTGAAAAGGACGTTTTCGTTCTTCCTGTCAATATACTCACGGGTGTGGCGCGCCGGCTTCTTGGGCCGCACGACACACTACCGTGTGTCTTGATCTAATCCAAAACAGCCAAGCTGTAAAAAAAGTGTGCGGCCCTTAAAAAGGCTATGGTGAAAAAAGATGTGAAATCCAAGGTGGCGGCCAAGAAATGGCTGTGATGGTAGGTTAATGGTAAAAATTTTAATAACGAAAATTCAGGTGAATTTGATGCCGCTTGGTCTTGGCACAAAATTCACCTGAATTGCGTTATTAAAATTTTTACCATTAACCTACCATCACAGCCATTTCTTGGCCGCCACCTTGGATTTCACATCTTTTTTCACCATAGCCTTTTTTAGGGCCACACACTTTTTTTACAGCTTGGCTGTTTTGGATTAGATTTCATTTCTTTTTGTATTTGTATACCCCAACTATGGCCGGCTTTGAGACTTTATAACCTATCTTCTTTTTCTTTATCACAGGAAGAAGAAAAGATGAAGAAGATGTACTTTAAATATTTTATCAGTAAATGTACAAATTATATATATAATACATATATTGATTACAGAAATCTCCATGGTGGTTTCTTTGTAACTGAACACTCTACAAGGTGACTTCTTCTAGATGCTCTCTCTACAGGGTGAATTGTTTGTAGCTGAACGATCTACAAGGTAACTTCTTGTAGCTGATCTCTCTACAGGGTGATTTGTTTGTAGCTGAATTCTGTACAGGTGATTTGTTTGCAGCTGAGCTCTTTACAGGATGGTTTCTTTGTAGCTGAACTCTCTACAAGGTAACTTCTTCTAACTGAACTTTCTACAGGGCAATTTGTTTGTGGTTGAATTTTCTACAGGGTAACTTCTTTGCAGCTGAACTCTCTACATGGTGGTTTCTTTGTAGCTGAACTCTCTACAAGGTGACTTCTTCTAGCTGATCTCTCTACAGGGTGATTTGTTTGTAGCTGAACGATCTACAAGGTAACTTCTTCTAGCTGATCTCTGTACAGGGTGATTTATTTGTAGCTGAATTCTGTACAGGTGATTTGTTTGCAGCTGAGCTCTTTACAGAATGGTTTCTTTGTAGCTGAACTCTCTACAAGGTAACTTCTTCTAAATGATCTTTCTACAGGGCAATTTGTTTGTGGCTGAATTTTCTACAGGGTGATTTCTTTGTAGCTGAACTCTCTACATGGTGATTTCTTTGTAGCTGACCTCTCTGCAAGGTGATCCTTCTAGCTGATCTCTCTACCGGATGACTTGTTTGTAGCTGAACTCTCTAGAGGGTGATTTATTTGTAGCTGAACTCTCTACAAGGTAACTTCTTCTAGCTGATCTTCCTACAGGGTGATTTGTTTGTAGCTGAATTCTCTACAGGGCGATTTGTTTGCAGCTAAACTGCTGAACTCTCTACAATGTAACTTCTTCTAGCTGAACTCTCTACAGGTGGCTTGTTTCTAGCTGATCTCTCTACAGGGTGACTTGTTTGTAGCTGAACTCTCTACAGGGTGATTTGTTTGTAGATGAACTCTCTACAAGGTAACTTCTTCTAGCTGATCTTTCTACAGGGTGATTTGTTTGTAGCTGAATTCTCTACAGGGCGATTTATTTGCAGCTAAACTGCTGAACTCTCTACAATGTAACTTCTTCTAGCTGAACTCTCTACAAGGTAACTTCTTCTAGCTGATTTTTCTACAGGGTGATTTGTCTGTAGCTGAATTCTCTACAGGGCAATTTGTTTGAAGCTGAACTCTCTACATGGTAGTTTCTTTGTAGCTGAACTCTCTACAATGTCACTTCTTCTAGCTGAACTCTCTACAGGATGACTTGTTTCTAGCTGATCTCTCTACGGGTGACTTGTTTCTAGCTGAACTCTCTACAGGGTGATTTGTTTGTAGCTGAACTCTCTACAAGGTAACTTCTTCTAGCTGACCTTTCTACAGGGTGATTTGTTTGTAGCTGAATTCTCTACAGGGCAATTTGTTTGCAGCTGAACTCTCTACATGGTAGTTTCTTTGTAGCTGAACTCTCTACAATGTAACTTCTTCTAGCTGAACTCTCTACAAGGTGACTTGTTTGTAGCTGAACTCTCTACAGGGTGATTTGTTTGTAGTTGAACTCTCTACAAGGTAACTTCTTCTAGCTGATCTTTCTACAGGGTGATTTGTTTGTAGCTGAATTCTCTACAGGGCGATTTGTTTGCAGCTAAACTGCTGAACTCTCTACAATGTAACTTCTTCTAGCTGAACTCTCTACAAGGTAACTTCTTCTAGCTGATTTTTCTACAGGGTGATTTGTCTGTAGCTGAATTCTCTACAGGGCAATTTGTTTGAAGTTGAACTCTCTACATGGTAGTTTCTTTGTAGCTGAACTCTCTACAATGTAACTTCTTCTAGCTGAACTCTCTACAAGGTGACTTGTTTGTAGCTGAACTCTCTACAGGGTGATTTGTTTGTAGTTGAACTCTCTACAAGGTAACTTCTTCTAGCTAATCTTTCTACAGGGTGATTTGTTTGTAGCTGAATTCTCTACAGGGCGATTTGTTTGCAGCTGAACTCTCTACATAGTAGTTTCTTTGAAGCTGAACTCTCTACAATGTAATTTCTTCTAGCTGAACTCTCTACGGGTGGCTTGTTTCTAGCTGATCTCTCTACATAGTGACTTGTTTCTAGCTGAACTCTCTACAGGGTGAATTATTTGTAGCTGAACTCTCTATAAGGTAACTTCTTCTAGCTGATCTTTCTACAGGGTGATTTGTTTGTAGCTGAACTCTCTACATGGTAGTTTCTTTGTAGCTGAACTCTCTACAATGTAACTTCTGCTAGCTGAACTCTCTACGGGTGGCTTGTTTCTAGCTGATCTCTCTACAGGGTGACTTGTTTCTAGCTGAAGTCTCTACAGGGTGATTTATTTGTAGTTGAACTCTCTACAAGGTAACTTCTTCTAGCTGATCTTTCTACAGGGTGATTTGTTTGTAGCTGAATTCTCTACAGGGCGATTTGTTTGTAGCTGAACTCTCTACATGGTAGTTTCTTTGTAGCTGAACTCTCTACAGGGTCATTCCATACCAAATCAACAAAAAAAATCCGGACTGCTTTCGATTTTTGTGAAATTTGGCACAAACATGGACCCTTTCAAGAAACTTTCTTACACCAAAATTTGGCTCATTTTATTGGTCTCCCTTTAAGGTTACGGAATAGTTTAAAATGCGTGGGCGGAACAAATTACAAAACTTGCTTTAAACCAAGCAGGGATAAATAATTTCAACAACTGTGTTGTGTTAGCAATACAACTAATTGTGCTTGTTTGTTTTTACTATAGAACAACAACTGTTCTTGGGTGTGTGGTCTACAATAGAGCGATCTTTTATAAAAACGCGCCGCCAAAAACCAGACTAACAGATTACTGAATCCTTATAATTTCAACACAAGTGGCTAAACAACTAAAATATCTAGGTCCTGTGGAAGCGATTTTTTATGTTACTGGTAGTATAGACGTTTTATTGAACTTTTAGTAGTTTTTCGGGTGAAACAAGCTCTTTGAAGGCTTGTATCCGAGTCACTTGGGAGAAACACGCCAAAAACGCTTCCACAGGACCTAACAAATTTAATATACAGTATCACTATGCCCCAGAAAAGCCAATAGAGCCTACAGCTTTTTCTGTATTTGGCGGCGGAAAAACATGGTAGCGACAGCTGGAGCTGGCTTACTTGTGTTACTACAACAAATTGTAGTGTTCCACCTGCCTCAAACTACACTGTAGCTACATAAAAACATTAAATATGAAGGGCTTCATCTTCATTTAAAACTTTTCACGCTGCTAGACTGGTTTTATGGGCTTCTCAAAAAGTATCGATAGGCATTCAAAATTCTGAATGATTGCCCGTGACTATACCGTAACCTTAAGTTATGACCGCTCAAAGTTTCTGCTGAAAATTTTATGAAGCTTACATGTCTTCAATAAAATGGCCATAACTTTGCTTGTGATTCACGTAGAACCTTCTGGATTAGATTTTTGAAATCCTTATTAAATTCCCTTTCAGGTGATATATAATAGTTTATAATTGCTCAAAGGAAAAGGTCAAACCACAAAAATGTAGCTTTTTCCTTTGATCTTCATTTTCAAAAATATGTATTCTTTAATTAAATTTATTTTTGGTTTAAATGTTGCTCTAATACCCATCATTCATTACTGTGAGTTTAAAGTTGGGACCAATAGTAGATCATGAGTTATAAGTGTTAATGTGTAGCCTTGTAATCACAGCTGTTTGTATGGTTCAAGTATGCAAAGATGCAATACCAATTGCAAGTAACTTTATATAATACTATGTCACAATCATTAATACATTGTTGTTTTGTAAGTAATGTTAATATGTTTTGTAAGAAAACCCAGTAAAAGCTTATACTTAAATACATATATTCAAGTAATTTACCCCTGATCAAGCTTGTATATATTGTTTCTGATTATGACGCCAAGTCTATTATACAGTAGTGAAATATTGAACTTGATGACATTTTCACTAGCTACAGTAACTGCTACTGCTACTGTTAGCATTTAATGCTGATTGTTGATATGCAAGTACGTATTTTGATACACAAATGTAGCTATAGTGAAAACTGTCTAAGCCAGTCAGGGCCAATTTTTTTGGCCTTAATATTCAGGTGGCTATTTATATTGTTTGATGTGTATAAATGTCTTACTAGAACAATTTAATGTTGGCCCTTAATAGAAAGGTGGCCTTTCGTTACAGGTGGCCACTAAGACAAGTTCCACTGTAATTTGAAACACTTACAAATAAAACATGATGTTATGTAGCTGCATTCTTTGTTCTTAACACAGGCATGAATGTTTTAATATTGTTAATCTACTAGAGATTTTCTAAAAAGTAGTAATGAATGACTGATGCAGTATTAGCAGTCTTTTCAACTTATACCTTCAAAAATTCAATTGTGTACTTATATCAATGCATCAGATTTCATTGCATATCAAAGTTACATGTGAATGATTGTAGAGACTGTCATGCAATATGCACCACTTTCAGTCTCAAGTTTTACCATAATGCTCTGATTTAACTTTGAAGTTAATTGCCTTGACCCTTTCTTTAATTGATTGTTAATGTATTTCGCTTAAAGCTATAGATATGTATCAGTGTGCAATTGCTGTAGTGAACCTTTCTACAATGTAATTTCTATGGAACATTTCTATGATTCTAATTATAGAAGAGCTATATACATTGCTATTTTTATCATGATACAGTTGATGTATGGAGTTAAAGTCAGGTACCTTAGGGCCAAAATTTCTGGGCCTTAATGTGCAGGTAGCTGCTTAATACATTTGCATAAGTGTATAGCAACAATTTAAAATTGGCCCTTATGGAGTGGTGGCCTTTCTATACAGGTGGTAACTTTCCACTCTATTCCATCAAATTTCTGACGAGTAAGTGGTTTTAAAAGTGTACATTTTTCCAGCAAAGGCATTGTTTATAGGTACAAACATATAAAGTTGGCCTTTAAGTGGTCAGTAGTAGGCTTGCTCTTTCAAAGTATGCTTCAAAAGTGATATACAGTGTAACATACCTTAGCGGCTACCTTAAAGGCCATCTTTTTATAAGAGCCAACTTAAAATAGGATATTTCTACTCTAGTGCAACTATATGAAGCAGCTATCTAGGTATTAATACCAAGAAGCTTTGGATATCACTAAGACATGGCATTTCAATTCCACTTTACATGTACATATGTATGAATAACTGTCGTTTACATCCATTATACACACATATAAGATTGGAAACTATCATCATTATCTGTGGCTGAATATTACTATTATACAGTAAGTAAAATTGAAAGAATAGATTGGAATATCATTAGTTGTACAGTAAATCCCTTATAAATATAACTACCCCTATAATAAGACCACCTTGTTATAGTGGCCACCTCTATTTTATAGGACACTGAACTTACAGCAAAAACATAATCAGTGATTCCTTTATTAGGCAGCCTTATTGTTGCTCCAACTTTCTTAGCTTTAAAAGCGGCTCTGTTAATATGGTTTCACTGTAGTGAGCCCTTGTCAATACTACTTTAATGCATAAATGATATTTAACATACCAATTACAATATAAGGCTACTTGCAATTGGTATTAGAAATTACACTGTAAAAATACCATACAAACAGCAGTGATTACAAGGCTACACATTAACACTTATAACTCATGATCTACTATTGGTCCCAACTTTAAACTCACAGTGGTGAATGATGGGTATTAGAGCAACATGTAAACCAAAAATAAATTTAATTAAAGAATATATATTTTTGAAAATGAAGATCAAAGGAAAAAGCTACATTTTTGTGGTTTGACCTTTTCCTTTGAGCAATTATAAAATATTATATATCACCTGAAAGAGAATTTAATAAAGATTTCACAAATCTAAACTAGAAATTTCTACATCAATCACACGCAAAGTTATGGTCATTTTATTGAAGATGTGTAAGCAAAATAAAATTTTCAGCAGAAACTTTGAGTGGTCATAACTTAAAGGGAGACCAATGAAATGAGCTAAATTTTGGTGTGAGAAAGTTTCTTGATAGGGTCCATGTTTGTGCCAAATTTCATGAAAATCGAAAAGGGTCCGGATTTTTTTTTGTTGATTTGGTATGGAATGACCCTACAATGTAACTTCTGCTAGCTGAACTCTCTACGGGTGGCTTGTTTCTAGCTGATCTCTCTACAGGGTGACTTGTTTGTAGCTGAATTCTCTACAGGGCGATTTGTTTGCAGCTGAACTCTCTACATGGTAGTTTCTTTGTAGCTGAACTCTCTACAATGTAACTTCTTCTAGCTGAACTCTCTACAAGGTGACTTGTTTGTAGCTGAACTCTCTACAGGGTGATTTGTTTGTAGTTGAACTCTCTACAAGGTAACTTCTTCTAGCTGATCTTTCTGCAGGGTAATTTGTTTGTAGCTGAATTCTCTACAGGGCGATTTGTTTGCAGCTGAACTCTCTACATGGTAGTTTCTTTGTAGCTGAACTTTCTACAATGTAATTTCTTCTAGCTGTTTCTAGCTGATCTCTGTACAGGGTGACTTGTTCCTAGCTGAACTCTCTACAGGTGATTTGTTTGCAGCTGAACTCTCTTACATGGTGGTTTCTTTGTAGCTGAACTCTCTACAAAGTGACTTCTTCTAGCTGATCTATCTACAGGATGACTTGTTTCTAACTGAACTCTCTACAGTGTGATCTGTTCATAGCGGAACTTTCTACTGGGTGATTTGTTTGCAGCTAAACTCTTTGCATGATTGTTTCTTTGTAACTGAACTCTCTACAAGGTAACTTCTTCTAGCTGATCTCTCTACAGGGTAATTTGTTTGTAGCTGAATTCTCTACAGGGTGATTTATTTGAGCTGAACTCTCTACATGATGGCTTCTTTGTAGCTGAACCCTCTATAAGGTACCTTCTTCTAGCTGATCTGACTACAGGGTGACTTGTTTGTAGCTGAATTCTCTACAGAATAACTTGCAATGTAATATTACTGAGTAAATTATAAATGCAGCTGAATGCTTTATTAGGGTGACTGTTCTATTAGAGTATCTCGATCTCGCATTTGCTGCACGTAGTTGCCTTTCGAATCATAACTCAGTGATTTGTAATCCGATTCTTCTGTACTACTGCAAGGACTTTCTATGATGATTATTCCAGCTACGTACTGATTTTCAGCTCGTTGGTCTAAGCGGTTTGCCTGGTAGACACTAAAACTAATAGTTTTTTATTCATAAAAATCGATCGCGTAATTTTGACACAGGTTGGGTTTTGTGTCATATCTCCATGGTCTTTATCCCGATTCCTTTCAAACCACAAAAAGGCACTCCTACGATGGTTGCTCCATCTACATATCAATTTTCAACTAATTCCTCCAAGGGGTTTACCCTGTAGGCGTGACAGACCTTCGACCTTATTTTACGCAAATAATCGGTCATAACTCCGTGAATGTTCATCGGATTCCTACCAAAGTTGGTACGGAGATCCGCCTTAATGAGCCCTTTAAGTGTGCCAAATTTCAGCCCAATCCGAGCACGTATTCGTGTTTTATGGCGAATTTTGCGAAGTGTGCGAAATGAAGATGAAGAAAAAAACGAAGAAATTAAAACGAAATTTCGTTCGCTCGTATCTCGGAAATGGCTGGAGCGATTTTCTTCAAATTTGGTATGTAGACTCCCCTAACTGGGCGGCACGTCTCTAGAAAATTTGGTTCCAATCGGATAAGGGATCACAAAGCTACATAGGTGTGAAAATTGCGTTTTCTTTCTTCCTGTTAATATACTCACTGTGTGGCGCGCCGACTTCTTGGGCCGCACGACACACTACCGTGTGTCTTGATATGTAACTTGTGTATGTTAAACAATTGTGCTTCAGCAATATTTCACCATTTAATCTAGCAACGGTATGTAGTAAAACAATGACATGATAACAAATTTAGAAGGACTAAATACATACAAAGGAAGACTTTAGTGTGGCAGTTTTAGATAAATTGCTCACAAAAGCAGAAAACAAAACAGTTTTCTAGTAATCAAAAGTTATACAATATGTATTTCTAGTGACAAACTGTGTTTGACTTCACCAAAATTTTAATGTAAAATGCATAGTTCAATTAAATGATTAATCATACAGTACAATAGTACTGCATAGTAGGGACCACAAAGGAGTAGACGTGGCCCATGAAAAACATCACCCAAAAACCAGCCTCACTTTTCCCAGATGACAATGAGGCAGTATTGGTTGGGCAAAACTAAGCCCAAATAAGCCTTGAAATTGACCCGAAATGCTTTCAACAAGATGCTACAGAATTTTAAATATAATTATATATATATTTAACAGAATTTTCTAGTGACTGACTGAGTAAATAAGTGACTGACTGATTTCTTCAGACAAACATAACTCGACAATGGCTAAGGCACGGGCTTGGTGTTTTCACTGTTCAACGTCGCTTCGGCCCAAGAGGTGCCTTTTGGCATACTGCATATGTACAATGCATTCTTCATGGACTTACCAGTGTCCTCCTTTGTGTCCCATTCATCTTTGCTGACAGCAAAAAGTGTCGATTTGGCAGTAGCATATGATGGCTTCCTTTTGTAACAGAAATTGTCCATATTTTTCGTAGTGGCTACTTTGATTGCAGAGGTATTTTTCGAACAGTTCTTGATTTGTAATGCTGTGTAACAGGTGTAACATAGCTGACAACAAAGTGTAATGGATACTTTACTTTTCAGATGATAATTGATAAAGCTGGGGCACACAGCACCATTTCTTTCGCGGTATGCGTGGGCTCACCAGTCATAATAATATATTACAACAAAAGTTAATGAACAAGTACATAAACAAAATTAGAATTTTCAACTAGAGTAAGGACCATAGCACATCGATAAAAGTACTGTAGTGTGTGATATTAAATCACAGTAAAACAAAAAGAAGTGTTGTGTCCTACTGTGCGTTTCTGTTATGGTATCATGAGCCCAGTAGGGATATAACACTTCTTATTGTTTTACTGTGATTTAATATCACACACTACTCTAGCTTGTTTCAGTACTTTGTATCGATGTGCTATGGTCCATACTCTAGTTGAAAATTTCAAATCTTTTTGTGTACTTGTAAGTAGTTAATTTCTTTCCAAAATGATTGTTTAATAGAACGATGTATAATAAAATTGTTTTTACAGTTCCCACTCCCACCGTCACTGTTACTGCCCGCAGTATTCAGACAGTTGGTCAGCCATTAACTCTGGAATGTAATGTGACTACTGTGAGGGGTATCACCAGTAGAGTGGACATTGTGTGGAGTAGTGATGGTACAGAATTAGAGAGAGTGGAAGGAGTTAATATTAGCTCAATGACAAGCAGTACTGCAGTGTATACAGACACTTATACTATATCACTACTAACAACATCTGATGATGATAAAGTATACCAGTGTGAAGTAGTGATCAATTCTAACACAACAGTGACAACTAACAATAGCATCACACTGGATGTGACTGGTGAGTAATGAGAACAGTGATTACAATGAGATAACCCCTTTTTATTTGCAAATAAAATGATCAGGTCATGCAGCCAAAAAGATAATGCACCACACTGTGAGTATATTGACAGGAAGAACGAAAGCGCGATTTTCATGCATTCATAGCTCTGTGCTGCTTTCACAAAACAAGATGATTTTTGCTATGGACACACCTGCCATATTTCAGCAAAATTGCTCCTAGCATTCCCGAGACATGGGTCTTCAAAAATTGGCTTAGTTTCTTCATTTTTTTCTATTCTTCTTTTTGCACACTTACAAAAGCTGCCATAAAATGCGACTGTAATATCCGTTTGCCTTGAAATTTGGTACACAGAAAGAGGACCAAGTTTGACTGGAATACGATAAACAGCCAAGGAGTTATTAGTGATTATTGACGAAACATAACACCAATATTAGGCATTCCAGACCAATTTTCAAACTTTGTAAAAATGAACTTCATTATATGCTCATTAGATAGAGTATTGATTGTCGATCTCAGAAATATATAGTTTGTTGTGTTGGAATTAGCTACTTTGGCACACACAGTACTTTAAAATTGAAAAAAAGGACCATACATTTTAAAGGAATAAGTGGCACAATTGAATTAGGAAGCCATCTAACAACCTGGACAGCCTTGAAACTGCAATTGCTTCTAGCTGCAAGTTTGTACATGTAATAAGAGTAACTTCAGGGTTTATTAGATCTCAGCGATCTTTGTGTGCTTTGTGGTGAGCAATATATTTCACCTACTGCACACTTGTCAATACAATGATGTATACCTTAGGTAAGTGGCTATACCTCAAGTAAGTAAAAAGATTAAGTTAACAACTTATAAAGGTAAACAACTAAAGTGGAGGTGTCACAATGATGCAACAATGCCTAAGGTGGAGTTGTGGTTTCAGTTATGGCATTGTTATGCCGACTTTGAAGTGGTTCATACTTTTGAGTTGGTGACACAACCATCAGAAAATTGTTGCGTAGCTGAAAATCACAATGTAACTACACACTTTAAAGTAAACACTAGGGAATACCTTCCATACGACAGTATTTTTTTTAAAGTTTCAAAGTATTCTTCATATATTACAAGACTTTAAAAAAGATTACAAAATGACATAAAACTCACGTAGATGTAATGTGCACGATAAAACTAAGATTTTCACGATGATCAGCATGTGGACAAACCCCGAACTGATTTTCATCCCCATTGGAGCTCAGATGGCGGAGCAATACTAAGTTAAACACACATTATTATTTTGTGCCAGGGTTCTATTGGGGAATAGAGTAACTCACCTAATATCGGACAGGCTCCAAAATCAAACGTGATTACTCAAGCTACAACAGGAATTTTTGAACAACTTATATGTCTTACATAGTTCAAGGCTGTGGGACTTTGGACACCAAGTATCAGCTTTCTCAGCTTCTTTATCTGGTGGCAGCAGCCCTGCAAAGTTATTTCAGATTAATACATATAATCGGGAAAAAGTCAATTCATGGACACCCACCGTCTACAAATCACGCTTACATCCAATCAACAGTTTGAGCAATTCATCTACTTTCTAAATATCTCTAGACGTCACTGGAGTAATAATTGCACCATGAATTTAAGTGTACGGAAGTATATGGTGTTTGTAAAAGCATACAGTACACATTTCCCGATTGCAGTGTTTGTTTTGCTGTACTGGTTGCAAACAGATTTTCTTCACTTGTTATGGAGGAAGTTCCTCAGGATCATCAATTCTTAGAGCCTCTGGACCCAGTTGATTTGGTGCCTTCTCCACAACTTCAGAGAACTATTGTGAAGAAAAAGGGAGGACAAGCTGTTTCATCAGGGTTACCTAATATCTGCTTCTGAGTTGTTGTGTGAGGGGGCTGCTCCTCCATTCTTGGCTACAGGATTACAGTGGAGCCAGATCCTAGTCTACCTTCAATAACACCCTCACCTCCCAAACCTTGTTTACCAAGAGCCCATCACCAGCACCGCTCCAATCAAATAGCTCAATTGAGACTACGTCCTAACTTTTCTCCATCTATTTCTTCCGTTTCTCAGCCCTTTCCTGTCCAACACTGCTATCTTCCTAACTACCTTCAGCAGCAAGCAGAATTGATTTGGATGCCATCTTCTAACAATGCTTTGATATATCAAAATTCAAGTGCAACTATCCCCACCACACCCCTCCATGCCACACTCTTCCTTTTCCCTACCGCTTCTGGTAGACTGTGTTAGTGTACTATATTATTGTTTGCATGTTTACTAATACGCATTGCTTTCCCGTAAACGTATATCAAGCTACGTATACTTAATCAAGTTTCCGTATACTTAAATTTATGGTGCGATTATTACCCAAGTGACATCTCTTTTTTTTTGATTTGTAATTCGTGATTAAAAGGATTTAATTAAATAAACTAGGGATACTTAGAAAGTAGATGAGTTGCTCTACAGCTTAAAAAATATAAAACTGTTGATTGGATGTAAGTGTGATTTGTAGACAGTGGGTGACTTTTTTTCGATTATACATATTAATCTGAAATGACTTGCAGGGCTGCCACCAGACAAAGAAGCCGAGAAAGCTGATACTTGGTGTCCAAAGTCCCACAGCCTTGAACTATCTAAAGACATATAAGTTGTTCAAAAATTCCTCAAGTAATCGCGTCCAATTTTGGAGCCCATCCAATATTAGGTGAGTTACACTATACAAAGAATATTAAAAAAGATCTCGGATACTAAAATGCCTACCAATATGTTGTCATGCCTACAGGGTAAACCGCTTATGGGAAGAAGCTGAAAATCGGTACATGGATAAGTTAACTATTGAACCTCAAATATTTTGTGGTTTGAAAGAAATCGAGGTAAAGACCATGAAGATACAGCAACAAAACCAACAGTGTGTAACAATTATGCAATCAAGATTAGCTTTTAAAGAAACAATTACTTGCCACACCTACCAGAAAAACCGGTCAGGAGAATGATTTGAAAATTGGTGTACAGATGGATTAATCATCTTAGAAATGCCCTTCAATGGTTTAGAAGAATCAGACTTAAAACCACAGAGTTATAATACGAAATCCAACTCGATGTAGCAAGTACGAGATTGAGATACTTTAATAGAGCAGTCACCCTAATAAAGCATTCAGCTAAGAAGTAAAATTACTCCATTAAAGTGTTCAACTATGCCTTGGAGAGAATTTAACACTGTTATAAGCCACTCTGGGTAGACAAAAAGAAATCTCCATGTAGAGAAATCAGCTAGAAACAAGTCACCCTGCAAAGTGTTAAACTACATTTCAAGTCACCCTGTAGAGGTACTATTCGGCTAGAAACAAGTCACCCTGTAGGGAGTTCACCTACAAGAAAACTATCGTATAGAAAGGTCAGCTATGTTGCAATTCTTTCTGTAGAAAGTTTAGTTAGGTAGTAGTTAGGTTACGAGTCACCCTCTGGAGAATTCAACTACAAACCATTCACCATGTAGTCTAGGAATACAGCTATGTTACAAGTCTCCCTGTAGAAATTTCAGCTACATACACATTTCCCTGTAGAGTATTCAGCTGCAAACAATTCAGCCTGTGAGTTAATTTGATATCTTGATTAATCAACACAATTGTAAATTACTAAATAATATTGTTAAATGTACATGTAGCTAAACAAATAATTAACAATCTTCTCCATCATAATCCCCATTTCTGCAGTAAAGAAAAAGACAAGTTAAAACAAATACCCGAAGCTTGCCATAGGCTGATTTTAGGTATGAAATTACAAAAAGATGCAATATCTAATCAGAAAACAGCCAAGCTGTAAAAAAGGGTGCAGCCTCCAAAAAAGTCAGGGTGAAAAAGATGTGAAATCCAAGGTAGTGGCTAAGAAATGGCTATGATGGTAGGTTAATGGCAAAGATTTTAATAACGACAATTCAGGTGAATTTGATGCCAAATCCTAATTCACCTGAATTGTCATTTTTGCCATTAACCTACCATCACAGCCATTTCTTGGCCACCATCTTTGATTTCACATCTTTTTTCACCCTAGCTTTTTTTTGAAAGCCGCACCCTTTTTTACAGCTTGGCTGTTTTTTGATTAGATAGATATTTAGCTCAACATTGTACAGCTGTAAGTAGAAATGGAGGGATATATAAACATGCTTTTCAATTGCACAGTTGGTCTTCTTGTGTACTTACATACAGTACTGCTTGAACACAATGTCGTTACCTATGCACAAGTACATGTTAAAAACTCACTAATTAAGGGGTGTGGTAGCTGTTTTGCTCATGAATCTTCATCCCTTAACTCACATAATCGTGCATAGTGACATTGTGTTTGAGTGGTACCATACATGCACACATCTACACTAAATATTGCAATTGTACTAATTCTTACATACATACAGTTCCTTTTCCCACCATTACCACATCACCAAGTGGTACAGTACAAGGAGCTATTGTTGGTGATCCTCTACTTGTCCAGTGTATAGTTGATACAGTTGATGGAGTGGAGCCCAGTTTAGTAAACATTAACTGGATGGGATCTGGAGGGAATTTAATAGTGAATACTAGCAGAGTGACTGTCAGACAAATCATATCCAGTGAAAACACTTATAATAGGTGTCTGATCTTTACCAAACTGTTTGAGGATGATGCAGGAATATATACATGCAATGTGTTAATACTTAAAACCAAAGGATTGAGCAATTTTGAACTACAACCTCTTGTTGGTAAGAATTAACATATCTATGTAGCATTGGTAGGGGTGTAAATAATGGCATGTAGTATGTATATAAATTGTGCATCTGTAAGTAAGTTGTAGTGCAGTGTATAGGCAGATCAAAGGTTACTACCATGTGTTCCAAAGTAGTTGTAACCTGGCTTACAGTGGGTTTATATACCATTCACAAGCTAGTGTTGTTCCAGTTCTCAGTACTGGAACCAGAAGTAACTCCAGTACTAGCAAATTTATTCTAGTTCGAGTTCTATAGCTAGAACTGGAACTGGAACAATAATTTTGTTTTCCTCTATACTGGAACTGGAACTGGAATTATAAAGAAAATTTATCAAGTATGGAACTGGATTTGATCATGATCATAGTTTTTATCACTAAAAATAGCTAGCTGTCCTGAGCAAGTAGAAGTACTGCAGGAGGAATAGTTAAATCATGGGTTCTCTAAACCCAAATATTTGCTATCAATAAAAGGAAAAAGCATTAGCCTAGTAGTCCTGTCCACCAGTAAAGTCCAGTGATTGTACATAGCTATACAATCTGTTGCATTATTCCATTAAGCATTAATACAGTGTATGTGTTGCTTTTGTCTGCACACAAACAGCTGTATTATCAGCACACAAATTGCATGTATCCTTGTAAAGAACATCATATCTGGCTTTTTATGTTTATGCTCCTGAGGGTTGACATTCAACTTATAACTGCACTGCCAGAAATGAAATGATATTGCTACATTGAATGTACATGTAGAATATGCAGGTGGACTGAGGAACTTTGCCCAGCTTCATTTGTAGGGTTGTACAAAAATAACAACTTTGTTATTTTGTTGAGTAGGTATTGAAATATGCACAGAATCACTGAGTTTAGTTTTAAAGTATTACATACATTCATTTGTGGTTAAACTTCTTGACAGTGTGTGTGTTGTGTCTATGTTTTGTGTCTGTGTGCGATGTCTATCATTGTTCTTAACATTCTATTGTGTAGTATTGTAGTGCCATGTATCTTAACACAATTAAGCCATGAGCATCTAAGCAAGCAAAAGTAAGCAGCTATAGTTGAACTGTTTTGCTTTTCCATATATATATATATATATATATATATAAATATATATAGCTGATACATAGCTACAAGCTGACAGGTCCACCTGCATATTCCATATTCAATGTGGCAAACAACAGTTACAACCAGTTTCCCAAATATGTGCTATTTTAAGAAGAAATAAAACTTGAGTCTAGTAATCCAGTCCACCAGTCCAATCCAGTGACTCTATATATTATACACCTGATACAACACTATACGTAGATGAAGTGGAACCAATTAGTTATCATTATCTAGGTGTTTCAGTCATAATGAAATGTGTTTATATATAGTTTAGTATTTGATAATTAACTTCACGTCTTTAAGATCACCCAAAGCCTCAAAGCATCAAAGCTTTGTTTGTAGTTAGAAATAGTTTTATAATAGTTGTTTTGCCTAACAACTTACAGATGCGTGAAACAATCAAATCAAGACTTATAATTCAGTACATACATGTTGTTCTAGAAATGGTTACAGAACTGGAGCCGGAACTGCAATCCTAAATTTTATGGCTCCAGAACTGTAATTTTGAAGGTTATAGTTCCGGAACTGTAATTCCAAAGATTATTGTTCTGAAACTGAAATAGCAAGCTGGTACTGGAACAACACTATCACAAGCCAATTATCACTCTGACTATTAAATAAGTTTGTTGAGGCCAAACCAGGTTTATTCCTAGATTCCCACATTCTTTTAAAGAAGTGCCACAAAATTTTCATTATTATGACTATTTCCATCTGAACAATATTCACAAAATATTCACTGTTGCATTAGTGGATTTTTTTAGTGTTTTGTTCAAAGTTTAAACCACAATGAATAATGAATCAATGATGACTGTCCACGCATATCAGTTTAGGAAATGTTTGAAACAGGAATCTAGGTATTAACTTGGTTTGGCCTTAGCACAAAGGTCATTGACAATATCCATACACCACATCACCACAGGAGCAGCCACCACAAAGCAGTAAAAATGACAATATTAAACAGTAAGACCACTCCCTACACAGTAATGGCTACTGTTGTATCATTATACAGTCAATATAATGCAATATGTAACACTTTCACACCTCAGATCAAAGGAACTGCCTAGGCTACATTTTGTATGTAGCCCAGCTAGCCGGGCTACATACCAAATGTAGCAGGGCTACAACTAGGCTGTTTTGACAGTTAGACTATTTTGACATATAAGGAAGATCAGGTGTGAATGTGGTAATTACAACTATTATGCAATACTTTGAAGTTGTATTTAAAGCCTTAAATCAATCAGCTTAAAGCCTTTGAAGTTACTTCATGTATTTGAGAGTACTTTTGATGTACTTGAAAGTGCTTTTGATGTGGTTTGGTATAGTTTCAAAAAAAGTTTCAACTATAGCACTAGCACTTACTATGTAAGGTTTTCAAAATGTTTAAGAAACCTATATCACCAAGAGATAGTTTTATTGTGGGATTCAGTTTGTCTCAATTGAGAGCCACAGTAGACTCAATTGTAAGCCACATGAAACCCACAATGTAAAGTGCATCTTGCCTATATAGGTTTTATATACATTTTAGTAGTTTCTAAAAGAAAGAAACACTTAACAACACAAATAGGCAGATCAAAGGAATTATCCCCGTATTATTTCTTTGATCTATCCATGCAAAGTGTTATATATTAGCTGTAACACGGGGCATTCGGGCTTTGCCTGATATGTATGCCCGACTGCCCGAGGGCCGCATGCCCGAGGGCCTGCGGCCCTCGGGCAGTCGGGCATACACATCAGGCAAAGCCCCCATGCCCGTGCCATAACCATTACATGTAGTATAAATAACAGTTCAGCATCAATACATTATATCAAGAGTATATACTCTTGATTATATGTGAATCCCAAGCTCAAAAAATTCTATACGTATATATATCAAGACTCACGGTAGTGAGTCGCGCGGCCAGTAAAGCAGAAACGCGCGCCGCAGACAATAAATGACGCGACCACCACGTGAGGATCTTACAGGAACGAACGTTGTCAAATTCGGCCTTCCTGTAACTCACCCGCCACTTACGCTATCCCTCTGAAACTCTAGGGTTGAACTCATCGTGTCACTAGTAACTACCACACAAGCAGTGAAGCAAATCCATGCCGATTGTTTCGTGATCGAGATTGCCGACATCAAAGGGGAAGTTTCGTTTTTATTTTATTTTATTTTTTTTTTATCGCATGCGGTTAGACGCAACCGCATGTGTATGCCTTGCGTTCCTTTGTGCATTCCAAACATTGATTGCCCTGCTATCGCTTCATTATTCACTCAATCGCCTCAAGATTCACATCATCGATTTCACCATACATGATTACCCTACAGTCTTAACTTCAGCACCAAACGAAGTTTCAGTCGTCCTCAGTCGACCTAGAGGCCAAATACAAATCCCAGATTGTTGTTTTCCGCAATACTCGCTTGGCATGTAGGGCAATGTATCTTTAAACTGTTCTAAAAGTTTCGTTCAGATTGAAACATTTGTTTTCGAGAATGGCTAGTTTGAAATTTGAATTTAGTCGCCCCCACGTAATTTGCTCTCTAAGAATTTTACTCGGAATTTAAAGAATGACGCAAAGCACAACTGCGGTCACTGAGTATTGATGAACTGGCGCTCTATGTAGTTAATCAGTGCATATAGCCACAAAGAAGTGTGCTGCCATAGATTATAGTCCACAGATATAATCTATGGTGCTACATACCATCGTTCGTTTTTAAATTTGAATTTAGTCACCCCCACCGTGACGTAATTTGTCCTCTAAGGGCGTGGCTTAAAGAATGACACAGAGTACAACTGTGGTTACCAGTTGTTGACACAAGCTGAGAGTAATTAGCACATGTAGCTAGCCAATTGTCACCATGCATTATTGCATTTTACAGCACCCCCACACAAAAATTACACATGTAATTACAACATACAGAGGACACATGATTACCAAACACTTTTCACAACAATAATGTAAGAATTGTACAATAATGACTGTAATATAACTGCTATGAAAATGTTTTCCAGTGGCCCGCCATGGTAGCAAGTCTCACATGACGGCATGTATATTCATCCAAACACAATGGGAGTAACAAGTAAGTATGATGACAAGTTGATATGACTCCATTTGTAGAATCCAGATGAGTGGGTGTTGCTCCAGTATGTCTAAACAGTTAACAAACATTCCTGTTATAAATACGTGCTAGAGTTGCAATATAATAGTATAGTATTTAAATGCAACAATACATAGTCTCCATTGCATCACTATCAAACGACATTAAGTGGAGGATATTGTTGCATCTCTAGTATGTACACTCTATCAGTACAACCTGTCTTAATGGCCACCAGTATAGAAAGACAACCTCTCTTGAAAAGCCAATTCCAATTGAGAATTTATACACTGTTACCTGTTTGTTGAGTGAAGGTGGCAATAAACAAGTTCCACCGTAATTTATACACGTGATGTGATCCTGTATATTCTGTCAGTGGATGAGATCCACTTGGCCAGGACAAAATGTGACTCAAATGTCCTGGATGATTCATACTCAACCCACTTATGACCCAGTGGCACAATGGAACTGAGTATAGAGAATACAATTATATTTATTTCTAAGATGTGTGGATGTGTGGATGTGTGGACACATTACAACACATTACATGTACATACAAGACATGCTACGTACTGTTTTAGCAATTCAAGTCACCATAATTATGTACGGACCAGTCAACAATGCTTCATAGTGCCCATCAGTAAACCTGAAGAAAAGTTACGAAAAATAAAAATTCACATAAGTACAATGAAGCCTCATTAATATGGCCAGCTGTGGAACCAAAAAATTTGGCCTGAATAACAAGGTGGCCTTATTAATGAGGTCATAAAGTACTGCTTAGCTATATTTGGGATCTACTAGAGGTGGCCAATATAATGAGGTGGTCTTATTAAAGAGGTGGCCACTAAGTGAGGTTTCACTGTACATACAGTTCACAATCACAATGGTGAACAATATTAATGGTTAGCAATATACACTGAAACCTGCAGGTCACTTCTTGCGGAAGATTGCTCTCTACACTAAATGACACATTCAGAGATTGTATTTAGATGGATGATACAGTAACACATTGTGACTTCAATACTCGTGATGTGTCAATGCTAGGCAGCAACCATATACACGGCACTGCCAATGCACAACATCACACTTGCTCGCACACACAATTTCGCTCAAGATTTTACAAATTGATAATTAAGAGGTGTGGAAACTAGCTGTTCGCTCGAAAGACTGTGTGGCAGCTGTTTTCCTTCTGTACAAGTGGCCACCAAGACAGGTCCACTGTGGATGAAAGCCAGGCATTAGATATTTGGTATTTTATGTGTTGAAGGCATTCCAGGGCTTCCGGTAGTCTCAAATCTCACCACAGTTTACCTCAGGCAGTGTTGTGGTCACCACTAAACCACCGGAATGCTGTGCTATGTTCATCTTATGCTTGGCTACTATATTGTAGAACTGAAATGGATATTCTGAAAAATATATCCTATGGATAATGACTTCATCACTTTCTTCATCAGGAGCTTATAAGGACCAATAGTGAAACTTTTACACTTTGGGCTGACAGCCAACTGCCTAAGTCTTAAGCAGTGCCTTTGGTGCTCTAACAGATTGGCTGCCCCCTTGCTGCCAGCACTCACTGTCTCATACGCTGTCACACACTAAATCCATCTCTATAGCCAGTTAGAACAGCATGCTTCTTACCCTTTTTTAAGGCCGCAAAATGCAGCCACCTCTTTAAAAAGCTAAGTCAGAAATTTTAGTCCCTACAGCCTGAATAATGACCAGTTTTCACTGTACTATTAGTGATTAGTGATCATGGAGGATTATTTATTAAGATACTAAGATATACAAATGCTACAACCTCTAAATATAGCAGTAAATTTTTTTACCCTGGTCCAATGTCTCGTAATAATTGTGAGAGACTCTACTGTGACAAATACATGTTTATCATGATATGTACTAATCGCCTTTTTACAATTAAGTTTTACAACACAAATACATGTATAGTTAAACTCACTAATTGTGACTAAATCCCTTCAACACGAAAAGACAAGTAATGAGACAACCTTGGAGACAACAGCCTCACAAGCCTATTCTTGTGCGCTTATTTAGTAGTAATATAAATTTTAAAGGCGTTTATTTACAACAGGACATAATTACGCGCCCTTCTATTGTCTCTGTACATACTTGCCTTTTCTTTACTATTCTCATTTCATTTCACAAGATCTCTTGGCAGGGGCGTAGCTTCTTCACTTGAATCAGTCAATGCTTGAAGTAGATCGAGATACTCTAATAGAACAGTCACATTTCAACAAGTGCATATTGTAAAGTCTGTAAGTAGCTAGTAATTTAAACTATACAATCCGATGCTAAGCAGAAGTTGTAACTATGCTAAATATTGATTGCTGTGTTACAGCTGTTTTGTGACTGCTCTAATAGAGTATCTTGATCGTTTTAATGCAGTACAAGATAAAAGGCAAAGTGTTATTAAGGGTTTACTAGTTAAAGTGGGTGGTAGTTGACTGCAGTTGCATGCCACTAACAGGGCCGTCCAGAGAAATTAGAGAGCCCAGGGAAAAGAGTTAAAGAGGGGCCCAGGGGCAAGGAAGAGTCTAGATCCTGACTGCTCTATTAGAGTATATCGATCTTTCTTTAAACAGGTATTCAAGGGGCCCTTTCGGGCTGGGGCAGGGGAAAAATACTCCTACCCCTCCCCCCTCCATGTGGGTGGCCCTGGCCACTAAAATTACAGTTATATTTTAATATTCTGTCATTGTAATCTGGGGTTTCTGTCAAAACCATGGAAACTCACTTACTGTTATCAACAGTGCATTGCTTATTCTAACAAAAAGTATTGAAATCCCATCCAAAAACAGCTTATAGCTGTAAAAAAAGTGCGCGTCCAAGTAAAGCAGAGTTAACTGCGACAAAAAGTAATGATATCATAATGCGGCCATGTGCGAGGTGTGCAAGTTGTAAAATTAATATTAGCTAATCAGATAATACAATGTTATTGTTAAAGTGTTAATGAGAACTATGTGATGCTGCTATTTTTAAGTGTGTGAGCATCTTCATAAATGCCACACAAATTTAATTCTCAATAAAGCAATGTGTATAGATTCTCTGATAGCAATAAATAGTTTGAGTTTGGCCGTCTTTCCTGTATACGGCAATGCTACGAACAAAGGAAAGGTGGCCAAACTCAAACTATTTATTGCTATCAGAGAATCTATACACATTGCTTTATTGAGAATTAAATTTGTGTGGCATTTATGAAGATGCTCACACACTTAAAAATAGCAGCATCACATAGTTCTCATTAACACTTTAACAATAACATTGTATTATCTGATTAGCTAATATTAATTTTACAACTTGCACACCTCGCACATGGCCGCATTATGATATCATTACTTTTTGTCGCAGTTAACTCTGCTTTACTTGGACGCGCACTTTTTTTACAGCTATAAGCTGTTTTTGGATGGGTAACTTCTACAAATGAGCATCTTTAATCAATGCACAGACTGTACCACAAAACAGCTATAAAGAAAGTGTTCGGTTAGTATCTGATTTGTAAACGTTCCACTCTTTGGTCAGTGACCCTTGGATATCATGTTCACATATACAAACCTCATGTGTGTTATAATCGTCTTTATGGGAAATTACATGTGATTATTCCAAGCTCAAATGAATTAACTTTTTTTTACAGTTCCCACTCCCACTGTCACTATTACTGCCCCAAGTAATCAGATAGTTGGTCAGCCATTATCTTTGGAATGCAATGTGACTACTGTGAGAGGTATCACCAGTAGAGTGGACATTGTGTGGAGTAGTGATGGTACAGAATTAGAGAGAGTGGAAGGAGTTAATATTTGCTCAATGACAAGCAGTACTGCAGTGTACACAGACACTTATACTATATCACTACTAACAACATCTGATGATGATAAAGTATACCAGTGTGAGGTGGTGATCAATTCTAACACAACAGTGACAACTAACAATAGCATCACTCTTGATGTAACTGGTAAGTAACTACTACTTACAATAGTGAAAATAATGTTTTGGACAAGTATCCTTGCCACAGAATTCAGTTTTTCACTACATTAATTTCACATGCCAGATTATTTACTGTAGGAAACATTTAGGGACACCTGCTACATTGCAGAATTGTTTTTGCCATCAAGCACATACAAATGTAATAAACTGCTGAAATTGCTCTCAAATTAAGCTTTAGAGGGTCTAACTAAAAAAACTGTCTCTGGAGGTGGGAAGCATGCCACCAACCTCATAGATTGCATGCTAGTGTGATCGTACTGATATGTTTCATTATTTGTGACCCAGTCTGGGAAAACCGGTCTTATTGCCTATTTAAAAGTATTGAGAAATGCCAGTTTTAAGGATTTAGTGTGTTGTACATAGCTCGCCAATGGTTGAAGCTATGTGTACCAAATTTTCAAACATTTTACATCAATTGCTTACCTTCCAGAGCATCCACTGTACATGTAGCCAGCAGCTGAGTTTCCTGCCATTTTAGATAGTTTTTAAATCAAGGTTGACTGTATCAGGCTAGCTCCAAATGGGGTGGGTGGCTGGAGCCCAGAAGGAGGGCAAAAGGCTGTTTGAAAAGTTGAAGAGAAAGAGAAAGGCACAGAGGTAAATTAGGCCAAGTTATAGGTCATTCAGGTCACAAAATTGGCTAAAAAAATGGAAGGAAATTTACAGCACAGGTCTGTATTCAATATCACGGAGCTGTACAACCACATACAGCCACCCCCAGGCTGACTAGAGCTCCATTAAGGCCCCAGACCGCACGTACGGATCGCCACTGTGCTTGGGAAAAGCAGCCAGCAAAACAGACCACTTAAGTCTAGCTGGTTTTGATTGTGAAATTTGATAGATTATTCTTGTAGCTTTGTGTTCTTGGTGAAAATCCAGATCTCCTGTCAAGGGCGATAAGACAAGTTTTCCCAGACCCAATCACATTTTAGCTATATTGCAATGTAACTATATTTTGACACCACAAAAAATCTGAACTAGAAACCAGTCATCAAATTCCTGAAGCTGCACATGGCCATCTATTTAAGTTGTGTGATTAAAACTCTCTAGTAGAGTAGTCAGTTGTTTACTTTGATTTAGTAACTCATTAAAATCATGCGACCCTTTATTTATCAGCTCACATGGCATATTTGTCATCAATCAGTGATCTGCACCATGATGGCTATGGAGTTTGATTTGTGGTACTGTGCTTGTCAGGAACACTTGCATCAGTACAACAATATAGTGTGTGTGTATCATTACCATTACATGATAAGTCGTAAACTGTTTATGGTCTGCTTCACATAGGTATGGCTACATGTAGCTAGTTATCATTAAAACTATAGAGTATAGCTTAAAAATCCATGATATGATTCTGACATTTTAAAAGACCACAGCTTTTTTAGCTTGAAGATATAGACACAATTTGCTAGAATGTATGATATATCAAGACACACGGTAGTGTGTAGTACGACCCAAGAATCCGGCATGCCACACAATGAGTATATTGACAGGAAGAAAGAAAACATGATTTTCATGCATATGTAGCTCTGTGATCTCTTATTCAATTTGAACCACATTTGCTACAGAAGTGCCCGCCAGGTAGGGGAGTTTACATACAAAATTTGAAGAAAATCTCCGTATCCATTTCAGAGATAAGACCAAAGTTTTGGTTTTTTTTCTTCTCATAAACAATTTTACAAATTTGGTAAATGCTCTATTAGAGTCAGTGAATATAGTCATCATGGATTTTGTTACTATACAGAACACTTCAAAAATGCTTTTAAGCAGAAACGTTTAGCACAGTGCTATATCCACCATAGGGACTAATAAACTGCTTTTAATAATGAATCACATTATAGAAGTCAACCGTGTCAGACATGTTCACCAGTAGCGATGTGAATATAGTTTACAATTGTATGGATTTCATTAACTAGATAAACAACCATCTAACTACTCAATACATCAAAGCAAATAAAGTGATTGTAAGTGTAACTGCTGCTGATATATGAGTACAATAATTTTGAGTTACTCTAATAAAGCAGTCACCCATTTTTGGATTAATTTTGTAATAGCACACAGCAATCCTTCCTTTGACATTTAGAGTATTATTAGCAGTACTGTATGGGCTAATGAATTCATTGCAACTATGAATCTTGTTTAAGATAATAGTGACACATAATCCAGACTAAATGACACTTAAACCATATGAATATAATAGTTAGATAAGCTACTAGTTGATCATTAAAGCTACCTGCACACATCAATTACCTCTCAATACAACTATTTGTGATTTATGACAAAGCCATTTTAAAACTCTCTAATAGAGTAGTCTTTTGTTTTCAAGTATTAAATAGTTGGTAATGCTTCTACTTCTTCTTTTCGCACACTTTGCAAAATCTGCCATAAAACTTAAATGCATACTTTAAGCAGGCTGAAATTTGGCACACTTAAAGAGCTCATTAAAGCAAATCTCAGTACCACGTTTGGTGGGAATCCAATGAACAATCACGGAATTATGACCCATTATTCGAGTAAAATAAAATCGAACTTCTGTCACGCCCACAGGGTAAACCCCTTGAAGGAATGAGTTGAAAATTGCTATGTAAATGGAGTAACCATAGTAGGAGTGCCTTTGTGTTGTTTGAAAGAAATCGAGGTAAAGACCATGGAGATATAACCCAAAACCCAACCTGTGTCACAATTATGCAATCGAGTTGCAAAAATAAAAAAAACCATTAGTCAAGGGTAGCCAATGCTCACGCAAAAAAGCTGACGGGATCAGAGAGAGACACAGGAATAGGTGATTCTAAGGGGCTGAAAAATAAGTTTTGAAAATCTTGGGGGAAAGTTGCAGTATAGATTGGTATTGTAATTTTTAGCATTTATCATGTTTTTTAGCATAAATTTTAGGCTGTTTTCAAACCTTCAAATTAAAAAATCCTGCAGCTTCTGGGGGTTGCACCCCAGACTCCCGTGAAATTATACTTTATATTACAGCCATACAACAATAGTCATGCTGTGCCCTACTTGGTCCCCCGGTAGGTCAGGTCTAGAATCGCCACTGGACACAGATGTACTTTGCACTGTCAATTTGAAACATTGAATTCTTCCTCGTGATCCTAGTTGCCATGATAAGTGACTACTTCATGATTATGCTAATAATACTTTTGTAATTAACATTGTTGCTACATTCACTACAACGATTAGCTAATTCATCTTTGGCACAAGCTATACTGAGCTAGCTCACCTCTGCTGGAGAACACCCAAGTGCTTGCCAATGTTTGCATTCGAGGTTGCATTTTAACTTGATTTGCTTCGTGTATAGAGCAGCGGCCATAATTGAACTCATGAACGGACGAAAACGAAATAACCTATTTTGTACGTGGTTCAGGATTTCTAAATATTTAATGCATTTCTAATTGGATTTCTCAGATAGTGTACGAGAGTCCCAAGATGTTGGCTACCTCCTTAAACATAATATGTACAACCTTCCAAGGCATCTTCGTGAGCGTAGTTATAAACAACTGGTTCTGCCAATGCTTCATTACTGCTCCTCCATATGGGGCCCTTACCATAACAATGCAATCAATCAACTCGAAATGATCCAACATGGGCTACACGGTTTGTTACAAACAACCCATGGCAAAGAGACCATCACGACAGCATCACCACAATCCTACACCAGTTAAATTGGCCAACTCTACAAGATCAATGTAGAAATAGTAAGACTAATCCTTTCATTCAAATTAGTAAACAACTTACTTATTGTCATCATCTTTTCCAAACACTGGAGCTAATCATCAACTAAAATTCTCTCACTACCAACCCAGTACAGAAATTTACCATAACTCCTTTTTCCCCAAGACGACTATTGAATGGAATTCTCTACCCTACACTGATCTACATGAAATTGACATAGAAACCTTTAGGTCGTACTTATTTACATAATAATTATTACTGTATTTGTACATTACTATGTTACCCCTAAGGTTTTGCTAATAAATAAATAAATAAAACAAGTCACCCAGTAGAGAGTTCAGCTACAAAAAAGTCACCCTGTAGAGAGTTTAGCTACAAACAAGTCACCCTGTAGGCAGTTCAGCTACAAACAAGTCACTCTGTAACAGAAGTCACCCATTCAGAAAATTTTTGCCATTATCCTACCATCACAGCCATTTCTTGGGCGCCACCTTGGATTTCACATCTTCTTTTACCATAGCTTTTTGGGGGCTGCACCCTTTTTTCACAGTTTGGCTGTTTTGGTATAGATTAATAATGACTTAAAAGAGTCAATATGATCCATAGTGAGTGTATTATTAGAGTAAATGACTGCTCTATTAGAGTATGTTTGGAAAATGCTTGTGATAGACAATTCTCATTGCATTGCTAATACATAATAACTGATCATGCTCAGAAATTATCCTCTTATCAGTATTCTTTGTGATTCTTTCTCCCTTATATTATTCCTGGAGTTATTCTAAACTACCATAAGTTCTCTAAAAATTCGGCCCCTCTATTTATTTGGCACCCTTATTCTAACAGTGAAATAATTTCCTCTAATAAAAAAATTTGGCACGTTTGCTATTTTTGCGATGGATGCTGATAGTGACAAGAACGTCAGAGTTGTCTAGCCTTAATATCGACGATACCAATTATACTGTGACGAGTGGTCAATCAACTAAAATTAGCGGTGATTACTATCTAATTATAGGCCGAAATTCGGCAAGACGAAAATTATTGATTTAAAAATATGCCGAATTTTTGGAGGACTTACGGTAGTATTTTAAAAATTGTTAATTTAAAAATGAAGTAGGGATCTATGCAATAAAAGTAGTGTAACAAGAGATGAATGATGGTATTACAGCATAGCTCAGTGGGAAAGTCCCTACTTTGGCATTGAGCAAAATAATTGTTATAGCTAATGTGCCAAAGTAGGGAATTTTCCATTGAGCTATGCTGTAATACCATCATTCATCTCTTGTTTCACTACTTTTATTGCATAGATCCGTACTTCATTTAAAAAATTTTTTAAAATACTAGTTTGCTTAGATTTTTGCTGTAGCACAGCTAGCTACAATGTAACTTGTGACTGTTCTAATAGACTATCATACATGACTGTTGTATTAGAGTGACTGTTGTATTAGAGTATATCTCAAGTCAGCTAAGAGGTGTACAGCTAGCTAGACTAATAAGTGGTGAGGTCGTCTTGTTTACTGTTAAGTAAACAGCTAGATTGTTAAGAGGTGTGGTCCCCATACTCTATCATTATTAGTCCACCTAGATCTTTAATCGATGGGCGTGGTCACAAACCTATCGCGAATGTGATCTCAATCGCAAACTTGCAAATATCTAGCTAGTATATCGTCGGGACTGAAGCGCTTCTGAAATCCAGCTCTGAAATAATTCTGTGGCGTCTATATATGTTGCTGAAAGAAAGTGTTGATACAGAAAAATTAATGCCTCAATATGGTTTCGTTGGATGAAGAAAAAGACAAGCAGCCTGGTTGAAGACAAAAGAAAAGACAAGGCGCAGAGGGCCTACACTCGTCGGAACCCCAAAAGGCACATCCCACTGGTGAGTTTGTTGTTGTGATGTGAAATGGTGGCCGTGCGCTGCTTCATTTGGCTTCTAGCCTTGTAACTGTGGTCAGTGAGGCAATGAGGCAGTGAGACTAAAATTCAAGTTTTAGCGATTTTTTTTTAATTCTATATCCGGCCATCTGTAAGTGTTTTGTTATATTTAATGCTGTTTTATATATTATATGGACTAGTACTATTGTGTAAAGGTGATTTTCATCACATAAAATGTCTCTAGGGTGATTTTTAAAGGTGGAATTTTGGGAAGTGTGCGAAATTTTCACCGCAATCCCTACTTAAACGGTACTACCGTACCATTTGATATTTTGTCTCTAGTTATAAGATATCCTATGACTGCTGTGATATAACTGGCTTTTCTATCCCACTGAAGCCCTACATCAAAGTAAAAAAAACTGGGAGTATATGGTAGTTAAACCCCAGGAATGGTAGTTAAACCCCAGGAATGGTAGTTAAACCCCAGTTCATATATGGAAGACAACATATATTTACACATTCAATTGAAAGAAGTACAATCAAAGCAAATTGAAGCTTTACACATATAAAACTACAAGGTCAGCAAAAATTGAAGCCATACACATTGTAAAGCTGTAGTCTTGTCCCCAGCCACCCACGCGCTCAATCACGCGAAGGGAGTGTGATCGAGTGCATGAGTGGCTGGGAACAAGACTAAACTATAATTTCAGCAAAACTTTAAGCCATACACAACTGACATGCTTGTCTAGCCTTATTGACACATTGTTTGTGAACTTGACTGCTTCAAAGTGTGGGATAAAAATCAGTGAAACCCCACCTGCACTTGTAGGATATCTAGTTATCAACACCTCAGCCTCAGTCTTGGGTTGACAACTACGATGATATCCTATTCGTGGTGGGGTTTAACTATAACATTTTAGCACTTTCACACCTCAGATCAAAGGAGCTGCCTGGGCTACATTTCGTATGTAGCCCAGCTAGCCAGGCTACATATGAAATGTAGACTGAGTTACAACTGGGCAGTGATTATGTAGACATTGAGACCCAAATTGATTGTGGGGATCGATTAATACTCACGTGATTAGGATGCATGACTTGGGAATTGGCCATGAAAACCACTCAGGTGGAGAGCGTTTTGGTATCCTCGCCATCCTATAAGTTGAAACATGTTGGGCTAAGGTGAGAACGAGTGCTATAGCTTATTCACCAATCATTTCCACACGTTTTTGAATATGCATCACGAAGCTACCACTGTGCACGGAGTAACCACTCTACAAGCAAGCTTACCTTTCTAGGCCTTTAGTGAACTTCATAATAATATTTTCCCATAAACGATTCAATAGCACTGATTAAAACATTAAACTCACGTAACCGAAATTCTCCGTGATATCTCTAGGATATGTCCGTTCATCATAACCAAACGTAACCAGAATGTACTAGCTGCTAACCCATAATCAAAATTTTTTGCTATACATATATAATACATCCACTGGCTGCGCTCGTATTGGCTTGGGTGATTTATCTCCCTGTACAGGCTATCAGCCTGAGAAGTGTTACATATTAGCTGTAACATGGGGCATTCGGGCTTTGCCTGATATGTTTGCTCTCTGCCCTCGGGCCTGCGGCCCAAGGGCATACATATCAGGCAAAGCCCTCATGCCATGTTACAGCTATTACATATCCAAGTGAAAGACTGTCAGTACTTTGATGTATGTGTATGGCTTTATATACAGCCAAGGATGATTGTTAATATCTAGTAAGCACTTTGATGTATATGGCTTCATATTCAACTTGCATAAACAAATTATGCTGACACTGCATTTTGATTGCCAGCATTGCACATTTGGTGTTGAACACCTTACTGGACTGACCATATTTGTCCCAGTAAACTCTTTGAAGAATGGCTTCACTGGGATATAATAACAAATAATAAACATTGGAAATCATCATAATGAATAGTTGGCATTTAACAATCTAGGCATAAAATTTCTTCAGGACTGTTTCTTGAATGTAATTTAAAGCATAGCCTGCAAAAACATGTTTTTCATATAATTTTATATAAGCATAACCTGCCATAGAGAATTTTCATTACTGTGTCATCTGCTTTTCAATGAGAAAAAGAACAGCACAATTACTAGAGTAGTACTTATGTAAGAATGTAGATTATTTTACCTTGCTACTAGCCTCTTTAACAAGTGTTGGACTTTTATGATGACCAAGCAGTCCTGGCAGGAGGTTTCTGAGGTTTATAAAGATACCCTAATAGAGCAGTCATCCTAAGAAAACAATCTACAATCAAGTATTCGATAAACTACTGAAATCCTTCTCGAATTTATCTTCAGAGTATTTAACTTTTCAAAAATTTCCCCTGGAATACCCCTAGACTGGGTTGCTTTGTATGCTTGTGTGCTTCTCACACAGTGGTACAGGTGTATGCCTTCTTTCTACTTACTGTAGTTTTAACTATAATGCCATGTGGCTATATAGGCCCTGGCATCACAAAAGGTCTGGATTGGAAACCAGTCATCAAAATTCCTGAAGCCACCTATGCACTCCCTATTTTGACTTGATACTGTCCATTAGGCATTTTAATGAGGAAGTAAAACTGTGAACCATGCAATGATCATTGGATGATAAAGCACTGCTTGTTTTAAGTTGTCCATATTCTAAAGTATTAAACAATATTTTGCAAAGTTGATGATTATGGTAACATAATTGACAACCATATCTATTTGCAGCAAGAAGTAACTAGGTATATAACATGTTAACCTTAAAATAATGATCTTAATGCCACTAAAATTAAAATTTATTCAAAAATCATGTCAGAAGATGTGGTGAATGTGTGATCTCAGGCAACACATCTGTGGCTGTGTTGTAACTATTATTATATGTACATACAGTTCCTCCTCCCACAATCACCACATCACCAAGTGATACAGTACAAGGAGCTATGGTTGGTGATCCCCTACTTGTCCAGTGTATAGTTGATACAGTTGATGGAGTGGAGCCCAGTTTAGTAAACATCAGTTGGATGGGACCTGGAGGAACTTTGATAGTGAATAGTAGCAGAGTAACTGTCAGTCAAATCAAACCCAGTGATAACACTTACAATAGAAGTCTTCACTTTACCTCCTTGTTTGAGAATAATGCAGGAGTTTATATGTGTATTGTGATGATACTTGAAGCTAATGAGTCATCTCCATTTGAAATTCAAACACTATTTGGTATGTATAAATGTGTTTAGCTTTAGAATATGACACACTCATTAATCTGTAATCAAGACTCACAGTAGTGAGTCACATGGCTAAGAAAGTACAAAATGTGCACCACAAACTGACCACTACTGTGAGTTATTTGCATGTAACAACGGTTATACAATTCTCACCATAATTCAAATGATCTTTACACCTCAGCTCACTAATGTTCAACTCAATATTAAAGGCAATGAATTCTTGTATCTATACTAATTCACTCACCTAACATGATTTAAATCGGTGTGGAGAAATTGGGATGATTCTTTTCAGTCATGCAGACCCTACAGTAGTTACAAATTGTTTCACAAATTTGAAGATCATGAAGCCAGATGATTTTGCATTCTATTTCTTGGTCTCTCCCATTGCTAATAATACAAGTACAAAGAAAATTTTTAACTTTTAAAGTCAATTAGGGATCATAGAAACAAAAAGTAATGGAATAAGGGAGGTAACCTATATGTGCAGATATACTAGTGGACATTTGATTCCTACTTTGGTCTCCGTTATTGAAGTAGGGCTTAAATGTCTACTAGTATATCTGCAAGAGTAGGTGACCTCCCTTGTTGTATCTCTCTTTTTTTCTATAACCCTTAATTGAACTTGAACTTAATTATCTGTACGTGTCTTGTGCTAGCACTTATGATTCTACCAGTATGTTTGGCCTGTGTACTTGCTCTAAGAGCAAAACTCGACCAAAGTAGTAAAGGAGGGAACAGTGAAATGGTACTCACCAAGTATTCACTTATTACATACCAAGTTATGTATATACTCATCCAGACAGGAGAAGACTAATAACATAACCAAATCATCCTGTGAAGTACATGTATTGCTGACTCAACTCAGATCAAAGCCTCATTTGTGATATGAAGCATCTACTTTCATGTATGATGAGAATTTAGTATATAGCAATGCATTGCCGCAAGTGCTATACAGAATAATAAAGCACAAGACACACAGCTGAGATACTAATGAAGCACGAGGAAAAGCCAAGTGCTTTTTTAGCATCAAGGCCAAGCAATGAGTGTTTTATTTATTTATATTTATATATATATATATATATATATATATATATATATATATATCATGAACGTAAATTGAAGCTCAGAGCACAAATGTGCTAGCATGGCAGCTTACATATACCAGTTGCACACTCACATGTGTTAACAGTACTAGTCTGGGTGGGTGTTAATAGTCCAGTGTCTTGTATAGCTCCTTGTAGTGCACAACAAGCCTGTTAATTAGTATAATAAATTTAAACTGCTGATTACTGAGTTGTGGTATTATGTTGGTGATGCCCAGCTGTCCTGAGGGTTGTTGACAACAAAACCGCTGATGCCTGCATTTTCATTTCTGTCATAACTGTACATTGTTAAGCTTTGACCATAAAGTCAACTGTTCCTTATGGAAAATAAAGTACACTTGTCACCAATACAAAGTTCTTTAGAGAAATTTAATGAAGTATGAATCCCAATAATACTGCTGGTACCTGACAACTAGCTATGTCAAATAATTGCAAATCACATGCAATTATAGCACGGATAACCAAATTTTATTAAAATTCACTTTGTCCTTAGGGTACAGAGCTTAGGGGCTTCATTATATCTATATCATTGCCAACAGACTTTGGAATAGCACAAGGACTAACAGCTTCCTAGCCACCCCTCTGGATAAACCACAGTTGTATGGTTGGTAGTAATAAATAGAGTTGATTATTTGAAGGTGTCCAAATATATCTTCTATCAGTGCATGAAATATAGTATGTACAGGTTGAGCTGGATCCTGAAAAACAGCTAAAAATTAAAAGTGGTTTTTTTCTCAAGAAAGTGAACATTTCAGCCAACCAGATGATTAGTGGAGACAGTAAAGGTGTCAACAACAGACACATGTGGTTTGGCTCCATTATAAGTTTAGGAAAAGCTGTAATGGATGCTGCATTTTATGGCTTCCCATAGGAAATGTATGGTGAAGATTTTCATTGGCCGTAACTATTGTCAGAGATTTAAACGAAAAAAAATTTTAGAGGGTTAAACAGTGTATGCTCTATTAGATTAATCAAGCAGATCTTTATAAGCTTTATTTGTCCAAGTAAATTCAGTAATTGAAATACTTTGTGAATCGAACTATTACACAAGTGCTTAGGTAATGAAAGCTCCTTTGTACTTTGTTTTTGCAGAAATTGTTATAATCATACTTTTCAAAATAAGTGTAAGTTATCGCACAAATCAAGGTATCTTCGCTATATTAGAGACCTGAGGAATGGCACAATAATCACCGAGGGCAAAGCCCGAGGTGATTATGTGCCATTCCAAAGGTCTCTAAAATAGCAAAGATACCATGGATTTGGGCGATAACCAATTTAGACTATGGCTTGTATGGCTCTGGTCACTGCCATTAATGGCGGCTTCCTGATCAAATTAGTGTTAGAACAACTCACTGGTAGGCTTCCTAGATGAATACAATCATCTTTATTATCCAGCGATGTTTTCTTCGCACTCTAGCAATGATTTCTGATGGCTGTTGTGACTGGAATCCAGCAAAACACGTGGCGCACGTGACAAATAAGTTTGTCACGGGTATCTAACCAGTTTAGATACCTACCCGGGTATCTATTGGATTTTAAATACCTCATTAATGACCAAACTTCAAAGCATACTATGCGTACCATAGTCTATAAATCACAATTAGATACCTTACCTAGAGTTTCCAATATAAAAAATTGACATCCTCAAAATAATTTGCTAACTGCTGATACATGTTAGACCTCTCACTTGAATATAGCTGCAGTGGTGTTGCCTTCTTGGGGTGGAAATCCATTGAAATATCTGTGAATCACGAGATTACAAGCTGTAAACTCCCAAAACAATGATCTTTTATCACATTACTTTGGTGCAACCTTCCTCAGTGAGCAAAGCTTCACCAAAAAGTATTGGTAGTTTTGATTAGTGAAGCATGATTGCAGTCGCTGCATCATTTAGACACAGTTTTGGGATCAAAAAAACATGTTTTCATCCACGAATACCAAACAAATGACAGCCAAACCTTCCTCACACCACAGTAGTAGTCACCTATCAACAAAGAAATCATGTACCAAGTATGGTTAAATTCTGAGATTGCCAACCATCTGGACGAGCCCAGTATTGGGAAAAATTTGCCCAAAATTTTCTCAGCACTTGCTCCCTCAACTACTAAATAAACAATTCTTGGTGTAAAAACAACTTTAAAGTCCATAAAATATAACTAGTATCAGGGTTTTGTAAAAATAAACTATTAGGCATTTACTTTAGGCTCATGTGATTTTCATCGTTATGGTGATTTAAGATTTGATGTCTTGTCTAGTGTTTTTAACAACCATAATTTTAACCCTGATAGTTATTGACATGATATTTGGCCTAAAGTGGTATTAGTAGCTATAGCCATGCTTAATCACATGAGTCTGAAGTTATTAGTCTAAATGCTATTTTTTACAGTTCCTAGTGACAAAATCCCAGGTGCTAGCTATATTTTATGGATCTTACAGTTGTTTTACACCAAGAATTAAGGTTTTAGGTAGTTAAGAGAGTAAGTGATGAGAAAAACGTTACCATTTTGGGCAAATTTTGCCCAATGCCAGGCTCACCCAGATGGTTAGCAAGCTCATAGTTTAGCCATACTTGGTATACGACAGTATCATGCTTCACCAATCAAACTACCAATACTTTTTGGTGGAGGATTGCTCACAGAGGAAGGCTGGACTACAGTATTGTGATAAAAGATCATCGTTTCTGGGAGTCGCAGCTTGTAAACTCGTGATTTGCCAATATTTCAATGGATTTTCACCCCAACAAGGTAACATCATTGTAGGTGAAAGTTAGTTCAACATGTAACAGCAGTTAACAAATTATTTTAAAGATGTCAATTTTTTTTACATAAGAAACCGTACTTTACCTCTTAGATACTATCTAGCCCTTACAGAGATGAGTGAAATCCCCATGCAAAACAGCCTGGCTGTACAATAAAAATTTATGTCCAGTAACTTGTGTCTAAAAGAGCTGATAACTGGTGTGACTAAAAATAAATAATTAATTTTATGTATATCTTAAAGCATTGCTGTGAGTGCTATATGAACAACAAAACACAAGGCACAGAGCCGAGCTGCTAATAAAGCATGAAGCAAAGCCAAGTGCAAGGGCAAGTGCTAATTGCTTTATTATTTGTATAGCATGAGCAAGCCAATGCTTTCAATCATTTATGGACCTTTCCTAGTGGATTAAAGCCCAGTACATAACATATGCTAACATGGCAGCTCCCTTAGTCTAGCTTGTTGTGCACTTACATGTATTCATAGTACTATTCCAGGTGCCATCTGCTGTTTCCCAGCTTCCACACAACAAGTCTTTTGATTAGTGTAACACTTCAGTGATTTTTTTGTCAACTAATGTGCCAAGTACTAATAGTCAGTTTATGTTCACCTGAAACCCCACCAAGTACATTGATATCAAAAAGGTGAATATGTGTTCACTCCCAATGGTTTTGTACAGGAACGAGCACATGTTCACATTGTAAACATGTTTGCATATCTTGCCCAATTCAAAGTGATTTTTTGAGGCTAAGTAGAATTCTACGAAAATGGGATGGCAACTTAGAGCGGTAACAGGAACAACCAACAGAAAATTCCTGATAAAGGTCATCATGCATGTTAATATACAGGTTAGATTTTACTAACCTAACAAACAGGAACTAGAGACCTTAACCTACAGTAGCTATAGCAATAAGGTGAAACAGAAAATGGGACAAAGAAAGGAAAAATATCCCTACAGCACAATCCTACTTTGTAGCAGCCTTCTGCTAAAGCATCAAAACACTCTAATAGAGCAGTCACCTGCATAATACTCTAATAAAGCAATCGGGACTGTTTTACCAGAAACTGCATTAAAAGCCTGTGAAGTGATGATCTATGATAACTGGTATTATAGACTAGCACAGTCATCAACGAACTGAAAGTTAGCTACTGTACTCTATTGAAACCATAAAAGATTCAATCACTGAACATGAAGAGATTTACAATTAACTGATGGTGCCTGCATGTACCAGCAGAGAGATATAACCTCAAGATAAAGGTCACATGATGAGGTATGTGGGAGCTGCAGTTGGCTCCAATGAGGAGACTAAAGGCAATATGGACCAGGACTCCTCTTGAAGCCACTTCAGCTTGACAGGCATACTGCTGCATGCATACCCCATCATATGACTTCTATCTAGAAGAAGTGGGTGACGTTTCTCTTGTCAATTACACTGTAAATGTCTTCATCAGTGTTTAATAGTTTAGTCTTAAAATGTTTATGGTTTCAAAGGAGTATGTGACTTTTAGTGCCAATGATTTAGCTAGTTTATATACCTGCAAAAAAGCATTGTGTTATAAATCCTAACAGTATATGTGACTGAATTTTGGAAAATCACCCATATGGGCACGCGGGAAATAATTAGAATTTCCATGTTTAGTGGGTTGCTAATAAGAGCAGGGCACAGTTTTAAAAATTATTTCTTGTAATTTAAGGTATTGAGAATGGCTTGAAACCTTTAACAAATAGATTTGTACTATGAAGTTTGTAATATGATCAGTAAATATTTTAGGTATCAAATGCACCCATATGGGTGATTTTCCAAAATTCAGTCACATATTGACATGATAACCTTTATCCATTGATTGTTCTTGTTCCCACTTTCCCGTCTTGTTCCCGCTTTCCATTCCCATCCTGTTCTCATTTTCCTAAATATCTACTTACCTGTAAACTGTTCCAGCATTTAAAGGACTTTAAAATGATACTAAATATTTGAGCAGCTAGCCCATGTAACAAGAAATATTAACAAAAAACAAGGACTCAGGTGAAACACATGAACTGGTTATGAGTTCAGGTCATTTTTTTGCACCACTCAACTGTCCTCAGGGTTGTCGACAAATAAACTGCTGACATGTTACAGTCATTATAAAGCTTTAAAGTTTCACAATTATTATTTTTAAATAAACACAATGCATCAAATGTATTGAGAAAAACCCTGAATGTCACCAATGTTTCAGGTATCAGTCAGATATCTCCTAAGAATGTGGGTTGAGCTTTCTTCTGCATCCTTAACACTAGTTGTTTATTGAACAGTCCCAGCAGCTTCAAAGAGTTTGTAAGTGAAGTTGGAATGGATCTCAATGCTTCTAGAATGATGGGTACCACAGTTACTGGTTGCTGCCATATCTTCCTAATTTCAAGTCTGTGTACTTCTGCATGTTCTCCTGAAACTTAGAAGCCATACGTCCATCACCAGGAACAGCAACATCTATAAGATAAACATGATTTCTACTGCTGACAAAATCATTGTTAGGTTAGGTAATCCTAAGGCTGCAGCACATGTTGCTGTCAGACTGTCAGACCTTCAGTGCTGGTCACTGTAAAGCATTAATAATAATAATAATCAATGTCAGGCCTGCTGTGAGGAAGGTGGTGGTCTGTCTCAAATGTAAAATCCCACGGTAATTTGCTTCTGTTGCCACACACACTTAGCAGAGGTTTGTGCTTCCACCATTGTGATGTCACATCAAATCCTTCCAGTCTGGCTAATTCCCAATGCAGCATTTTTGCTACCTCATCATGACGATGCTTGTATAACCTCTGAGCAATTAATTCACAGCTACTTGTAAGATATCAATAGTTTCATCATGTCAACCACAAAGTCAACAAGAAGGAGTGACGGGTAAGTGGAAGATGTTGCATTTCAGTGCATTTGTTGTGATGGCCTGATCCTGTGCTGCCAATATAAAACCCTCAGTTCCTGGTATTAAAGATCCTGAAGTTAGCCAGGACCATTGCAAAGTAATGTCCATTTCTCTTTGAATATCCCTCAAAAACTGGCCATGTAATGGCTTGGATTTCCACAAATTGAAATGATTGTTTTCTAGAGAAACTGAGGGTTCTTTCTTCACCATCAGTATGAGATAACCATCCATAGTCCTGTATAGCCATCAGTAATGGCTCCTCAACTGATGACAAATAACTAGCAATAGCCTCTATCTCAACACTGATGGTGTCCTGAACTGAAAGAAGCCCTCGCCCCTCCAAAGAGCAAGGTGTGTACAACCTGTCAACATCATCAATTTGACTAAAACACTTATACATCGTCAATAGCTTGCGGGTTGATATATCTAATGACTTCAACTCAGCTCGGGTCCAATTAACAATACCAGCAGTGTATCGGAGGATTGGAATTGCCCACACATTCATTATCATTATCAAGACACACAGTAGTGTGTTGTACGGCCCAAGAAGCCGGTGCGCCACACCATGAGTATATTTACAGAAAGAAATAAAACGCGATTTTCACACCTTTGTAGCTCCATGATCCCTTATCCAATTGGAACTAGTTTCACTACAGAGGTGCTCGCCAGATAGGCCACACTACATACCAAATTTGAAGGAAATCTCCATAGCTGTTTCTGAGATATGAGTGGCCAAAGTTTCATTTTAATTTCTTCATTTTTTTTCTTTGCCGTAGGGGGGCTACGGGGGCTTTGATTTCTTTTTGCACACTTTGCAAAAATTGCTATAAAACACAAACTTGTAACTCCATTGTATCGATATTTGGCACAAGTAAAGAGCGTATAAAGGTACATTCACGTACCAAGTTTGCTATGAATCTGATAAATATCCAAGGAGTTATGAGCGTTTATTCACGTAAAAAAAGATGAAACTTTTGTCACAGCTACAAGGTAAACCAAGTATAGGAATAACTTGAAAATTGGCGTGTACATAGGCTGATCATCGTAGGAGTGCCTTTTGATGGTTATAACAGCAACAAACTTACAGCTACAAAGTTATAAAGCAAAAACCAAGCAAGTGTAAAATCCCGGGATCGAGATACTCTAATCGAACAGTCACTGGGGGGGGGGCAAAAATAAGGTGCATAAAAGATGTCGAAAAAAATGAACTGATCATGACCAGAGTTCGAACCAAGGACCTCCATACCTAACTCCTGCATCCTTAACCACTGAACCGGCCGATCACTTTACTTAATTTCTACCTTATAAATGAAAATAAGTAAAACTGATCTACCAATAGAAAATCTAGATTGTTATAGAACATTCTATGTGTGTTCTATTAGATGATTTCAGCGAAAGCAAAAACGTACGCTCTATTAGATCAACACTTTGACGCTCAATCTAGTAGCTGTTTCATCAAAACAAAGCCATTTTCGTATCGATCAGTGGTATATTTGTAGTATTAACTTAGTTTTGCCCCCAGGCGGTCTGCGAGCAGACTAGTATGACCGACTCGCGCCAATCATCATCATCATAATCATCATAATAAGTGCTATGCTAGCAAAACTTGTGATACAACAGCCTGGAAATCATATCCCAGTAAAAAGGTGCAGGATTTAGCTTTTGAAATACAAAAAGAAGTGAAATCCACTCAAAAACAGCCAAGCTGTAAAAAAAGAGTGCAGCCCTCAAAAACCTGGGTGAAAAAAGTTGTGAAATCAAAGGTGGTGGTCAAGAAATGGCTGCAATGATGTTAATGCTAGAAAAATTTAATAATGGCTGTGTGCATTGTTAAAATTTATTAGCATTAACATCATTGCAGCCATTTCTTGGCCGCCACCTTTGATTTCACAACTTTTTTCACCCAGGCTTTTGAGGGCCGCACTCTTTTTTTACAGCTTGGCTGATTTTGAGTGGATTATTATTACTAGGACAAGGTCACACAAAACCAAGTACATTTGCCAACACAGCAACCTAACTTTCAAATACAACAGTCATTATCTTTCAGTAAAAGTACCGTACTAGTGTAGTGCATGGCCTCCACAACAGTGACTGACTGGATTAAACTCAGCAACAACTCACACAAGACACTTACAAGACTAACTTGCTGAGTGCACAATACAAATATATATCAAGACACACGGTTAGGTGTTGTGTGGCCAAGAAAGTCAGCGACCACACCATGATCAAGACACACGGTAGTGTGTTGTGCGGCCAAGAAAGTCAGCGACTACACCGTGAGTATATTGACAGGAAGAAAGAAAACAGCTTTTTCACGCGTGCATAGCTCCATGGCCCCTTCTCCAAAACACACTATTTTTGCATTATAGCTGTCCCCCAGGTAGGGTACGCCACACAGCAAATTTGATTAAATTCGCAACAGCCATTTGCAAAATATGGGCGTTCAAAGTTTCGTTTTAATTTCTTCATTTTTTCTTCTTATGCCGTACAGGGGCTATGGGGGCTTTGATTTCTTTTTGCACACTTTGCAAAAATTGCTATAAAATGCAAACGTGTAACTCGATTGCCTCAATCTTTGGCACAAATGAAGAGCATGTAATGGTGGATTTACGTACCAAGTGTGCTGTGAATCTGAGGAATATTCAAGGAGTTATGAGCATTTATTCACGTAAAAATGATCAAACTTCTGTCACGGCTACAGGGTAAACCAAGTATAGAAATAACTTGAAAATTGGCGTGTAGATAGGCTGATCATCGTAGCAGTGCCTTTTGATAGTTTGAATAGCAATAGAGTTACAGCGACAAAGTTATAAAACAAAAACCAAGCAAGTGTAAAATTGTGGGATCGAGATACTCTAATAGAGCAGTCACCACGGGGTAAAAAAAGTGTGCAAAAAATGTCAAAAAAAACTTACCAGAGTTCGAACCAGGGACCTCCATACCTGCATCCTTAACCACTGAATCACTACTACCTTGGCTGATCACCTCACTTAATTTCTGCTTTATAAATGAAATTTCTAGTTGAAATCTGCTTATAATCAAATGTTTGTAATTTCATAGATCTACCAATAGAAGTACTAGATTGTTCTAGAACATTCTATGTATGTTGTGTTAGAAGTCCTCAAAAAAATGTGCACTCTATTAGAGCATTACATTAATATTATCAAAAATTGAATTAAATCATGCAATGAAATACATTTATAAGTCTGTCTTCAATCATCATCATTGTATCTAAATAGAAAAGAAGAAATGTGAGTAAAAACAAACCTCAAAGTCAGCCATAGGCTGGTTTTGGGGTTTTATAAAGTACAAAAAGATGTGAAATCCACACAAAAATGGCCAAGCTGTGAAAAAGTGGTGTGGCCTTAAAAAGCCTGGGTGAAAAAAGTTGGGAAATCAAAGGTGACAGCCAAGAAATGGCTGCAATGATGTTAATGCTAAAAAATTTTAATAATGGCTGTGTGCATTGTTAAAATTTATTAGCATTAACATCATTGCAGCCATTTCTTGGCTGCCACCTTTGATTTCACAACTTTTTTCACCCAGGCTTTTTAAGGCTGCACCATTTTTCACAGCTTGGCTGTTTTTGTGTGGATATATATAAAACATCAAAAGATTGGTTACTCTACAAGCTCAATAAACATGTTTAGGTTACAATGACAAGGTGTAAGTCTGGCTCACTACAAGAGTATCATGTATTAATATTTCATGCTGTGAGGTAGAATTATTATTACTGTAGGAAGTGGTCACCATACAAATGTGTATGCATGGTTGTTATGATTCAATTTTGCAGAATTTCCACAACTGCTGACCATGTGAATTAGTTACCTTTGTCATGATAATCATAATAAGTTACCACAAATATAATGTGGACTGACTCGCAATTATAAAGTTTGTACACTTTTACTTATTGATACAAAAAAAAAATGTATCTATAGTCAATAATGTGCACTATAAACTATATAGTCACAATAATATATGTACCAGGGGGTTGTCATGTTGGTGTATGTACTTGGTTGTATGTGACCCGGTCCTAGTAATAATAATAATAATAATAATAATAATAATAATAATAAATGTAGAATAGTTCTTTGGTATTCCTTTTTGGTTGTAGTGACTCAACATTAACAATGTGGTCCTACAGCTAGCACACACATCAGTGCTCAAAGCAGTGTGTTAAAAATGATCTGCACATTGTCTGGTCAAAGCAGTGAATGACCTACCAAAGTATAAATTTGTCCTGTACCACAATTCTATATACAAGATTAGCACACTGAGCAAGTGCTGAAAATGTCATAACACAATGTACACACTGTTTCTAGTCAAGTACAACTGGAATAAAGGTGATTTGAGCTATCAAACTGCAAGTTTTATGCATCCCACAAGTCAAAGGTAACACTGTTCTAAATATATTTTACACTTTTATAGCTGACAAGTACAAGTAGGCTGGTATTCAAATGTCAAGTCTGTTTTAGGTATTCACCCTGTTGCTTGTGATCACTCACAAACCATCAACAAATTGCTTAATGAAATCCCACTGGATGAATTCCAGTCAATATTACATATTTCTGGTCAACTTTATGCCCAAACATTGCATGCATGAGTAAATTACTTTTTAAAAATGTAAATTTTCTGGATGCTTTGTTCTTAGTGAAGATAGGCTCTAACAATGAAACCCTGCATATCATCTTATTCACCTAAGCAAGAGGAGCTCAAAAATCTTTGTTTTGTTATAGTACACCAAAGGTTACATAAGTTATGGGAGTTTGTTTACATCGCATCAAAAAGCGACAGTACACGGTTGGTCTTTCTTCACTAATTTTTCCTTTGTATGTAGTGAACAAAAGTGATACAAGGACAAATTTACACAGCAATCAATTTTCCTATTCATGGCAAACATGACGGTGCAAATTTCAACTCTGTATGTCATTGCATGTGGTTGTAAGTTATAACTGTTTTAGTAAGTGCCTATAATTAACATCCTACGTCAGCCTGGCCCACATGCACTCCTGCTGCATGGAATGCGCTAGCCCTATAAGCATAGTTTAAGGTCAGCCCAGGATATTGCTGGATGCTAGGTGCTAAGTGCACCTGCATCTGCCTTAGTCAAAAAGCTAGCTGCTTTATCTCTATTGCTATAGCAAATTCATATCAAGCAGCCTGACTGCGCCCATGTCCTGGGTTGCCAAGTGTGTTAATCTATTTATACAAATTGCATGAGCATGTGTGATTACCTTGGTTTGGCAATGTTAGTTTATATAGACAGGGGTGAATGGGTGGGTGTTTTGGCATCTTTATGGCAGATGACAGGATTCAGCACAAGCAATTCCAAGCAGCACCTGTTACCACAAGAGTAGCAATCACACGATAAATGTACGCATGTGCAATGGTATTAAATATTATCGATTGTGGATTCTAATTCATTTAATCACAGGCTTCCTTGTCTGTTAACCTTATTTACAGTGAAAAATTGTGTTTAACATCCTACATCAGCCTGGCCCACATGCACTCCCGCTGCATGAAATGCACTAGCACTATAAGCATAGTTTGGGGTTAAATTGAGCAGCCCAGGACATTACTGGATGCTAGGTACTAAGTGCACCTGCATCTTCCTTGGTCAGGAAGCTAGCTGCTATATCTCTATTGTAGCAAGTTCTAAGTCACATCAAGCAACCTGACTGCACCCAATTTCCCCCAAACTTTTCCAGCATGGTAGTATTAGAGAGAAATGCTTCAGAACACTAAGTATGGCACAATGAAGTGGCAGTCAGTGAGCATTGCACAATTAGCAACAAACAGTGAGCAATGCATGATGAGCAACAAACAGCAAGCAATGCACGATAAGCAACAAACAAAGAGCAATGCACGATTAGCAACAAAAATGAATGATAAGCAACAAACAATGAGCAATGCATGACAAGTAACAAACAATGAGCAGTGCACAACAAGCAACAAATAATGAGCAATACATGATAAACAGCAAACAATAGACAATGAGCAATGCATGATAAGTACAAACAATGAGCAATGTGGGATAAGCAACAAACAGCAAGCAACGCATGATGAGCAAGCAATGCACGACAAGCAACAAATGTGACTGAATTTGACAAAACAAGGCTTCGACGCACAAAGCTTTGTTAGGAGATATGGCGATTTTAAGGAATCATTGTGTAATAACTTCCCAGTGCCTACAGCTGTGCAAACAAAATTTGCACCAATTGTTCATCTGTTCACTAGCTATCACTGAGTGGGTGTATACATTTCTGATACCCAAAATTTGCCCTGTTTTGAGCAGCTTTTTCGAGCGGGTAATAACATCACAGATGGTAGTAATAGGGTGGGAGGGTGGGGGTGGACGGTGGTCTTAATATACGGGTATAAAATGAAGTAAGAAGACGATTGGAATCCAGAGACCAAGTTTGGGCTCTCCATGGCCCTCCATGGCCCTCAAATTACTCCAAATTGACTGAGAACACTATTGGCGAGCTCTCTGTGAAGTCCCAGCTCACTACACACCATTATCACAAAGCCATGGCCATTTAATGGTGCCAATCTCACACTCGTGGCTTTGACAGGGTCGGAAGAAAGCTGCTACAGAAACCAGACTTGTCAGTGCTGAAGGAAGTACAGTGTGAAATATGATAGTGTATTAGACCAACAATCCATTTCTGGTAAAATCGTAAGTTTGATTTTGTGTGTGTGGAAGCCTTGTTATGTGAAATCCGGTCACAAATAATGAGCAATGCATGATGAGCAACAAATAATGAGCAATACACAACAAACATTGAACAATGCACAATAAGCAACAAACAATGGGTAATACATGACAAGCAACAAATAATAATTAGCAGTGCATGATAAGCAACAAATAATAATTAGCAGTGCATGATAAGCAACAACAGCGAACAATGCATGATGAGCAACAAAAAATGAGCAATGCACGATAAGCAACCAATAATGAGCAACAAGTGATATATGCAATTACAATTGTAAGGACCTGCTACTATTACGTTGTATTGAATACCCGACCATGGAAGACCACATAATGCATTGTCACCACCCCTCCTACATGATTCTCTCAAGTTGAGGTGCAAGTGCATGCTCTCATATCTACAGTATTGAATCTCATGTCTGCAAGCAATGAAACTAAATTATAATGTTTAATGAGGATGAATCAGGGTACTGGATTAAGACATGCATGGCTGCTGAAGTTTCCAAAAACAGACTTCGATGATAAAAGAAGCAGGGTATTTCACTAGAAACCGTTATATGATGTGTAACACAATACTGTACAACATACAGGAGATGCAGTTTATACCATAGAACTGTATGCTGTATTATTGACACTGAACACTGAAGATGGAAATAATTCAGCTAGCAAGCCAGGTAAAGGATGAACAGAAGTATACAAAATAATACAAATACACAACAAACAATCATGTTAACATACTATTAATTTTGTTCATCACCTGGAACATGTCCACTGGCACCTGGCATGGCAACTTGGAACTCAATGTGCCACCTGAACATACTTGTAATCTTGTTTTTTACATGTAAAGTGGCCTCTGGCATCACTTGCGCCTGTTTGCTAATCTTCTCCTTTGCACAATCTGAAATTAAAGCATGGGTGTGGTACTGGGTGTTATATAGAATTACACGTACATTTAAGTCATCAGCATGAACAGGTAAAACGATTAAAGGGTTGTGCGTTTGTTCGCAGGTGAATCTATCCCCGGTTAGTTCATGTCTCTAGGCCTCATAGTTTTTGAGAACATTAATTATTAATTATTTATTTATGACATAATTTTAACCGCATTTCTTATTATTCTTAGTACTTGGTTGTATAATTATTATTATTATTTAAATTATTATTATTATTATTATCTAGGACCGGGTCACATACAAACAAGTACATACACCAACGTTGCAACCTACCCATTGGGCAAGTATAAACAGTGCCATAGCCAGCACTCAGAGCAGTGTGTGTGTTGGTAGAAATGACACATATGCATACGTACACAGGCAAGGGAGTTTAACTGGCATCAGAAAACCACAATACTAAAACACAACTTACACAAAAACCAAGTCAAGTATTGAAAGTTTGTATTGTAGGTGTGACATGTCTCTGAAGATGACTCAGCAGTGAAGTGAGGCTATGCACAACAAGGGACGTGGTGAAGGCACAATTGGCAAATGATCCCAATCAAGCCAATATGGCACAATATAGACTCTGTTGTAACTAGAGGCCACTGGTGATGTGCCAGTATATCAGCAGTGTGGCATTGGCACTAGTTGGCACAGTGATGACAGTCTACAATATTATGCATACAGCCATGCACAACATACAGGAGATAGTTACACATTGTTGTATATGCAGCAATGCATCTTCTTGTTTATTACGGACTCACAGTAGAGTAGTAGTTAAGCCAGGTAGAAAATAATTCCAGCTAGCAAGCCAGGTGAAGGAAGATGTACAATACAAGTATTACATTGAAACATACTCATTACCTTGTTGCATCAGCTGGTTGTTTACGAGCGCATCAGCTGGTATCCCAGCTGGTTGTTCACTGACGCCTGAAGTACATATCCTGCATACAAAATACACAGTTACAAACATTTAAACATACTTTTAATCTTGTTGTTTACGTGTAAAGTGGCCTCTGGTTCTCCTGCAATCACTCCATGGACATTTACTAATCTTCTCCTTCATGCAATCTGTAATTAAGCAAGGGTGTGGTACTGGGCATTATATAGAATTACACATATATGGTCAAGTCATCAGCACAAACAGGCGCACTTATTATATGGTTGTGCCTTCATTCACAGGCGAATCTATCCCCACTTAGTTCATGTCTCTAGACCTTGTAGTTATTGAGAACGTTAATTATTTAATTATTTATTAATTTATTATTTATGACATAATTTTAACCGAATTTCTTATTATTTTTATTACTTGGTTGTATAATAAAAATAATAAAAACACAGCAACATACTGGATATATAATAGTGATTAAACCATTACAAAATCAGTCAATCAGCTTGGGTGCACCCTGCACCTGAAAGCTGAAGAACTTGTCTAAGAGCTCCCAACAGAGCAGACTTTTGAAGTAGATACCAATTCAATTCTGGCAAATCAAGTCTTTTAACCAACATCTTCTGCAACAACTATAGGAACAACACTAGTTCTCATATTCCATAGGCGCTCAACTTCAATTCTTAAATCTCTGTACTTCGAAATCTTCTCAATTTCTTTCTTGTTAACTCTTTTATCAGTAGGAACTGAGATGTCTACAAATGATACCTCCTTTTTCACTTTATCAAAATAGTGATGTCTGGTCTCCAGGCACCAATAACTCTGTCACAGTATATGTTAAAGTCCTAAAAAATTTTAACTGAATTGGTTTCAACAACTGTGGCTGGTACATGTTTCCACCACTTGCAGTCACAGTCCTATCCATACTTTTTACAAAGAAGTCAATGTGTATAGCAAGCAACATGATCATGTCTCATTTAATATTGGTGGCTTGCCAATTGTGAGCATCCAGAAACCAAATGCTGTACAGTCTCAAGGTGATCAGCACAAGTCTGCATAATGGTGAAACATCATGATTATGCAAATGAATGATTGCATTGGTAGACAACACCTGTTCCCTAGTAGCAACAAGAAATCCTTCAGATTCAATGGAGAGATCTCCCTTGGCCAGCCAATAGGAGCTCATACCACTATCCCACACATTATTACAGAAACATTCATAAAATCCATGTAATGGCTTGTTTAAATAGTGATCAAAATGTCCAGATGACCTATCTGACTGAAACGGCTCTAGAGATTGGGACTCGTATAGTATTTCTGTCTTCTTCACTTAAAAACTGGAAAGCACCAGGATCAGACCAGATTCATGGCTTACACATGCATAGTCTCCATCCTAGAATCGCTGCTTAATTACAACATGTTTATACACATGGCCCTCCTCAATGGATGACAACAACACACAAAAACAGGCAAACATAAAAAGAGAGGTAATTACAAAATGTTACATTGATTCCTTAAGATAAAAGCCCTTTGCGGAGGATATAAAAGAATTATAGTTACAATTCACTAGAACAGTGGTAGTTAATGAATTCCACCATGCAGAAGTAGATGACTGGAAGTACTTCTTGGTACTTGATAGATGGCAATTTATCAGGTTGGCAAAACTGTCTTTACAGTGTGTGTTATAGTTGTGTTGGGGTCCAAACATGATGGGTGGATTAAAAAGTAAACACGGTTTGCTATTGTAATGTGTATGACATAATTATGATGATTTGAACATAATCTGATAGGGAATTGGTAGCCAAGACGATGTGAAGAGACATGATCATATTTCCTCAAGCACTTTTTGATATGAATGGCTCTATTTTGTAAGCGCTGAAGATGTGCCACTTGTAATTTATTATGGAGTGGTCCCCATGCAGGTAGTGCATGTCAATTCTGGGTAGAATCAGGGACTCACTTAGCATCTTCAGTATTTCAGACATTACTGACTTGCGGTATATGTTGAGCATGCATAAATAGTATGATATCTTTTAACACATATTATTCACCTGAGCTCTCCACTGCAAATTGTTGTCAAATATATAGCTACTTTATATAGTGAGGTATCTTAGCAAAATTATTGTTACAGGATGGATAAAGCACCATTTTTGTTACACAAGTTCTTTTATGATGTACTTATCAATATTAGAAGGGGTGCCCACCAAACCTAAATATGTGTTGGTTGAAAACATAATGGCCATCAAGTAACCCCAGTACAGTACATTTATGGGATATCATACACTTGAATATGGAATGAAATGCACTTACATAGTTTTCCTATTTTCATTGAATTATATTTGGCATTCAATATGTACAGACTTGTCAAATGAATTAGTAAATGGCATTGAAAGTTAACTTTTGCATGTGTGCAATTTGAGTAGTCTTCTTAGCCCAGTTAGTGGTTGTTACTACCAATGTTTAAGATGCATGTTCACAACCACGCTTTGGTTAATGCATCAACAGGCATTTGGACTAGTTAACAATATACAAATTTTGGCTCAAGCTATAGCTCATGCACACCATGCAGTTTGGAAATGACTTAATATTTGACCCATAAAGAAGACTACTCAAATTTCACATGCACATCCTGCAAAAGTTAACTTACAGTACCATTTACTGATTTTCATTTGGCAAGTTTGTACATATTGAATGCCAGCACCTTTTAAAGTTTCCAGCAATGTGAAAGATTTAGTATTGTCTTTATGACAAGCTAGTTTAAAGATGCAAGGGTAGGTTGTTCAGCAAATGCATTTGCTGAACAACCTATCCTCATCTTTAAACTAGTTTGTCATAAAGACAATACTATCTAATCAAAAACAGCCCAGCTATAAAAAAAGGGTGCAGCTTCCAAAAAACCCAGGGTGAAAAAAATGTGAAATCCGAGGTGGCGGACAAGAAATGGCTGTAATGGTAGGTTAATGGCAAAAAATTTAATATCGACAATTCAGGTGAATTTGCATTGCCTCCTCCAAGTTTCACTATAGGATTCAGCACCAAATTCACCTGAATTGTCATTATTACTTTTTTTGCTATTAACCTACCATCACAGCCATTTCTTGGCTGCCACCTTGGATTTCACATGTTTGTTCACCCTGGCTTGTTTGGAGGCTGCACCCTTTTTTACAGCTGGGCTGTTTTTGATTTGATAATGATAAGCAAGTAGTACTTAGCTGCTTTCCAAAAGGATTCTTTTCCTGCGCTGATATAATTATAATAAAATTATTTTTACAGTTCCCACTCCTACCATCACTGTTACTACCCCCAGTAATCAGACAGTTGGTCAGTCATTTACTCTGGAATGTAATGTGACTACTGTGAGAGGTATCACCAGTAGAGTGGACATTGTGTGGAGTAGTGATGGTACAGAACTAGAGAGAGTAGAAGGAGTTAATATTAGCTCAATGACAAGCAGTACTACAGTGTACACAGACACTTATACTATATCACTACTAACAACATCTGATGATGATAAAGTACACCAGTGTGAGGTGGTGATCAATTCTAACACAACAGTGACAACTAACAATAGTATTACACTGGATGTGACTGGTGAGTAATAAATCAAGACTCACGGTAGTGAGTTGCGCGGCCAAGGAAAGTAGGGCATGTGACTACCTTGAGTTATTTATATGAATGACTAACTCTAATAGAATGCACACCTAAAATCTACCTTTGAAACTAGTCTTTTGAAAAAAAAACCCACAATACTTTGGTATATTGTTATTAAGCGTATTACTAAGTAAGTATCCCTGTCATATCTCAGTAACGTCGCATGAAATTTTGCTGAAAACGTCGTATTCTTCTCCTTCACATACTCGTTAGCACGAACCATCCATTTTTGACGCTTATATCTTAGACTGTGTTAGTTCCACAGCCTTGGATTTACTATCACAAGTTCTTTGGCTAGTTAAGTTTCTTCAGTACAAATCTTGGAACTCTACCTCTCTTGCAAGAGCCACCACAAGCAATTTTCTCAAAGTTTGGTTCATTCACTCTTGCGCTTCATGGGACAATCTTTGATATGTAATTCAACATAATTATGTGACTGAATTTTGGAAAATCACCCTTATGGTCGTGCCTGAAACAATTAGAATTTTTGAAAGTAGCATGATGCTGTTACTAGCAGAAAGCACTTTTCAAATATGTCTAAAAATTTTCTTGTAATTCAGGGTATCTATGGTTTATTCTATGCTTAATTGGGTAGGAATTTAACTTATAATGAGCTAAATATTTGATGTGTCAAATGCGCCCATAAGGGTGATTTTCCAAAATTCAGTCACATATGGAGTAGTTTCACTTGATTATGACCTGCCATTTTTCTGGGAAATGGTGAGGTAATTTCCATAAGCGTGCTCATAAGATAATAACGTCACCTACGCTAATTGTTGATTTATTTTGCGATCTTTTAGAACCCTATCTTAAATTTATAACACCCCTAACTACAGTAGCATTTATTTACAGTCGGTGAACTCGGTGAATTCGGCCATTTATTTGCAGTCAACGCTAAGTGAATCAGTGTGGTGAACTCGGTGAACTTGCTATCATATGCTATTCTTGTAGCTAAGTGTTTGTTATTCAGTTGTTATTTAATAATCAGGGTCTGAAGTAGTTAATGCAGTCCACAATACGGCTTTATTTGTGCATTTCAAGGGATAATCCAGTATAATAAGAAGTTTGGGGCACATTCTCAGAAATGGCTTTTACTCAATCTGTTCACTGATGGTTTTAATGGTGCCCAGAAGCCATACCTTAGGTTGCAACACCGACAAGTACCTGCCTACTTGTACCAAACTACATTTTTTTGGTTTTGCCACTTCATGTCCCAAGCTATGATGTAATACACACAATAACTGTTGAAGCTGTTGTGACAACCAAAGGTGGCTTGTATGAAACTATTACCTTATGCATTAATTTTTTTTGTCTTGATTGATATTACTCAGTAACAAAAATGTGTGATATCCTAAAACAAAAACAGCCATGGAGCTGTAAAAAAGGGCACTACCAAGTAAAGTAGGATCAATCAAACAAGCTTATTCAACATAACTGGTAAGAACAAGGACTGATATCAAGTTGTGACCAAGTGAATATAGCATTACCCATTCTCTTTTTACCTAGCTATAGCTACAGTATATAATAAAACTAGAGCAAATACACATGCAAATGTTATTAAATTGTCGTTTGGCTGCTTTTTTTGTAGCATGCGATTTTAAAAGCGGCCAAATGACAATTTAACAACAGTTGCATGTGTATTTGTTCTAGTTTTATTACATAGCTATAGCTAGATACAAAGAGAATGGCATTCACTTGGCCGCAACTTGACTTGTTCTTACCGGTTGTTTTACAGATTGATCTTGGTAACATTCCAATCTGCTTGGCCGCAATTTGATATCAGTCCTTGTTCTTAGCAGTCATGTTGAATAAGCTTGTTTGATTGATCCTACTTTGCTTGGCAGTGCCTTTTTTTACAGCCCCAAGGCTGTTTTTGTTATAGGATAGTTATTTCACTGAGAACTGCTAGTGAGATTTGTAAATCAAGTGATAGTTATTATATGTATATTTAGCTCAATATTTAAGTAAAAATGTAGTGATATATAACCAAGATTTGTAAATGCATATCTGGTCTTCTTGCACACTTACATATCATGGCAATTGTACTAATTCTTACATACATACATACATACATACAGTTCCTCCTACCACCATCACCACATCACCAAGTGGTACAGTACAAGGAGCTGTGGTTGGTGATCCCCTACTTGTCCAGTGTATGGTTGATACAGTTGATGGAGTGGAGTCCAGTTTAGTAAACATCAGTTGGATGGGACCTGGAGGAGATTTAATAGTGAATACTAGCAGTGTGACTGTCAGTCATACCACATCCAGTGATAACACTTATAATAGAAGTCTGATCTTTACCAAACTGTTTGAGGATGATGCAGGAATATATACATGTAGTGTATTAATATTTGAAAACAATAGATCAAGCTCTTTTGAACTACAATCCCTTGTTGGTAAGAATTAACATATTCATGTTGTATTGGTGACATGCAGCACCTGTACATCATGTGACTGTATGTAAAATAAATTTATAGTATAGTGTGTGTGTGTGTGTGTGTGTGTGTGTGTGTGTGTGTGTGTGTGTGTGTGTGTGTGTGTGTGTGTGTGTGTTGATCAAAAGCTACCATAAGTGTGTTACAAATCAGTTGTGTTATGTATCATCTATAACACTCTGACTGCTTATTAAGTTTTTTTAGCACAAAGATCATCAAAAGTAACCCATACACCACATCGCCATAGGTAAAACCACCACAAACCATGAATACGCCATTGTTTTGAAATAATGAAGGCAACATGATTATAGTTCACAACACTGCTCAGTAATGGCTATCCTTATTTATGGAAATGACAAATTTGAAAATGGTTTTAAAAGCACAGTTTATAGTTGGCACCAGCCATCATCATACAAAGACACTTAATTTTCTAATGTACTAGCAAACAAAAACAGTAGGACTGCTCTTTACAAATCCATCGCAATGAAGTTATGTGCTCAACATACGAACACAATATTTAGTCCAGAGTAGTGTTGATAACACTTTGGCATCAATACATTAAACAATAATTATTGTGAAGCCCAAGCTCAATAACTACCAGCATATAAACCAATAACTTTCTCTCTACTACAAGTAAGTGCCTTTCATACACACATACACACACGCGCACGCACGCACGCACATGCACACATACACATACACCAGTTGTGGCTCTAGGGAGGTTTCTGACGTTTCCGGAAACCGGTCACGTTCAGATTGAGATACTCTAATAGCACAGTCACAGTGGTCAGAGCAGAGAGCTATGTAGGTATAATTAAGGATTTTTATGTGCTTTATCAGTGATATTTAGTGGAGGGCAGCTATTCTCAGCATGCAGTTACCTTTTTTGGTCTTCACCAAAAGTCTAACTATGCTCTCAGTGATCAGAAACCAGTCTCCAAAAATCCTGGAGCTGCCCTTGCACACATACACACATGCACGCTCACATACACCCACACACACACACACAAACACACATAGACACCATGTTCACAAACCAGATACAAACCTCATGTATCTGTTACAACTTTTATTTGTGTCTTTATTGGGAAAATGCATGCAATAAATTATCCAAAGCTATGAATTAATAATATTATTCTTACAGTTCCCACTCCTACTGTCACTGTGACTGCCCCTAGTAATCAGATAATTGGTCAGCCATTAACTCTGGAATGTAATGTGACTACTGTGAGAGGCATCAGCAGTAGTGTGGACATTGTGTGGAGCAGTGATGGTACAAAACTAGAGAGAGTGGAAGGAGTTAATATTAGCTTAATGACAAGCAGTACTGCAGTGTACACAGACATTTATACTATATCACTACTAACAACATCTGATGATGATAAAGTATACCAGTGTGAGGTGGTGATCAATTCTAACACAACAGTGACAACTAACAATAGCATCACACTGGATGTGACTGGTGAGTATTACTTGTGATATTGATATGTAAAAGTTATATCATCACTTGGGTGTGCTCACCAAATAGGTGAAAATACATTCTCTCCATTAGTGTTATTTAAACATCAATTGTGCATGGGCTATGGTACTTGCAAAACATTATTCATGCACTATACAGTCTGTATACTAGTGATGCACCGATACCACTTTTTCACTACCGATCCAATACCGATACATTTGAGGCCAGAAATGGCCGATACCGATCTGATACCGATACTTTGCCCCACAGGCATTTCTCACAAGAAACAGCTAGTGATTTAGCTTACTAAACTCATTCGCTACTCTCATTAACTGCAGTTTGCTGGTTTTGTGGCTATCAATTACGGGAAGATAATAGTTTATGGTTTCAATGAATCTTATTTCGTGGCTTACTTCAGTTTCCACTGTACTAATAATGCTAGCAGCTGGCTTCTTTTAAGGAATTCATGGCTTATATCAGCTTTTGCTCAACTCCGTTCAATGCGCTATGTACACCGCCATCTTGATAAGTAATTAAATGACGTCATTCAAAGTATCGGTTGGTATCGGGCATTTATAGCTTTACCGATACAAGTCCGATACCGCCAAAATAGGGCCGATACCGATACTAGTATCGGTATCGGTGCATCACTACTGTATACAATGCTTTTCTAAACAAGCAATTGTGGGCTTCACTCATTTTAATTATAACCCCATTAAGGATGCTTAAAATAGACTAAGATGTTAAGGTAAGTGTTTAAGAGTCAGGTTATTGACCTTGAGTGCATCTGAACGATCTTTCACACGGCTGAAATGTGCTGTGTATAAGAACAATCCCCACATTGTGAAAATGATTAGTGAGGACTAAACAATGAATGCCAAGTCACACAAATGCTTATTCCTTCAAGAGAACACTTAGCCTAATTACGTTAATATATTAGAATATATGCTAACTGAAACAGCATAGAAAAGCACAGTGTAAAACTTAAGCAGTTGAATATATCAAACAGTATGGTAGTACTGTGTTTAGAAGGGTTCCCTTTAAAGTGATGATAGAAACACTGCATCTAAAAACCATCATTGTAATGTCAATGTCATATGTAATGAGTATCATCTTGAATAGTCTTACTCCAATCAATATCAAATACAGCATTAGAAACAAGAAACCACTTACAGGCTATCAGATATAGAAATCATCAAAACCCGTCTACCTCCCTTACTGCCTAAAAAAGAAGTGCATGGCCACAATTTTATGCCACAATATCAAACTCATTGGTGGGATGTACCTTTTGTGGTTCCAATGAATCTCTGCCTGCCCTCTGTGCTATGCCATTCCTTTTATCTTCAATTGAATAATTGTATTTTTCATGCTAGGAAACCATATACCAAGGCCAGCAATGCGTTGATTTTCCATATTGACACTTTCCATAAAGGAGCATATGTGACTGGATTTATAAAAAGGGGTCTTCCACACACATCCAATTTACCAACTTTGACAATCCATAACTTCAGATTGGAAAAAGCTAATGACTTGAAATTTGGTCAGCAGTGAGTACCAACATAGCTTAATGAATGGAGAATATTGCAGGTTTATACTGTATGTTACTTGAACACAAAATTTATGGTCTTCCAAGTTCATAGAATTGGATGTGTGTGGAAGACCTCTTTCCCAAATCCGGTCACATATTTAGAAGCCACAAGACTAACTGAGATGCTTTAACAGACTGTAGTATCCTTGATGGTATCAGGTAGCAGCTACGCTGTGCTTATAAAACAATTCCAATGGGCCATGCCCCCTTAAATATCATCAGAACATGCTACTATACCTCTAATATTCAGTGAGTGCTAAGGCCATGCCCCTCAATGATCTAGCCTTGTAGAAAACAAGGTATTGTACCACACCTCCTAACTTAATCTACCGTGTAGTACTGTAGTGAGATTGAGGTATTCTAATGCAACAGTCACAACCACACATGACTTTTATAGCTATGCTCTAACAAAAGTATTTATAAACTAGTGTAATAAAAAGTTAATGATTTTAAAAATGAAATAGGCTCCAACAATAAAACATAGTGAAACAAGGGATGATGATAGCTACTGTATGAGGGAAAATCTCTACTTAGCATTGTAGCAATGTGGAAAAACATGTCAATTTAGGGATTTTCCCACAATGCCAAGTAGAGATTATCAATCATAGCTACTATCATCTCTTAATTCACTATACTACTTTTTGTTGCTGGAACTCTACTTCATTTAAATTTATTTTTTTAAGTTTAATTACACTACTAGAATCAAAGGGTCTAATGCTTTGTACTGCCTCAGCATCAAAGGAATTTATATCATGATATTGTCCTAACCACAGAATATCATGGTATTGTCATGTGGTCAGGGCAATAAATGAAATATAACTCTGTAGTTTCCTTTGATCTCAGGTGTCAAAGTGATGTACATACACAGCATAATTCATACACAAATACTGACTGTATTTATTCCGTCTACATTTTGGTGTTGGAACTAATAGTCCAAAAATTCTACCTTGGCTCAAACAAAAACAGACCACAGTCCCCAATAGTGAATAACATTAGAGTCATTTATAGATTTCAGGTTCGTTTTGTTTTGTTATAGGGAGTTTTTTAAAATAGTTGTTCCAATACTGAATAAAGATGGGGTTAGAATATGTAGTATTGGAACACTATTTTTGCTGTGATAATTGTATTAGTAGCTTAATTTTATGACAACAGCTTTTGGACACAATGTGCATTTGTAGATAATTTATAAATGATAAAATTGCAAGCCAATTTTGGCAGCTACATACATGACTAAAAATTTCATTTATTAACTATTTAAATCCATTCATATTTTAGAGAACCTAGGGTACAAGAAAACAGCCTCTACAACCATGCCATTTTATACAGATTTTTCCACAAGTGTGGTTGAATCACAGATGTCCACGGTGGGGAGGGTGGCAAGGTGAGCTCCAGCTAGGGTTCAAGATGGACAAGAGTATTAACAGTATCCTCCAGGTTAAAATAAACGCTTCTAGGAGCTCTGAATACATAAGATGGCAAGTATACCATATTTTGCTGCAGCAAAAAATCACTTCATGTGCCAGTTACTAAATGTGAATTAGAACCCTCATCTTTTGTATGCGTACATATAAACTGTTGGGTTTCTCAATATGGTCTTATATGTTTATTCACATTATCCCAGGCGGTGTTCAACATATGGTGATGTGTATTATCAAGCAAAGCACTTTTTGCTTGTCTTGAAACTTTAGTACTAATTTTCTATTATACATACAGTTCCTCCTCCCACAATCACAACATCACCAAGTGGTACAGTACAAGGAGCTATGGTTGGTGATCCCCTACTTGTCCAGTGTATAGTTGATACAGTTGATGGAGTGGAGCCCAGTTTAGTAAACATCAGTTGGATGGGATCTGGAGGAGATTCAGTAATCAATACTAGCAGTGTGACTATCAGTCAAATCACATCCAGTGATAACACTTATAATAGAAGTCTTCACTTTACCTCCTTGTTTGAGGATGATGCAGGAGTGTACATATGTTTTGTGATGATACTTGAAACTAATAAGTCATCTTCATTTGAAATTCAAACATTAGCTGGTATGTACGTACAGTATATGTGCAATACACATAGTTCAGTTTTATACAACTAAATTTACGTAACTGTAGTGAAAAATTGTGCCTCAGCAGTGTTTCACTATTTTTAATCTAACCATAAAGTAAATCCTTACAATCAATGACATGATAATATTTAAATATAATAAAGATTTTATTCTCACGAAAACAGAAAACAAACCAGCTTTTAGCAATCAAAAGTTTTTCCATATGTATTTCTTTAAGGGTGCTAGCAGATTTTTAAAACCACACAAATGTTGTTCTTTTCACCTTTGATACAGGCTAAAAGGAAGCTACAGGAAAGATTGACCCAACTTTCTACTGTACATGGGCCAAATTATAAGATTGTACCTTGTTTCATTCACATGCTGTTGTCACTCAAAATTAACCCATACATTTTTCTTATTCCATGACACCAGCTGCTTGTACAGGCAACAAATTCGTTGTGAAGGTTCTTCAACCAACTTGTGGAAACTTAGCGCATGGATTTAACTTCTTCTTTCTTGAGTTATGAAACAAACTGTGAGTGCCCGCAAGCAAACTTTGACTTCCGGGCCTTATAACTTCATGCTGGATCACAACAATTATAATTCCATGTGCTAAAAGTTTGCAAAGTTATCACTGATGGCCCACCAAAAGTTTGGTAGAGATCTGACTATCGTGTATCCCAGAATATCACTATTTTCAATGCAGTGTAGAAGTTGTGCACGCCAATGAGTTATTACAACAAATTCCAATAAACCACAAATGCCAACTTATCAAATAACAAGTTATAATGAAGTTCTGAACACAAGAAAAGCTCTTTCCTTTTACATAGTGGATATTGTACCGGTACTGGTTAACAAGTACGAACGGCTATTGTACCAGCATAGTAGTATGCCCTAGTATTTGACTTTAGGGCACACAACCGCTTACTGAACTGTCTTTTCACCCAAGCATTATGATCCTGTAACAATATTTCATGCTCTTATGAATAATTATTAACGAGGCATATAAACAGGGGGTGAAGGAGACAAGGGGAGAGGCACAAACAAGTTCAGATTCACCATCTTAAAGGAAGAGGGGAGAGCACTCTTGAGTTGTAGTTGAAATAACATTATGTATGAAGCAGCACTCAGCATAGTCTTCATGGTTGAAATATATTTTAGGTTGTTGTAAGCCTTAAAAGCAGTTACAATGTTACAACTCTGCCAGCGATACTTTTTTGGAGTTGCTTAGTATACAAGAAAGGTGTTGTTAACCAATTACTCAAACCTGGGCATGAGATGTAGCCTATAATCACATTGTGAACCCATTTGATACAAGTGCTTAACTTATGATGATTAAGGTAGTACTGAGGGGCACCAAAGATGTATCCTTACACAGAGCATAAAATGTGCTATGGACCCAGTGGTAGATTAAAAGTGAGGTGGGGGTATTTAACTAAAGACACTGTTTCAAGATTTTAGCATTGTGCTACATGTCTTTTTTAATAAAAGCATTTTGCTCCCATGATACACCAACTAAACATTCACTACTGCATTGTGGGTGGCTAAGTGTTGGCATACGTATGTACTTAGTCTAATGTACAACTAAATCTCTATAATATTGAAATGCATGTGAACTATTAGCTGTTGTTATGTGGGGCTCCATCCACATAATGATTACTGAATGTGTAGCCATTCTGTTTGTTGGCTTTTTCTTTCAAGTGCATAACTATTAGCACGTTACTCAAGAATTTTCAATCCCCTATAATTGCATCCCGATGGTTGGTCAGTTACTTTACCAAGTGGAAGGTGACTTTTATTTATTTTTATTTTATGAACACTCCCACCAAGATTGGTCCACTTTTTAAATAATTATAAAGATGGCAGTTGTAATAATTTTTTTTTGTCTTAACTGCTTCTTTTAGCAGTCTATTTTTTACCGTAGCAGTAATTTGTATGCACTTAGATGAAAGCACAGACATGAGACTGCTGATAAAAGCATGCCACACCAGTACCTATCCACACTAGTGCTTATCTTTACTATCATAGTAGTAATGTATTGCTATCACTATTGTGATTGAATATCACAATATCACACTATCAATATAGCCATGTGGTATTTGCTTTTCGTCTTAGCAAGATCCTGAATTATTGGTACACTCATGTCCATTCCGGTAGAACTGCACTTTCAAATATGTGATATGTTGGTATTCCCACTAAAGCAATAAAGATAATATACAATGAAATAATAATGTTTGAAAACATAACATTGCACAATTGTATGCACAAACATATAGAATGTTGTGGTAATTAGTAGGCTCCCTGCAGCTGGGGAGGCGAGTTATAAAGTAAACTACCAACCTTAGCATGAGTGGATAGTGGGTAGCACTGGTAACATGGGCACTGGTAGCGTGGGTACATATTACTGCATTACAATACAATAATCATTGGTCATAATTCCTACTTGATAACACTTGTATTACCTATGTCGACTTCACTCATGATACTGTGCATGGCGTATCCAACTTACCTACTATATTCCCATGTTGCCAGTGCTATCCATGTAACCAGTGCTACCCAAGTTACCAGTGCTACTCATGTTACCAGTGCTGCCCATGATACCATTGCTACCCATGTCGCCAGTGCTATCCATGCTACCCATGTTACCAGTGCTACCCATGTTACCAGTGCAACCCATGTTGCCAGTGCTGCCCATGTTACCAGTGCTATCCATGTTACCCGTGCTGCCCATGCTACCAGTGCTACCCATGTTACCAGTGCTATCCATGTTGCCGGTGCTTCCCATGCTACCAGTGCTACCCATTTTACCAGTGCTACCCATGTTGCCAGTGCTACACATGTTACCAGTACTACCCATGTTACCAGTGCAACCTATGTTACCAGTGCTATCCATGTTGCCAGTGCTACCCATATTGCCAGTGCTATCCATGTTACCGGTGCTGCACATGTTACCAGTGCTATCCATGTTGCCGGTGCTACCCATGTTGCCGGTGCTACCCATGCTACCCATTTTACCAGTGCTACCTATATTACCAGTGCTACCCACACTGTTAAGATATGGGTGTTGTACTAGCACCTTTTAAGGGTGCTCAGTTGCATGTTTAAATATAGCACCCTGGGGTGCTATGTAAAGGTGTTATGGGTACACCCCTAGAGTGTCAGGCAGCACTGCTGGAGAGCTATGGGTACACCCCTAGAGTGTCAGGCAGCACTGCTAAAGAGCTATGGGTACACCCCTAGAGTGTCAGGCAGCACTCCAAAGGTGCTATGGGTACACCCCTAGAGTGTTAGATGTACAGTTATGGGGTGTTACAATAACACTAGGCACTTGTCTATTAATTTCCGAAGCCTTGTTGGGGGTGGAGCTCTTTTCATCTTGGTCTGCATGTTATGCATGGTTAATTGGGAAATACATGTAACCTTTGAAATACAGTAATCAAACAAGAATATAATCAAACAAGAATACAGATAGGCTTACTTGCTTTTCTCTATACACTTTATGTAAGTAGCAGTTCGTACTTATAATGTAACCACCAAAAAGATTTTTAATTGTGGGATTTTATTCACAGAATCACCTATTGACACCATGGGTGTTCTCACCACACCCCATCAGAGTTAAAGTGCAACACTTAATATACTATCCCAAACAAGCTAGTTTTAACCAATCAAAAGCAAACAATACCAAGTTTACTCTACATTACTTATATAATCATCCATGCAAGTGCTTATCTTGCATAATAATGACTAGTACATTTTAGCATATATTTTAGCTACAAATCAGCATAATGGATGTTTTTATGATTGCTGTTGAATTTTGGAACTAGGAGAGTTTAGAACTACAAAGAGGGTGCTTGAGCATATCATTACGAGGCTTATGGATTAGGCAACACCAGATATAACAGATTACCATGAGTAGTGTCTTCATGACACCCTGACACAGAGGTGTTGAAAAGCACAAAGGGTGTTCACACACATTCTTTTGGGGTGTTATACATTAGAGAACATCCAACAAGTGTAGTTGTAGCACCTTTACACTATTTGTGAGTGCTATCATAACACCCCTATACATACATAGTAAATTAGGGGTGTCACACCAACACCTGAATTTTAACAATGATGTTACCAGTGCTACCCATGTTACCAGTGTTACCCATATTACCAGTGTTACTATTAACTACACTTTCCCTACTACTGTGGTATATATTAGACAATTACACAATTATGTAATGATGATGTATTGTAAGGACAAGATACTCATAGAACCACCCGAAATGTCTGGAGTGAGTTTCTTCAAATTTGGTATGTAAACTCCCATACCTGGCCGGCACTTCTGTAGCAAATTTGGTTCCAATCAGATAAGGGATCACAGAGCTACATAGGTGTGAAAATCGTGTGTTTTTTTCTTCCTGTTAATATACTCACAGTGTAGTGTGCCGGCTTCTTGGGCCACACGACACACTACCGTGTGTCTTGATAAATCTGTCACATTGCTGGAAACTTTAAAAGGTGGTGGGAAATATTAATAAAATTGTCTAGAATCTAGACAGATTTCTTGGATGGCTACTCTTGCTACCAAACACACATTCTTGCTATTTCCCTTGAAAGTAAAAGTTTGGTTGTAATATTGAGAGTCTGTAACATGGGCTTTTTTTCAAAATTGTCCTAATATTTTAGAAAATGTGTTCAGCACCAGTGCTTAAGCAAACTAATAATCTATATCAATGTTTGAACCACAAGTGGCTATAGCTCATTAGACAAACTATGCTGCAATAAGATGACTATGGCCATTTCAAGCATTTGCTTTGCATTGGTCTGCAAACCGTTCTTTGGTATGCATATCTGGATGCTGTATTATCATGGCAAATTAAGCCACAGAGCCACCACCACTTTAGAATAGACTGTCTTGATGCAATGTTCAGTTGTAAACTAGTTTGTATGGAGGATCATAAGCTCTTGAAGTAATCACATGGACAATTCAGTCTGTTTTATGCTTAGCATCTCAAGTACCTCCAGATACGTAGATTTGTTGCTGAGATATACCGTATGTTTCTGCATGCATCTTTTTGAATCTTGAGTTTCCTTGTGCACTGTCTATTCATGTGGCACTTTATTGTTTCCACTAAAATTGCATGGTGGTACGTAAAATTGCATTCTGTGTAGTCATAGCAATTCCAGGAGACCATCATCAATTACAGCACTATCCATAGCATGCAGTTACTTTTAAAAACTCTAAAATGCTTACAAACTAGACTCCCCAGCATGATAGGTTTCTAGATCATCAATGTAATTATGTCACATATAAAGAAGTACACCAAAGATGCAAACTGTTACAATACTTATACCAAGCTATGCTACCATTAGATTGTTATGGTCCTTGCAAGTTTAAGGGTGAACAGATCAAAAATTAGACTTACTATACACTGCATAAGCAACTTAAGAGAAGACAAGGGAAGTGCTGCTTTCTTTACCCCTATACTCTTAACATGCAGCAAGCCAGAGAGTGGGGGATAGGGTAACTTTAAAATGAAATTACACAGTGAAGTTAATACAGTAGATTTGTATGCCATTCTGGGGTCTGGGGTCATACTCCCCAGTATAGAAGGTCTGTTGCAGCATTTTAGACTGTTCTTACTGTGTTTTTACAGACAAATTATTAATTAAAGGAGAAATGTACAATATTATCCGTTAGTGGTTGACTGCTTTATTAGAGTATTTAGATTTTTGCTGCAAGCAGTGACCAATAATAACTAAAAATGGTCCAAATGCTTCAACAAACCTTTAGAAAAAATTGTGCTTTTATCCGCTTTGTAACGATTTCTTCAAAATTCGATGCTAGGCTACCCCACTAATAGGGCTGTCCCAAAGTTATTGGCATATGAGGTTGAAGCTTTGCCAGAGCATATGTAGATTATGAATATTAAATAACAGGAATTTGAAAAATGCGAGATTGTGTTGGGTTTTCGCAGATCTGGTCACATATACCATACAAAACACGTCAATCTATGGGGTATGCTCCCTGGGGAAATTTCTGTAAGTTATCTGAGGTTGAGTTCCAGAGCGGTTTCAGCATTTTATCAAAAACTTTATTTATTAAAAATGTATTTGACTGTTGTATTAGAGTGACTGCTCTATTAGGATATCTTGATCTTGCTTGACCACTTTATAAAAATCTCAGTAACCCCCCCTGGAGCTGGACTCTTACTATGTATACAGTAAGTTGAATTAAATAGCATATAAATTGCTGCAAACTTTGTTAATGCAAGCTTTCAATTCATCTAGAAACGTTCAAGCTTCTCAGTTCAGTCACCAATATTTAGTTAAGCAGCTGCCTCACCTACCTACATTGTAGCTAACCCCTATCAATTAGGGTTAAATAGAATCAATTAGCAATGCAGCAAGATTGCATAAGGGACTAATGTTAAATCTTCATAAACTATCGTTAGTTGTATTCTTTGCCATCCAATATCAGCTCTTCGTCACCACTAACTTTTACATCATGGATTCACTCATTTTGTGCAGCCAAACTGTGGGTGTATTTTTATGGTGCATAATTGCTAAGAACTTTACATACAATATTGGCACATAAATGATATGATTTTTACAGTTCCAACACCCAATGTAACTGTTACTACCCCCAGTAATCAGACAGTTGGTCAGCCATTAACTCTGGAATGTATTGTGACTACTGTGAGAGGTATCACCAGTAGAGTGGACATTGTGTGGAGTAGTGATGGTACGGATCTAGAGAGAATGGAAGGAGTTAATATTAGCTCAATGACAAGCAGTACTGCAGTGTACACAGACACTTATACTATATCACCACTGACAACATCTGATGATGATAAAATATACCAGTGTGAGGTGGTGATCAATTCTAACACAACAGTGACAACTAACAATAGCATCACACTGGATGTGACTGGTGAGTAATGAATAAAACTGTTTTTTGCACACTGCATGCATATGCATGGTACATGGTTGAGGGTCATCCAAATTATTTAGCTCACCTGGGCCACATTTTGTCTTGGTAATCAACTCCAGCAATTAAATCATAGCTTAATCAAGATCAATGATGCAAGTATAATTAGGACTCAGTGCACTAGCAAATCAATTTTTAAAGAAGAACTAATGTTCTTGTCTATAGGTTTACATAGAGTCATACCCATCCATCAATAGTTGATGCATACAAGTGAACTTGAAAGTTTAATATGAAAGGGCTTAGCCTGTTATACAGTGTTTTATCCGGGTCAGTCATTCGTCCAGGACTGCATCTACTGATCTAGTCCAATCCTGGCATGGTAGTAAATTTGCAATTGATGTGGTAATTGTCCTCCTATCACATATCACATATATGTACTGTAGTTCCTCCTCCGATTATTACCACATCACCAAGTGGTACAGTGCTAGGAGCTATGGTTGGTGATCTCCTACTTGTCCAGTGTATAGTTGATATAGTTGATGGAGTAGAGCCCAGTTTAGTAAACATCAGTTGGATGGGACCTGGAGGAAAAGATTTAATAGTGAATACTAGCAGAGTGACTGTCAGTCAAATCACATTCAGTGATAACACTTACAATAGAAGTCTTCACTTTACCTCTCTGTTTAAGGATGATGAAGGCATGTATACATGTTTTGTAATGATATTTGAAACTAATGGATCGCACTCATTTGAAGTGCAAACACTTATTGGTAAGCATCTATGTGTGATATTTACTTTGCATGCTACACTTGCTGTTACAGTTTTCCAAAATAAGAATGATCAAATTTTACTAGTGGAACATTAAGTAATAAAATTTAATTGGAAGCATGTAAAGAAATAACAAGTAATACACACACGCACACACACACACACACACACACACACACACACACACACACACACAAACACACAAACACACACATGTAGCTACATACATATGTGACCAGATTTTACAAAACCGATCCAAATGGTGCATCAGGAAAAATAAAACTATCACCACCAGTGGATAGCTACACTATCATACTAATAGTTTTGACCCTCAGCATTACTCAAACTATTTGAGGCTGATTTTAACAGACGTCTTTTCTGGGTGGTCAAGCAAGCTCAAATGGCAGTTTCTGGCTTTATGAAGGGCCTGGCTTGGCAAAAATTAGTGGTTTGCCGGTGGATGGCCTGATATTATTAGCCAAATGTTTTTCTGTTGATTTTGCTGCATATCATCCACTACGAAGCCAGTACAGCTCTGTAATCTCATTCCTGGACTTCAATCTTGGTCTGCCTCCATTTTGAAGTCTATCATTTGTCCACCTCACCATCCCTCACCCTTTTCCCCTTTGTGAGCACTCATGATACTACTTTGCTTATCCAACTGCTCAGATTTTCTATCTTATTTGATGGGAAACTCTACAAGCAGCTACATGTACTGGAAGTGGTCTGAAAGGTAATATATAAATTGATGCAACTTCTGTGTAAATTTCATAAGCATGCTTGCTATCCTTAGCAATTTATGCTGACTTGAATCTTTAAAACCATTTGTGACCAGATTTGTGAAAAAGGGTACATGGCCAACCACCTAGGAATGGTCATTAGAGTTTTGCTTTGTCACAATACAATATATGTGACTGGATCTACGAAAACCGTTCTTATCGCCCAAGACAGGAAGTTTGATTTTTTCACACAAACACAAAGCTTAATGAATGCACTATCAAGTTTCACTGCCACAGTCGACCAGACTAAAGTGGTCTGCTTTTGCTGGCTGCTTTTCTAGAGCACAGTGGCGAGCCGTACGAGTGGTCTGGGGTCTTGATGGAGCCCTGGCCGACCAGGAGATGGCTGTGTGTGGCTGTACAGCTCTGTGGTGTTGGACAATGACCTGTGCTGTAAATTTCCTTTCATTTTAGCCAGTTCTGAGCCCTGAATGGCCTATAACTTGGCCTAATTCATCCTAGCACGTCTCTTTTCAATTTTTGAACACCATCTTTCCTGCCTTCCAGGGCCCCCGCCTCCCACCCCTTCTGGAGCTCGCCTGATACAGACAACCTCGGTTTAAAAACTATCTAAAATGGCGGGAAACTTAGCTGTTGACTACTTCTTCAGTGGATGATTAGGAAGGTAAGAAATTGTTGTGAAACGTGTGAAAATTTGGTATGCGTAGCTACCACCATTGGCCAGCTACAACACACAGAATATTTAAAACCGACGTTTCTCGATACTTTTAAATGGGCGATAAGAACGGTTTTCCCAGAGACAGTCACATATGTGACTAAATTTTGCAATGTTAAAGTATTTGACAATCATATTATTTTGTACTTTACATGAGCAAGTCTTAGGGACAAAGTATTTTCTATAGATAATTAAATTGTTTGTATTCATTATTGTTTTTATTAATATATTAATTATGCCATCTGTTCCTTTTTAAAATTCAATATTATTACAGACCTGACTGTCACAAGATCATTTACATCAGTTACAATACTGGAGGGAGAGTCAATTACTATATCATGTTCACCATCCATAATGGAAGTTGGTTTGACTTGGTTACACAATGGAACAAACTTTGTAGCAAGGGATGCTACATTTTCTCCACCAGTTCTCAACCACAACCTATACATTGAAAATACTCGACCTACTCACAGTGGAGTATACACATGTAGTGCTACAGTAGGTGGACTAACAGCTAAACAAAACATCACTGTAACAGTCTTACCAGGTGAATATGTAATTGTGTGTAACCCAAGAAGCTGGCACACCACACCAGTGTGTTATTAACAGGAAAAACAATAACACAATTTTTCACATGTATGGGTCCACACTACCTTGGAAATGCCCTTCTATCTTTATTAGTTCACATAACCCCAGGAATTAGCTCAAAATTTGGGTTATCGTTATCTTTTCCTTTCCTTTCAGTACACTTACAAAAATTGCTATTAAATGCAAATTAGCTAACACGTTATTCAATTGCTTTGAAATTTGGCACATGTAGGAAGGGTTCAAAGGCAAATCTGGTACCAAGTTGGCTTGAACAATCGCCAAGTTATTTATGATTATCCACATGCATAGAAAACCCGATTTGTTGTTATGCCTGCCGCTTGTGTGAATTAAAAATCAGCATTCAGATGAGTTAACCATTATAGCTCAAACCTTTTGTAGTTTGAAAGCAATCCGAATAAAGTGAAAACCAAGTATTGGAAATAATCTTGCAATCTAGTCTTATATAAGAAATAATAGATAGCTTGTCACGCCTACACAACAAACCACTTAAGGGACCAAGTTGAAAATTGATATGTATCCATCACAGCTTAAGTATTTTGCAGTTGCAAGTGAATCAGAGTTACAGGTATAGAGTTATACCAGTAATGTAAAAGCCAAAAATGTTTAAATATGCACAGTTAAGATACTCTAATAGAGAAGTCACCCAAATAAAACATTCATATATAAAATCATAAAAAAACATCAATAACATAAATAAAAGCATAAGTAAACATTAAATCAAGTATAAACAAAACAAATTGTGTATTTATTTATCATCACCACTCCAGTTTTCCTTTAGAAAGGCAAGTAAGACAGCTATAATACAAGCCATAAAGCTGGTTTTGGGGCTTACAAATATGAAAATAAGTGATCTCTATACCAAAAATAAAGCCATGAAAAGAGGATGTGGGGGTAGTGCTAAAAGCCGGAACGGAACGGAACGGGACACGCGTCAAGTTATTAAACCGATTCTGCAGATTGTATGGTTTCTTACTATCACATAGTGACTAGAATTGTGCTGTAGCTACTTGTAGGCATGCTAGAAATTGCTCGCTCAACGTTTCTATTTAATGCCCACTGCAATAATGCGTTGTGCAATCACCTACGCTGAAAAACTATCATTTAACCTGCTAAACTATTATTTTGTAAGTACTGTAAGCATATGATTCACAGCCACTAATATACACTGTGGTTAACTCTCGTAAACTATTACCAATGCTGGCAGACTTCAGAAAACCATCCTCGCTGTTACTAAAGACTTGGACACGACTATGACATGAAAATACTACAGTAGTTTATCTTTTAGAATGATAGGGAAGTAATTCTACATCAGAATTAAACAGAATTTGATGGATTGGTAAGAACACAATATGCCATGTGGCGGGCATTAAATAGAAACTTTGCGAGTGCAATTTTTAGCATGCATATAAGTAGAAGTAAACAAACTCTAGCACAATTCTAGTCACTGTGTGGTAGTTGGAAATGATGCAAAATCCGTCTCAAACGATTTTTCTACTTGGCACGCGCCCCAATTGGTTCTGTTCCATTCCTTTCTGGCTTTTAGCACTACCCAGGAAGTGGCCCCTAAAAAGCCAGGGTGAAAAGGAAGAGGTGGATCCAGGGGGTTCTGAAGTTTCCTGAAACTGGTCAAATATATTCAGGCAATTAAAATTGATTTTACATTGATTTGCAAAGATATCAACAGTCAACCACCCTAATAGAACAGCCACATTTTCTACGGTACTTAGTTTACACAGTAAAAATAGTCTAAATGTGACAGTTATGTGACTGTGATTATGTGTCTAAATGTCAGCTTTAAAAGATTTTTTTGAAAATTGTTGCCAGATTAAATCTCAGAATACATAATTCTTTGTGGAACATGTTTCTAGATCCCCATAGATTTAAGTGTGTATGCAACAGAAAATTAATTTTAAAACTTGTCACCCAAATTCCTGGAGCCACCATTGAAAAGGTTGTGAAACTAAAGTTGTGCAATGATGTTAATGCCAATCATTTTTTAATAATGAATGTAATCATTAAATGATTGACATTAACATCATTGCAGTCATTTCACAACTCTTTTTCATCAACTCTTTTTCTTGAGATCTAGGCTTTTTATTGGTGGGGGGGGGGGAGCTCCCCTTTTCATAACTTAGCTGTTTTAGTATAAATTTATTATCATGTACAATATTATATAGTTACTTTATCTCACAAAGTGGCCAGCTTATAAACATTTGTAATGTCCAGGTTTCTTTGGTGTATCTCATTGCTGGGTTGTGCATCTCATTGTATCAGTGTTCAAAAAATTATTGATTAAAAAAACGTTTTGTGCACAGAAAGCACTTAAAATTAAATCATCAAGATATCGTGTGTCGTGCGGCCAAGTAGACTACAGGCGCACGACAGACAAGTGTGTATCTTACAGGAACCAGGAAAATGCCATTTTCATGCATCTGTAGCTCGATAGTGCCTGACCGGAAATTAACCATTTTTTGCTGTGGTAATTCCCTCGTGGTGGGGCACCTCCATTTTCAAATTTGAGCTGAATCCGCCAAGCCATCACTGAGATATGTGTCTTCAAAGTTCGTCTTAGTTTCTTCATATTTTTCTTCTTATTCTTCTTCTTTCTGCAACACTTAGAAAAATCGCTGTAACTAACACATGCTTTAGTCGATTTTCCTCAAATGTGGAAGGCACTAAGAACGTAACGAAGCATGTTTACAGTCCAATTTTTGTACACATCGGATAAAGAACGAGGGAGTTATACATGATTTTCAAAAAATTCGATAGCGATTTTTTGTAACGGCCACAGGGTAAACCGTTTGAAGAATGACTTGAAAATCGGTCTGTACATGGAGTAACCTTCATAGTGCAAACTTTTGTGGTTTGAAAGAAATTGCGATAACAGTCATGGAGTTATAACAAAAATACCAACCATATGTAAAATGTGCAAGATAGAGTTTTGTTAATCAGTAAAAAAGTAAGGTAAGTGTGGGTAATTCCGGACAGCGGCTAATTCCGGACACTTAGATCATTCTCACCAATGGTAGAATCCCTGGGCCTATAATTTGGTTTGCTAATGCAGTGTCCTATGGTCTATCAACAAACCAAAATTGAAGCGAAACCGTTATTCCACCTTGAAGTTTGATACGTATTTGTAGCGCAATCACGGGTAGTCTTGTTAAAAAACTTTGAAAATGTTTATCTAACCAGGCAACCCAAGCTCATATTTTCGATTTTCAAAGATTTATATGACGGTCATACTCTCGGCTAATTGCATACTAAAAATCATAAGAATCTATGCAGCACAGGCGGAGTGGCAGTCGATTTTTCAGCAGCTGCTCGGTTGAAATACAAAGAAAATATTCGCGAATTACATAAACTTTTAAAATACGCACTGCTGCTTTCTCCCAAAGAGTATGAACTTTCTACTTGATTTATAAGCTGCAGATGAGTGGTACTTTAGCCTCCATACTTCAAAGAGGATTGGTATAACCTGTAGAAGGCGCTACTGGCTTGTTATTTGAAGTGTCCGGAATTAGGCGCATGTTGCATTTTTATACGCTGTTAACTTTCAGCTCATAACTCCTCAGCAGTTGATTGTATTGAAACGAAATTTGTACTGCAGATGCACCATGAGATAGGCTTTAAAATGATTCCTAGAGTTTGTTTTAACTCATTGTGAGTGCAGTGTTAGAGCGATTTTACTAAAGAGTGTCCGGAATTACCCTAATTTACCTTAATACTTGCCACACCTACCAGGTAAACTAGTTAACGGAATCAGCTGAAATCAGGTAGAGAGGTAGACAAATCATTTTAGAACGATCTTTCAGTGGTTTACAAGGAATCAGATTAAAATCCACTGAGCTACACTATGAAAGTGAACTAGGGGTAAGAAGTACACGATCGAGATACTCTAATAGTGCAGTCACCCTAATAGAACATTCAGCTGTGAAATAATTCACTCTATTAGAACATTCATGTACAATAAAGTCACCATGTAGAGAGTTCAGCTAACAACAAGTCACCCACAAGGGAGTTCAACTACAGTCAAGTTACCCTTCAACCAGTATCAAAAACAAATAACACTGTAAAGTGTTCAGTTACAAACAAGTCACCCTGTAGAGAGTTCAACTACACCCTGAAGACAGTTCATCAGCAAACAAATCCCTCTGTAGAGAGTTCAGCTACGTTTCAAGTCACCCTGTAAAGAGCTCAGTAGAGATCAGCTAGAAACAATTCACCCTGTAGAGATCAGCTAGAAACACATCACCCTGTAGAGTGATCAGGTAGACTCAAGTCACCCTGTAGAGAGTTCAGCTGGAAACAAGCTACCCGTAGAGAGATCAGCTAGAAACAAGTCACCCTATAGAGAATTCAGCTACATTTTGTAGAGTGTTATTAGAACATTCATCTACAATAAAGTCACCATGTAGAGAGTTTAGTTAACAAGTCACCCACAAGGGAATTCAACTACAATCAAGTCACCCTTCAACCAGTATCAAAAACAAGTGACTCTGTAGAGAGTTCAGTTACAAACAAGTCACCCTGTAGAGAGTTCAACTACACCCTGAAGACAGTTCATCAGCAAATAAATCCCTCTGTAGAGAGTTCAGCTACGTTTCAAGTCACCCTGTAAAGAGCTCAGTAGAGATCAGCTAGAAACAATTCACCCTTTAGAGATCAGCTAGAAACGTACTGTAGAGTGATCAGGTAGACTCAGGTCACCCTGTAGAGAGTTCAGCTGGAAACAAGCTACCTGTAGAAAGATCAGCTAGAAACAAGTCACCGTATAGAGAATTCAGCTACATTTTGTAGAGTGTTTCAGCTAGAAATAAGCAACCCTGTGGAGAGTTCAGCTACAACAAACTCTATCAGTAGAAAGATCAGCTGGAAGCAAGTTATCCTGCAAAGAGTTCAAATACATTTGAAGTCACCCTGTAGAGAGATCAAGTAACCTTGTAAAGAGACTAGATGAATAAAAAATATAGAAATTTTAAAATGGGAATAGGGATCGCTGAAAAAAGCCACGAAAAAAGAAGGGATTGCTGGGGTGGTAATGTAAACCACAAATCCCTATTTTGACTCTCTGTCATAAATCTTTATTTACATGCTCTGTTATTTTGAAGTGAGTCAAAATAGGGATTTGTGGTTTACATTACCACCGACAGAGAGTCAAAATAGAGATTTGTGGTTTACATTACCACCCCAGTGATCCCTTTGTGTTTCGTGGCTTTTTCAGCGATCCCTATTCCCATTTTAAAATTTCCAATTTTTTATTCATCTAGTTTGTGTACTTTTTATTAATCCAGTAATGGATTATGAGATTTATTTTATTGATAATAAAGACTGTTGTGAATAGTGTAATTTTGCATTCTACATAGTAACGCCATCAACATTTCAGTACACACATGAAACTGATCAAATTGCAATGTGCATACAGACTGAGAGTCTCCTAATCTGAGCTACAATTTACATTACTGGTGCCTTTAATAGCTGCCAAATTCAGTGCAAGGATTGTTGTTATACACTTGATTGCATTATACATCAGGGTGAACTCCCTTCAGACTGGAAGAGGGCAATTGTAACACCAGTATACAAGAAAGGCCCGCATACTAATCCATCGAACTATAGACTTACATCATCGACTAGTATTTGCTGCAAATTGTTGGAACATATCTTCTCCTCAGCAATATCTATTGACTACAATATCATGTGTACAAATTAACATGGATTTCTTATGAAGACTGTAGTGAATAGTGTAATTTTGCATTCTGCATAGTAATGCTGTCAATGTTTCAGTACACACATGAATCTGATCAAATTGCAATGTGCATACAGACTGAGAGTCTCCTAATATGAGCTACAATTTACATTACTGGTGCCTTTAATAGCTGTCAAAGTCAGTGCAAGGATTGTTGTTATACACCTGACTACATTATTAGAGTATTTACGTGACTGCTCTATTAGAGTATTTAATCTGGATAACCCGCCCACATACAATAATCATGGAGCAAAAAAAACCACCTTGCAACAAAGTCATCAGCCCAGATTAAGCTTCCTGGCCTATACTGAGTATAATAAAGACAAATCAAGCCACACGATAGTGTGTCGTGTGGCCAAGTACAGCTAGTGCGGATGCACAACAGACAAATGTGTATTTTACAGGAACCAAGAGAATGCCATATTCACACATCCATAACTCAATAATGGCAGGACAGAAATCAACCGGTTTTTCTGTGGAAATTCCCTCAGGGTAGGGCACCTTCCATTCCAAATTTGTGATGAATATGACCATCCATCACTGAGATACACGCCTTCAAAGTTCATCTTATTTTCTTCGTATTTTTCTTCTTAATCTTTTCCTTCTTCTTTTTCTTATTCTTCTTCTTCTTCTTCGTCTCGCACACTTTAGAAAAATTGTAATAACTCGTGCATGCTTAGGTCAATTTACTTAAAATTTGAGGGGCAGTAGGAACGTGATACTGCACATTTACAGTCCAATTTTGGTACAGATCAGACAAAGAACAAGGGAGCTATGCGCAATGTTTCAAAACTCCAAGGGCGATTTGTTGTCATACCTCCAGGGTGAACCGCTTGACAGAATTATTTAAAAATCGGTCTGTATATGGAGTAACTATCATAGTGCAACCCTTTTGTGGTTTGAAAGAAATCACATTAACAGTCATGGAGTTATAACAAAAATGCCAACTATGTGTGAAAAGCGCATGATCGAGTTTTGCTAATAAAATAGTATTACTTGTCATGCCTACCAGGCAAACTAGTTTATGGAATCAGCTGAAAATAGCTACAGAGGTAGATTAATTGTTTTAGAACAAGTTTTCAGTGGTTTATAAGGAATCAGATAAAAAAGCCACTGAGTTACACTACGAAAGTCAACTAGGTGTACCAAGTGTGCGATCGAGATATACTCTAATAGTGCAGTCACCCTAATAGAACATTCAGCTTCATAATAAAAATTTTCTATTAGAACGTTCAGTTGCAATCTAGTCACCATGTAGATAGTTCAGCTAACAACAAGTTACCCAAAAGAGAGTTCAACTACAATCAAGTCACCCTGTAGAGAGTTCAACTACAAAAAAATCACCCTGTAGAGAGTTCAGTTACAAACAAGTCACCTGTAGAGAGTTTAATTACAAACAAGTTACCCTGAAGAGAGTTCAGCAATAAACAAGTCACCCTGTAGACTTCAGCTACAAATAAATCACCCTGTAGAGAGTTCAGTTACAAATATGTCACCCTGTAGAGAGTTCAACTACAAACAAGTCACTGTATAGAGAGTTCAGCTACAAACAAGTCACCCTGTAGAGTTCAGCAATAAAGAAGTCACCCTGTAGACTTCAGCTACAAATAAATCACCCTGTAGAGAGTTCAGTTACAAATATGTCACCCTATAGAGAGTTCAACTACAAACAAGTCACCCTATAGAGCGTTCAGCTACAAACAAGTCACCCTGTAGAGTTCAGCAATAAACAAGTCACCCTGTCGACTTCAGCTACAAACAAGTTACCCTGTGGAGATTTCTGCTACAAAGTTGTCTACCTGAGGGCGAGAGTACATGTGATAATTTTCATACAGTGTAAAAAAAATGCATCATTATAAAAAAGTATCCATTGAATTCAGGTTTTGATGTCTTCTCCTTTCTGCAGAAAAAGACAAGTAGCTAAAAGAACTACAAAGCTGGCCACAGGCTAGCTTTGGAGTATACAAATACAAAAAGAAGTGATATCTGTACAAAAACAACCAAGCTGTGAAAAAAGGGTGCGGCCTCCAAAAAAGCCAGGGTGAAAAAGATGTGAAATCAAAGGTGGCGGCCAAGAAATGGCTGTGATGGTAGGTTAATGGCAAAAAATTTAATAACAACAATTCAGGTGAATTTGGTGCCAAATCCAGCAACACAAATTCACCTGAATTGTTGTTATTAAAGTTTTTGCCATTAACCTACCATCACAGCCATTTCTTGGCCACCACCTTTGATTTCACATCTTTTTTCACCCTGGCTTTTTTGGAGGCTGCACCCTTTTTTCACAGCTTGGCTGTTTTTTGTATAGATTCTATTAGCCACAAGCAGCGCACACCAAAAAACCTAACTTTGAGCTCGTTGTTGTATGGCTTCTCGAACGTAATGGCATTTTGGCAAGAGGAAATGGCCCGGTTTGGGCTGTTTCTATCCAAAAACGAAATCAAAAATAGGTCATGGACATGCACAATGATCCATTCAGCAAGCCTTGCTACTTTTTATCCCAGGATTCTCCTTGTAAACTTTGCTATGCCTGTAAAAGAATAATTATACAACCAAGTACTAAAGATAATAAGAAATGTGGTTAAAATTACGTCATTAATAATGAAATAATTAATTAATTAATAATATTTGAGAAAACTACAAGGCCTAAGGCTTCGCATTCACCAGGAATAGAATCCATGTTGTATGAAGAGACAATCGTATAATGGGCGGGTGTTCTTGTAGAGGTGATAGAAACGCACGACGATTCTATTTAACGCCGATCAAAACAGTTAGCACGTGACGCCCATTGAACAAGTGAACTACTGTTCATTTGTGTTTGAAAGTGGGCGACGGCAACTATTTCAATTGCAAGACGAGTGGTTGCTACTCCTGCTTAATAAACAACATGATTGGAAGTTGCTACTAATCGCTGGAGGTTAGTTTGTGTTGGCTAAGACACTTTGATAGTCTTGTTTCTTTAGTCTCGCATAACTAGGCTACCTTCACTCGTGTATGGGATGGGAGAAAGCCTCACCTAGCAGGCCGTTGTGCGAAGAAGGTGAAGTTTCCAGCTGGTAAGTTTGTGTGATGATGCATAACTCTCCACCTGAAGCCTTCTAGTGCAGGGCCGGAGGAGGGAAAATTGAGTTGGTCAGGCCATTGACTATAATGTTGAAATTGCTACTGTATACATGCCAGGAGCTGTTGCACAGTGTGCGAAGCATGAGCATTCTAGGGGGGTCTGGGGGCATGCCCCCACAGAAAATGTTTGAAAATTAGACAGTCAGATATGCAATTTTAGTGATATTTCACTGCTAGCTAGCTATATAAATATGCTCAAGCCTACCTGTTGTTCTTCAGACTTTCTATACTATGTATAATTGTAGACCTGACATACAGGGGACACAGCATGAAACCTGCTGTATGGTTCATTTAGTTATAGCTAGCAATTAGAAGTTCAAGGGGGGTCTGGGGGTGCAACCCCCAGGAGCTACAGTATTTTTGCAATTTAAAGGCTTGAAAATGCCTTAAAATTTAAAACTGATGCTAAATTTTAAAGTAAAACTATAGCTAGCAACTTGCAACTTTCCCCCCAAATTTCACAGGGACCCCATGCAGCATGGCCCCCTTTAGCTAGGATGTAATTACCATACAGTGAATTCACACAACTACAATAAAAAGCTGCACAGCTACAAAAATACAATATACTACTATACTGGTTTGTATGAAGTGAACGGATCATCACATAAATATACTGGTGGACAGTCACGAGACCAATCAGTATTCGAAAATGGCGCGATGTGGGTAAGACTGAGAGTTTGCTCAGCATCTCGACAGGACGAGTAGGTAGTTGGAGAGGAGTGATTTCTACTCAACATCTCATCCAGATGGCCACCATGTAATGTATGTACGGTGTACAGCTTCTTGCCGCGGAATGAGTCATCTGGTTTGTCACTGCCAGCCCTTCGCCCAGTAAAAGAAGCCAAGAGAGACAAGCCAAGGAATGCTAATGATTATTATTATGAAGATTGAATTTTGATATAAGTGTGCTGGTTTATTATTATTATTATTAGCACTTTACAGTGACCAGCACTGAGGTCTGACAGCAACATGTGCTGCAGCCTTAGGATTACCTGTTTAGAATCAAAGAAGGCACCTGCCTTACACGTGATAAATGTCAACTGTCAGCACATGTGATACTGTACGTAGAACCCACAATCATTTCTGTACAAAACGATACGAATGCTGCTATACTGTAAGGTAATTGGAGGTACTATACGTGTAGTTCTGTGCTTTAGTTAGGCTGAGAAACTAGGTAACTACTGGTGTCATGCATTTTCAATAACATCTGTAAAATGTACGTAGCTATCGTCCAAAGATTGCATGAGAGTAATGTAGTTCAAGCTAGTCAGCTGGTTGGTTCAACTCCAGATTATTGGTACGGCTCAGGCCTGACCAACTGGACCGTCTCCTCCGGCCTTGTAGTGTCAGGAGTGCCCAGACTTATCACTGATATGGGCCCTGAGAAATAAATACTCACTGCCAAATTGCATCCCACATACTGAATGCTGATGGAGAGAACAAACACAACATACACAAAATGTGCTGTTATGCTGATAATTGCTGTGTGCATGGTTGTGCTGGCTATTAACTGTTATTGTTACAAGTGCACGAAAAAAATTGGAATTTTCAACTAGAGTAGGGACCATAGCACATGGATAAAAAGTACTGAAACAAGTTGGAGTGGTCCATGATATTAAATCACAGTAAAACAATAAGAAGTGTTATATACCTACTGTGCTCAAGATACCATAACGGAAATGCATAGTAGGGATATAACACTTCTTATTGTTTTACTGTGATTTAATATCATGGACTACTCCAACTTGTTTCAGTACTTTTTATCGATGTGCTATGGTCCCTACTCTAGTTGAAAATTCCAAATTTTTTCGTGTACTTATTCGTTAACTTTTTTTGTAAATAATTTTATTATGACTGGTGAACCCATGCATACCACATCTGAAATGGTGCTGCACACCCCAGCTATATCAATTATCGTCTGAAAAGTGAAGTATCCATTACGCTTGGTTGTCAACTATGTTCAACCTGTTACACAGCATTTCGAATCAAGAACTTTTCCGGAAGCACCTCTACAATCTACCATAGATTATTGATAATCTATGAATCTACGCATACCAAAAGAAATGGTGCCACACCCCAATTTTATTAATTATCCGAAAAGTGAAGTAACCATTACACTTCGCTGTCGACTATGTTCAATCCATTACACAGCAATACGAATCAAGAACTGTTTGAAAAGCACCTCTGCAATCAAAATAGCCACTATGAAAAATACGGACGGTTTCCGTTTCGAAGGGAAGCCATCACGTGCTACCGCCAAATTGACACCTTTCCCTGTCAGCAAAGATGAATGGGACACAAAGGAGGACACTGGTAAGTCCATGAAGAATGCATTGTATGTATTGCGGTATGCCAAAAGACACCTGTCGGGCCGAAGCGACGTCGAACAGTGAGAAAATCAAGCCCATAGCCTTAGCCGTTCTCGAGTTACGCTTGTCTTAAGGCATCAGTCAGTCAGTTACTTACTTACTCAGTCAGTCAGTAGAAAATTCCATTAAATAAAAGTTTTTAAATTCCGTAGCAACTTGTTGAAAGCATTTCAGGTCGATCTGAAAGCTTGTTTGGGCTTAGTTTTACCTCACCAATGCCGCCTCATCATTGTCAGGGAAAATTGAGACTGGTTTTTGGGTGATGTTATTTCGTGGGCCACGCCTACTCCTTTGTGGTCCCTACTATACAGCTATTACTATCGTACTGTATGATATGTAGCTACAGTCTGCCGCCATCAACAATGCTCCACATACTTGTGCACACTGACATATCCATGAAATTCTGTTATTGCATTTCAGCCACATTTGTTCTCCAATTATTTTTTTTTCTTTTGGTCTTGCAGCAAATCCATGGCAACATGTGATCATTTTAGTACAAATGACCCAGCTCATGTTAAATATATCTAATCAAAAACAGCCAAGCTGTAAAAAAAGGTGCGGCCCCCAAAAAGGCCATGGTGAAAAAAGATGTGAAATCCAAGGTGGCGGCCAAGAAATGGCTGTGATGGTAGGTTAATGGTAAAAATTTTAATAACGACAATTCAGGTGAATTTTGTGCCAAGACCAAGCGGCACCAAATTCACCTGAATTGTCGTTATTAAAATTTTTACCATTAACCTACCATCACAGCCATTTCTTGGCCGCCACCTTGGATTTCACATCTTTTTTCACCATGGCCTTTTTGGGGGCCACACTTTTTTTTACAGCTTGGCTGTTTTTGATTAGATTTCACTTCTTTTTGTATTTGTATACCCCAGAGCCGGCCATAGGCCGGCTTTGGGGATTTTTTAACCTATCTTTTTTTCTTTACCACAGGAAGAAGAAAAGATGAAGCAGATGTTAAATACTATAAATATTTCTGATTTTATCAGTAAATGTACAAAATATATATAATACATATATTTATTACAGAACACTCTACACGGTCGTTTCTTTATAACTGAACACTCTACAAGGTGACTTCTTCTAACTGATATTTCTACAGGGTGATTTGTTTGTAGCTGAACTCTCTACATGATGGTTTCTTTGCAGCTGAATTCTCTACAAGGCAACTTCTTCTTCCAGCTGATGTCTCTACAGGGTCACTTGTTTGTGGTTGAACTCTCTACATGATGGTTTCTTTGTAGCTGAACTCTCTACAAAGTCACTTCTTCTAGGTGATGTCTCTACAGGGTCACTAGTTTGTAGCTGAGCTCTCTACATGGTGGTTTCTTTGTAACCGAACTCTCTACAAGGTGGCTTCTTCTAGCTGATATTTCTACAGGATTTGTTTGTACTGTAGCTGAACTCTCTACATGATGGTTTCTTTGCAGCTGAACTCTCTACAAGGTAACTTCTTCTGGCTGATGTCTCTACAGGGTCACTTGTTTGTAGTTGAACTCTCTACATGATGGTTTCTTTGTAGCTGAAATCTCTACAAAGTAACTTCTTCTAGCTGATGTCTCTACAGGGTCACTAGTTTGTAGCTGAACTCTCTACATGGTGGTTTCTTTGTAACTGACCTCTCTACAAGGTGACTTCTTCTAGCTGATCTTTCTACAAGGTGCTTTGTTTATAGCTGAACTCTCTACATGATGGTTACTTTGCAGCTGAACTCTCTACAAGGTAACTTCTTTAGCTGATATCTCTACAGGGTCACTTGTTTGTAGTTGAACTCTCTGCATGATGGTTTCTTTGTAGCTGAACTCTCTACAAGGTGACTTCTTCTAGCTGATCTCTCTAGAGGGTCATTTGTTTGTAGTTGAACTATCCACAAGGTAATTTCTTCTAGCTGATCTCTGTAAAGGGTGAATTGTTTGTAGCTGAACTCTCTACAGGTGATTTGATTGTAGCTGAACTCTCTACAGGTGATTTGTTTGCAGCTGAACTCTCTACATGATGGTTTCTTTGTAGCTGAACTCTCCACAAGGTAATTTCTTCTAGCTGATCTCTATACAGGGTGAATTGTTTGTAGCTGAACTCTCTACAGGTGATTTGTTTGTAGCTGAACTCTCTACAGGTGATTTGTTTGCAGCTGAACTCTCTACATGATGGTTTCTTTGTAGCTGAACTCTCCACAAGGTAATTTTTTCTAGCTGATCTCTATACAGGGTGAATTGTTTGTAGCTGAACTCTCTACAAGGTAGCTTCTTCTAGCTGATGTCTCTACAGGGTCACTTGTTTGTAGCTGAACTCTCTACATGATGGTTTCTTTGTAGCTGAACTCTCTACAAGGTGACTTCTTCTAGCTGATCTCTCTAGAGGTTCATTTGTTTGTAGTTGAACTATCCATAAGGTAATTTCTTCTAGCTGATCTCTGTACAGGGTGAATTGTTTGTAGCTGAACTCTCTACAAGGTAACATCTTCTAACTGATCTCTCTACAGGGTGATTTGTTTGTAGCTGAACTCTCTACAGGTGATTTGTTTGTAGTTGAACTCTCTACATGATGGTTTCTTTGTAGCTGAACTCTCTACATGGTAACTTCTTCTAGCTGATGTCTCTACAGGGTGAATTGTTTTTAGCTGAACTCTCTACATGGTGGTTTCTTTGTAACTGAACTCTCTACAAGGTGACTTCTTCTAGCTGATCTTTCTACAGGGTGATTTGTTTGTAGCTGAACTCTCTACAAATAACTTCTTTAAACTGATCTCTGTACAGGGTGAATTGTTTACAGCTGAACTCTCTACAAGGTAACTTCTTCTAGCTGATCTCTATACAGAGTGACTTGTTTGTAGCTGAACTCTCTACACGATGGTTTCTTTGTAACTGAACTCTCTACAAAGTAATTTCTTCTAGCTGATCTTTCTACAGGGCGGTTTGTTTGTAGCTGAATTCTCTACAGGGTGATTTATTTGTAGCTGAACTGTCTATAGGGTGAATTCTTCTAGCTGAACTCTCTACAGGGTGATCATTTCGTAGCTGAACTCTCTCCAGGGTGATTTTTTTCAGCTGAACTCTCTACATGATGGTTTCTTTGTAGCTGAACTCTCTACAAGGTGACTTCTTCTAGCTGATCTCTCTACAGGGTGATTTTGTTTGCAGCTGAACTCTCTACATGGTGCATAGTTTCTTTGTAACTGAACTCTCTACAAGGTGATTTCTTCTAGCTGATCTCTCTACAGGGTGATTTGTTTGCAGCTGAGCTTTCTACATGGTGCATAGTTTCTTTGCAACTGAACTCTCTACAAGGTGACTTCTTCTAGCTGATCTCTCTACAGGGTGATTTGTTTCTAGGTGAACTCTCTACAGGGTGACTTGCCTGTAGCTGAATTGTCTATCAGATTGACCGGTTGTAGCTGAATTCCCTACAGAATAACTTGCAATGTAATATAATTCTATAATGGAGTAAGTTATAAACGTAGCTGAATGTTCTATTAGGGTGACTGTTCTATTAGATAGGGTCCGCAATCCGAAAAATCAACTTCTACAAATCAATTCCCCTACCATTGTGGGATGTTCATTGTAGTATTCCATTGCTTGATCCACCATGAAACCGGAGGCACGATTGTTGTCTTCACAGAAATATCATTTTCTGTATCTCACAAGATGCAAGATTTATTTTTAAAATTTCGTGCTCCACACAAAGGACCGGATGAAACTTACTACTTAGCCAAATCGTATCCAGAGTTGTTGTAGTTGAAAACTACGCACAGAAATAAGTAAATGATGTGCTGGGTGCCCGGCACAGGGTTGCTTTCTTTGAAAAAACAGACAAAGAAATACGAAGTTTCGAATTCAAACTGCCCTACTACCCAGGGAAAGAGAAGCCAACTATTCCTCATAGTGTTTCGATACGGTTGGGTGCATAGTCTGTCTATGCTGTTACTTTGGAAAAGATCTGAGACTTCTCACCATCTGGGTGACGAGCGTCAAAATTTTCTGCAGTATCAAACAATTGTGTCGCGCTTTCTATCCATTTCCAGCGCTTCTGCAGCCACAACAATCATTAATTATAGACTAAAACTATGGCAAAAGATGTCCCTGAACGTTTGGTAATAGCGGTTGTGAATTATTGTTTCTTCCACAGCTTCCACGCCTCGCTCTAAGCTATGCATCAAGGGAGGCAGCAAAATCGTCCAAATTTGACTTCACCTCTCACGCTCCACAGCAGCTTCAAATCTTCACTAGATCGCCCTACATCACCATTATGCTTCAAAACATCCCAAAACAAACCGAAAATGTACAAAATCTTTCATTTTTGATTCGAGCTGGGTGGAGCTCCTGGTGAGCTGCTGGTATACTGCATCATATGAAATTACAGAAATACCAACTACTTCCTTCACCAAACGTTTTGAACCATCATTTACCATCATTCTAAACAACATAAAGTGACCAGCGTGGCATCAGAAGTACTGGAAAGTACTTTGGTACCATTTAGAGAATCCCTTGAAATGACGCACGAAAATTTTGACGTCCTTCACCCAGATGGTGAGAAGTCTCAGATCCTTTCCAGACTAACAGTATAGACAGACTATGCATCCAACCTTATCACATCACTATGAGGAAGAGTTGCCTTTTCTTCTCTTGGCTGGTAGGGCTGTTTGAATTTGAAAATTCGTGTTTTGTTTTCTGCTTTTTGAGAGAAAGCAACCCTGTGCTGGTAACCCAGTGAATCATTTGCTTATTACTGTGCGTACTTTTTAATTACATTAACTCTAGATAATACCTAGCTAAGCAGCAAGTTCTGTCCTGTTCTTTGTGTGGAGCACGAAATTTAAAAAATAATTTTTACATCTCACGAAATACTAAAATCGATAGTTCTGTGAAGACAACAATCGTGCCTCCAGTTTCATGGTGGATCTAGCAATGGGATACTACAATGAACATCCCACAATGGTAGGGGGATTGATTTGTGAAAGTTGATTTTTCGGATTGCGGACCCTATATTAGAGTATCTCGGTCTCGCATTTGCTACACGTAGTTGCCTTTCGAATCATAACTCAGTGGTTTGTAATCCGATTTATCTGTACTACTGCAAGGACTTTCTATGATGAGTATTCCAGCTACATACTGATTTTCAGCTCATTGCTCTAAGCGGTTTACCTGGTAGGCATGAAAACTAATAGTTTTTTATTCATAAAAATCGATCGCGTAATTGTGACACAGGTTGGGTTTTGTGTCATATCTCCATGGTCTTTATCTCGATTCCTTTCAAACCACAAAAAGGCACTCCTACAATGGTTACTCCATCCACATAGCAATTTTCAACTCATTCCTCCAAGGGGTTTACCCTGTGGGCGTGACAGACCTTCGACCTTATTTTACGCAAATAATCGGTCATAACTCCATGAATGTTTATCGGATTCCTACCAAAGTTGGTACTGAGATCCGCCTTAATGAGCCCTTTAAGTGTGCCAAATTTCAGCCCGATTGGAGCACGCATTCGTGTTTTATGGCGGATTTTGCGAAGTGTGCAAAATGAAGAAGAAAAAAACGGAGAAATTAAAACGAAATTTTGTTTGCTCATATCTCGGAAATGGTTGGAGCGATTTTCTTCAAATTTGGTATGTAGACTCCCCTAACTGGCCGGCACTTCTCTAGCAAATTTGGTTCCAATCGGATTATGGATCACAGAGCTACATAGGTGTGAAAATTGCGTTTTCTTTCTTCCTGTTAATATACTCACGGTGTGGCGCGCCGGCTTCTTGGGCCGCACGACACACTATCGTGTGTCTTGATACATAACTCAGATATCAGTTGTAGGTGACAGACAGTTGAAATACTCTGCTTTTATCCCAATCTTACCGTGGTCTGCTCTTGGCAATTCCAGCCATGTCTTAATCCAGTTCTCTATTCCATCCTCATTTAAACATATCATGTAACACAAATAGTGTACAATTGCATAGAATTAATGTAATAAGTATTTGTTGGATGTTTAAGCTTTACTACTTGTAGGCATCAGATTCAATACCATGATTCTCACAATTTAAAGTGCAATCTTGCATCCTCACATCTTCATTGTCGGATAATCGCTGATTGTAATTGCATACTGATCCATCCCTTATGTTTATGTGCCAGTCAATTCCTATAGAATTGTATTACTGTACATCTTTTCTACCTGCACACACTATGTTGGCCATGCACTGTTTGTACATGCCCCATTAGTAGGTTGTCCCATTGGTGATTGTACTTGGTTGTATTTTCCCCAGGCCTAGTAATAATAATAATAATATTATTACATAACCAAGTAATAATAATAATAATAAGTGACGTCATAAATAATTAATTAATTAATTAATGTACAGCGAAACTACTTAGCACACGCACAAATGCTCACCGGGATTGTGTTAGACGATAGTAAAACAGGAAAAATAAAAAGGGATTTTTTCTTCCGTCCATTCGTTATTGAATAGAGTTTTCCATATAACGCCATCCCTTTTCAGTACCTGACGACCAGTAACTCGTTAGTTACCACTCGTAAAACCTGTTTGCGTGCCCAGTAACTAGTAAGGCCGGTTTGTAGCTCATAGCAACCAATTCAAATGCGCTGCGCCGCCTGCACATTAAACAAGGCTCTTGAGGGAAAGCACTATTATTGGTGGAAACAACAATGTTTTCTTTCTTGGAGGTTAGTTCTATGTAATGTACTCCAACTAATACTTTACTGCTGGTAGTTTTTAGGGTATTCCATTTGAGTATTAAAATGCGCAAAAGCATTAGAATACACTTACGAGATTTTAGCCTATAGTCAGTAGGGAAAAAGTCTTATTATTGGACCAAATTTACAAGTTTGTACTACTGTCAAATCACTGATACTACGCTGTGTGGTCTGTTATTTAGTGACTAGTCCATAAGTGGCTACTTACTATTTGTAGCATTCAAGGTAACATTGTTTAGCTTAAAGGTAAATTTCTATCGGCCAAAAGACTGTTTACTATGCTCAGGATTGAGTAAGGGGCACCAAGAAATAGTTTGTCATGTAGCAGTCATTCTTATAAGACTAGTTTGTGTTTCATGTGTATGCAGCTTCTGTAGACATATCAGTACTGTGCATGTTGTACACTAATGATGCATTCACATGTGTCATAAGATAAATAATATGCTTTGAACATTTGCTTTTACCATATCTTTGCAGCACTGGATGTGCGACTGCTGGTCAAGACAAATCTATTGTAGATAACATGGCTTATAGCTACTATAGCAATCAAACCAAGCACTGTAATATTGTTAACACTGAGTAATAATGACTACAATAGCAGTGCAAATGCAGATGTAATGAGCTATTCAATTTGTGGATGGTAGCAGTGTTAGTGAAGTATGTACTAGGATTCTGTCTTATAACAGTGCTGCCTGTTCACGTCTCAAAACAAACCCGAAGATTCACTCGCAAACAACTATAAACTTGTTGCTAACTACTCACCTAACACTAGTCTATATATCGTACACATACAGGATACTAATATAGTTATGTTCTGGTTAAATGTCTGTTGTTACATATAGCTTGTAATGTATGACTGTGTACAGTACATATGTATAATAACTTACAATATGTAACCGTCTCAGCAAAAACCCGTCTAGTTCGCACAAGCATGAGTATTGAGAAAATCTAAATTTTAAAATAATTCGTAAAATTACACATGCTACAAGAAAAACTATGCAAGTTTTTCTCAGGCCAATACTCAAAGAAGGAAGATTCAAATCAATTAAACTATACACCATGTTACTCATGGGGAGTTCGAAAATCTTTGTTTCATTTCTGTAGCCCTAATGATTTGCGTGTCACGTGAGTTTGTTTACGGAGCAGTAGACGTAAACAAAGCTATTGCTGTTTTTTTTTAACAAAACCGCCTTCATACGCCTATGCACAGGTGAATACAAGGCTAAAACTATACCTTAGTTGGTCTGCCAATCCATGGTGAACATTGTAAGCCAAATTCCAACTTTTTAGACTAATCCAAGCGGAAGTTATGGCTATGAATGCAAGCGCCTGTAATTTATTTTTAGTATAGTCACTGTACAAATTGATTTCCTTATTCTTCCTATTTTCTAGCGCTGTAATTCCAAAACTACTCACCACAGAAGGCTGAAACTTTGGTGAACCATTCCTTGAACTATGCATGCAGATAATGCTGAGAAATTAAAAAAAATATTTGAAGGTTGTGCGAACTAGACAGGTTTTCACTGAGATGGTCACATATGTGACTATTGTAAGTACATTAAAGTGAAATTAAGTAATGGATAACTCTCAATCTTTCTTTAATATTGTTGCTCTGTGTTGTGTTGGCTGGTCCATCTGTAATGCTATACTTTTTATAGCATACTGCAGTATTGTTACTAGGTTGTACTGAGAATAAAGCAGATGGGGTTGATAATGATTCTATTCAGTGTCATTCATGGTAGTGGGGACATTAGCTTTATATAAGTTGACCATATAATATTATTATGTATGTACACTGAGCACAGAGTTGACGCTTGGTATCTGTATAGTAGCGTTGTGAACCGGTATGGAAAAACTGGTTATTAACTGGTATTGTCTTTTTCCCACTCACTTGGTAGACTTCTGCTGCCAAGTGATAACGTCATAGCATAACCTCAAAGCATGCGTAAATGCTGTGTAGCAACAAAATAATATTTAGGCAATTTGCAGTTGTTAATTTGGCAAAATACACACTATTTAATTTTATTAAATTTACTGATAAATTGGCACTACACTGTTGCACATGTTGTAGGCTGACAGAAGGATGAATTTGTGTTCTGAATGTTTCTTGTGCTGAAATGTTTGCCTTGTAGATTTAGTGCTCAGTCACAGCGAGCTGTCCACTGATCCTTTTCACAGGGTTAGATCACATGACGCGTAATCAAATATCTGAGTCTGACCTGGATTGGATCATGTGTGCAATGGATCAATTAGTTCACGTTGAAGTGTTTTAACATAGTCCTGCTACAAACTAGTTTTTTTGTGAGCCACACCCACTTATCATGATCATGTACAGGGTGTATATCTCAAAGTAATACAGTAAACCTTTGATTTCTTTAGGATGTCATATCAAGTTACACATACAGTGTTAAGGAGTGTTGACAATGTCATCAGTAGACTGCTTATTGAAGCCAAACTACAAGGATCATTGAAACTTAATGCTGAGTAGAGATCTGACCAACTAACACATTGAAAGTGACTGTAGGTATTGCATCATCACTTCGAGATATGTATTTGTACAGGCTATACTGAAGTAGGATGATCTCCTCTCTATATATTATGAACTCTTGCTAGTGGCCATGGGTTTGACTCCATGTAAACTTACAGACAGCATCAAACATAAGATTCATGTAGACTGTAATACTATTGATAAATGAACACAAGCAGAGTCTTACAATTAGAGCGAATTTGCTAGTTTGTGTGTAAAATCACTGATATGAGCAGTTGTTCTTATAAATAAGACTTGTTCGTGTTTCATGTATACAGCTTACCTAGACATATCAGTACTGTCCATTTGGTGCATATAGGCACACATGTTAGAGAATAATAGTAGAGCTTTGAGCATCTTATTTAAAGATCACTTTCACCATACCATGCAGCAGTTTGGATGTGTGACTACTGGTTAAGACCAATCCATTGTAGATACACTTTTCTGTACACTTCGTAGAACGAAATTAATTTTGTGTCTAAACATGGCTTATAGCTGCCGTAGCAATTAAACCTATCACTTTACAATTATATCGGAGTACTGATGGCTACAATAGCAGTGCTAATGTAAATGTAATGAGCTAGTCATTTTGGGAGTGGGTAGCCATGTTAGTAGTGTGCATACTAAGATTCTATGATATAAACTATTGGCATATAGCTTATAATGTATGTGGACAGTATAGATCCTTGCTAATCCAAACTCCTGTAATCTGAACACTTGCTAATCCCAACAGTAGAAATGACTGTTCTATTAGGGTATTTTGAGAACAAGTGTTTGTTCTATTAGAGTATTTGAATAGGGTTCTGTATATAGTCAATAATCTGAACAATTTCACTACTTTTATCAACTTGAGAACGGTGCTGTTCAGATTATTGAGGATCCACTGTTTAATAAATTGCTATAATGTCCATTTTATTGTATTATTAGCTTACAATGTGTGACTGTTGTGTGTACATACAATGAAATTAAGTGATAGATAACTCCCAATCTTTCTATGATAGTTCTGTTCTGTGTTGGCTGGTCCATCTGTTGCCCTATAATTTTGATAGCATACTTTAACATTGTTACGAAGTTGTACTGAGCTTTCGGTGTCTTTGTATTGGTACTGGTGACATCAACTTTATAATATGACCATGTATTTTGTGTATGTACACTATGCACATGGCTTTCCCCTTGTTATCTGTACAGTGGTCCTTCTATAATTTAAATTCATTAAATAATGGAAAGTTAAAACTGATTGATTTATATACAGAATTCCATTCAAATACTCTAATAGAACATACAGTGAACAAAATACTCTAATAGGACAGTCACTACTGTTTGAATAACAAAACATTTGGGTATCGATGGCCGAACATTAAAGGGACCACTGCACTGGAGTATGTGTGACTTATTAGAGTATTTCGTCATTTAGTGAACATTCTATTAGAGAAAGTGTATGTTTTATTAGAGTAGTTGAACGTAACTCTATATAAACAAATGGTCTTCATTTATTTGAACAAATTCACTTAACTGGATGCTTTTAATGTTGAACTGAAACAGATGTTCGGATAATGGAGGTCCTACAATACTTATTATACATCACAATTAGACAAAGCAAATACAAGTTGTTTTATATGTTAACAAATTTACTTGGTTATGTGTGACCCGGTCCTAGTGAATAATAATAATAATAATAATATGAACAAAGGGCATATTTCAGTTTTGTCTGAAATACACATACTGTTTCTTTTTCACTTGATACTTGCTAGTGGCCTATACTCATTGCAAAGAACCACCAGAGGGTTGTTTTGAGTTGAAGGATGCTTTTCTAGGTGGTTTTTAGGTGTGCATTTTATTAGGATTTTTGCAAAAAACATGGGTGATCCCTATTATGAACCCACTATCATGGTTCATGATAAGCTACATTTCAAATCACCCTGTAGAGAGATCAGTTCAAAACAAATCACCCTGTAGAGAGATCTGGTAGAAACAAGTCACCCTGTAGAGAAATCAGCTAGAAACAATTCACCCTGTAGAGATCAGCTAGAAACAAATCACCCTGTAGGGAGATCAGCTCAATACAAATCACCCTGTAGAGAGATCTGGTAGAAACAAGTCACCCGGTAGAGAAATCAGCTAGAAATAATTCACCCTGTAGAGATCATCTAGAAACAAATCATCCTGTAGAGATATCAGCTAGAAATAAGTCACCCTGTAGACAGTTTAGTTGGAAATAAGTCACCCATAGAGAGATCAGCTAGAAACAATCCACCTAGAGAGAATTCAGCTACATTTTGTAGAGTGATTAAGCTAGAAATAAGCAACCCTGCAGAAAGTTCAGCTACAAACTCTCTCAGTAGAGAGATCAGCTAGAAGCAAGTTATCCTGCAAAGGATTGAACTACATTTGAAGTCATTCTGTAGAGAGAACGGCTAGAAATAATTAACCTTGTAAATAGATAAGCTACATTTCAAATCACCCTGTAGAAAGATCAGCTTGAAACAAATCACCTTGTAGAAAGATCTGGTAGAAACAAGGCACCCTGTGGAGAGTTCAGCCAGCAAGAAGTCACGCTGTAGAGAAATCAGCTAGAAAAAATCACCTGTAGAAAGATCAGCTAGAAACAAGTCACCCTGTAGTGAGATTAGCTACATTTCAATCACCCTGTAGAAAGATCAGCTTGAAACAAATCACCCTGTAGAAGGATCAGTTAGAAACAAGTCACCCTGTAGAAGGATCAGTTAGAAACAAGTCATCCTGTAAAGAGATCAGCTAGAAACAAATAACCCTGTAGAAATATCAGCTGAAACAAATCACACTGTTGAAAGATTAGTTAGAAACAAGTCACCCTGTAGAGAGATCAGATAGAATAAAGTCACTGTGTAGCACTACCAGAGAACAGTGCCATCAAACACCTATGGATTATCCGTGAATAGTAAAATAAAGTGCAATGAAAGTCATTTCATTGATATTTTATGGTAACATCCATGCCATGAAATATTCAAGAAAAGTGGAGATTTCAAGGTAATTTCATATCACCGACAAATTATTTCATGGCACAAGAAAATTTCATGGTTGCAGTGGCCATGAATTGTCAAATTTTCATAGGCAGTGTCAATGAATTGTCAAATTTTCATAGGCAGTGTCAATGAATTGTCAAATTTTCATAGGCAGTGTCCATGAATTGTCAATTATTTATAGGTAGTGTCCATGAAAACTACATGAAATTTCATGGTTTACCATTGCATTTTCATAGGCTCTTCCTTGTGAGTTCAGCTAGAAATAAGTCAGATCAACTATAAACAAATCACGCTGTTGAGAGATCAGCTAGAAAATCACTCGATAAAGAGATCAGCTGGAAACAAGGCACCCTGTAGAGAGATCAGCATGATCAAGTCACCCTGTAAAAGCCCATCTACTTTTCAAGTCACCCCATAGAGAGCCCGGCTATGAACAAATCACTCAGTAGAAAGCACAGCTAGAAATAAATCACCCTGTACAGTATTCAGTTAGAAACAAATCTCCCTGTAGAGGGATCAGTTAGGCAAGTTACCCTGTTACCTGCAAGAGTTCAAGTATTTTTTCAAGTCACCCTGTAGATAGATCAGCTGGAAACAAGAGAGAATTCAGCTACATTTCGTAGAGTGTTTCATCTAGAAATAAGTCACCATGTGGTGAATTCAACTACAAATCATTCACTATGTAGTCAAAGAGTACAGTTACATTGTGAGGCTCCCTGTAGAACTACATACACATTTCCCTGTAGAGTGTTCAGCTGCAAACAGTTCAACCTGTGTGACTTATTTTTATGATCAGTCAACACAATAATGTTTGTAAATTATTGCCTAAATGTACATGTAGCTAAACAAATCATCAAAATCTTCTTCATATGTAATAATCTTCTCTCTGTAGTAAAGAAAAAGACAAGTTAAAAGAAATACCTAAAGCTGGCCATAGGCTGGCTTTAGACATGAAATTACAAAAAGAAGTGATATCTAATCAAAAACAGCCAAGCTGTAAAAAAGGGTGTGGCCTCCAAAAAATCCAGGGTGAAAAAGATGTGAAATCAAAGGTGGCGGCCAAGAAATGGCTGTGATGGTACGTAGGTTAGTGGCAAAAAATTTAATAACGACAATTCAGGTGAATTTGGTGCTGAATCCTAGTGAAATTTGGAAGAGGCAACACAAATTCACCTGAATTGTCGTTATTAAAATTTTTGCCATTAACCTACCATCACAGCCATTTCTTGGCCGTCACCTTTGATTTCACATCTTTTTTCACCCTGGCTTTTTTTGGAGGCTGCACCCTTTTTTACAGCTTGGCTGTTTTTGATTAGATCAAGACTCACAGTAGTGAGGCGCGCGGCCAAGAAACTACAAAGTGCACGCCCAATTAAAAGACGTGCAGCCACTACTGTGAGTTATTTACGTGTAGGGACAGTTTCACAATATTAGCCCTGGATTATGCAACATCTCTCAATAGGTTTGTATTGTGTTACGTAATAAAAAATCTTTTTTCGTAGTAGTAGTAGTAGTAGTAGTAGTAGTAGTAGTAGTAGTATATAGTAGTTTTCTTGCGACCGGTTTAAGACACGTATTTAGACATATTTCGCTTTATTTCTCAACCTTGTGTTACACCTAGCGTCACCTTATACCAGTCAACTTACCCATGTTTGTACAGTCCATCTAGCACTGACATTATCTAATCCTGGTTTGTTCATGTGCGTATTTTCTTCGATCAAACCTCTAATCCCTACAATAACTTTTAAAGACACGATGTGAACACAAGCCCTAATGTCTAATAAACAAGTTGTAAAAGCATGTAGAACCGTAAGTTCACTAGGGAAGGTGTTTTAAGCAGAAATCTTTTAAACTCCATTTAATGCTACGCCTCATACGTGCATCAATTGATAAAGAACGTTACGTAGCATCACTAGGGAAGGTGTTCCAAGCATAATTCTTGTTGCCACACCACACATGGTGTATTAAAATAACTTGTGTGTTCTGGTGGTGCTCAAACCAGCTTGTTACATAGCGTTACCCACCCTAACAGCAAGTAGTCACTCCCATTGTGGTTTTCGTCATGCATGTCACTTAATTAATACACATGTTACATAACAAAATATATCACATTAATTGTTTGTGACATTAACAATAAAATTCTGACAATAAAATGGGATAATTAGTCCCATCACAACTGTACGCCTCATCCTGGAAATTCAGAAGATTATAATCAACTGCGATATAATGCCAAGATCTTACCAGGCCTCATCGTCCACGTACACTTGACAATTGAGAACTAAAGAACACACATAACATTATATGATTCCTCTGTTTATATAAACTTACTCCCCCAAACCTTGATCTTAGTTGCCCAGGTACATATGTACCACTGCTAGTGAGAGAATCACATGCTATGACCAAGTACCCTGTACCTGTAAAATTGACAGGGAATTAATACAATACAGCTAAAAATCTGTCACTTTTTACGCAAATGACAGATTTGGGGATCTGAAAATTCATCACATCTTTGAGGTAATGCAAAAATTTCTTAGTATACACAGACTGACCTGAAGATCCACAACGCCCTTGATGTTACTACAGTCCACGTACACTTGACAATTGAGAACTAAAGAACACACATAACATTATAAAATTCCTTTGTCTACTTACCCCCCGAACCTTGATCTTAGTTGCCAAGTTTAGAGCTGTAGCCAAGTTACGTATGTAGCACTGCTAGTAAGAGAACCGCATGCTATGACCAAGTACCCTGTACCTGTGAAATCGACAGGCGGGCATTAAATACAATACAGCTAAAAATCTGTCACTGTTTAGGTAAATGACAGATTTTGGGAACTGAAAATTCATCACACTCTTGAGGTAATACAAAATTTGAGGACCTGAAAATTCATCACACCCTTGAGGTAATACATCTGAGGATTCACAAGTTGGCCCGGCAGTGACCTTACTACACAGTGTCCTGATTAGACAGGTTTCACTGTACATAAAGACCAGTATACAATGTGAAAGAGTATTTTTTTGTACAAGCATCATGTACATTACCTTACTTCTTCCACCTACAATTCCGGGACTTCTAAATTGCATGGACTACCGTGACAATACTGAAAACTGTTTGGTCTGTACGAGTACACCTTGTTGACAATCCATCCATGAGATAATTTCAAGTGGAATAACATTGGTATTTACTGCTACTCAAGTTGGTACCATCACTGTAGTTTTCAACTTAGTCTCAGTGAATTTGCACTAGTCAGTGCAGACGTCTGACAGTCAAAAACCAATCGCATACACGCGGTTAATCAGTGTGAATAGATGTGGCACCATAGATTTATAAACCCCAGGGGTTTATAAATCTATGGTGGCACTTTGTACACTAGCCTCATTTTTTTCACTCCTCCTTTCGTTACTGAACCTCCATGAAGACCTGAGTACATCAGTATTCTCGCGACTCTTTAATATCCATTCGACTTCTTCAAGCGGTGTACGTATCTTAGTTTCAAATCAGTTCAAGTACGCTTCGCCACTCCATTGAAATCCAGTTACAATATAACAAATATTTAGCAGTATTCAGTCCTCTCAAGACATGGACCATTGCATGGACTGCCATCAATAATTAATGTAAACCACGTATCACGTGTATTCACTTTAGGTGTTACAGGGACAATCCAAGAGATTTCCCCTAAATAGACCACGTGATCATTGTCAGTCGAGTGGAACTTGTTCTTGGTTATGGCTCTACAATGCGGTACTCGTACTTTAATGTATTTTAGTATTTAATAATATTATATCTCAAGACATGGACTGCCATCAATAATGATATAAATTGCGTATCAAGTGTGTCAGAGACCTCAACCTGTAAAGTGCACTTGGAGTGAGACCTGAGGTTAAAATGAGTGAGATTTGCTTACTTAGGAGTGAGGTCTTGTCTTCGTAGAAAAATTCCTGTAAAAATTGCAAAATTTGCAACTTTCTTTGGTTATTTTCAGTTATAACTCTCCATTTTTAGCCATTAGAGCACTGTTTAGTGCTTTTCCAAGAGGTTTGAAGTGAAATTAACTTACATAAGAGCTTAATTTTCCAGGAATTGCAATGCGTGAGATGGAAAACCATGTGTGAGACAACAATCTGATGTGTGTGTCTCACGCATAATGCGTGAGAGTTGAGGTGTCTGAGTGTGTTCACTTTTCACTTGAAGTGTTACTGTGCAGGGACTTTCCAAGGGATATCCCCTAAATAGGTCACATGATAATATTCAGTCAAGTGGAATTTATTTATTTCCATTAATGCACCATGGAGCTTGTGTTGTGGCTTTCATTAATCGATCATTATGCACATACCATGGTGCAACAAAGTTTGTAACAAATTGCTGGAATGTGGTTCGTGGTTTGCCAGTATGAGCTCGTGTTGTGGTTTTCAACTTTTGTAACAGATTGCTTGCATGTACATTATGCATGTGGTTCATGATTTGCCAATGATTGTGTATATGAGTTGGGGTTGTTCCACACAGCTTGCACAATATTCAGATGTCTGCATGATGACACAAGGTTAAGTGAGACCTGCCTAAAAGAATAAGTAGGCACTGAACTTAACCTTAAATTAAACACACATGCAACTAACCTGGAACATCGGTCGCAACACCAAAGACACTTGCTTGGATATCCTCATGGCTTAACTATGGAGTGACATGTGTAATTAATTGGCGCTAAACAATCTACAACACAATATTCTTTTCTACAAGAACTTTTTAGCACCAAGTAAGGGCACTACCATCTCACCTACAAGAGCATTTCACAAGAGATGTGATATTAACTTGAGTACAACCGACATGTGGTGTATGTTTGTGAACATGTGTGTATAGTGTTCGCACATTTTGTGTGTGTCTTGTGCTTGTATATGATATAAGCGTGTATTTGTATGTAGTGAAATAAAAATAATAGTATGATGTTTGTGATCTCTTTCATAACCCTTAGCAAAGCATCTAGCTCTACGAGTGGCAAACCAAGTTAATAAGTTGTCCTAAGGACACTATGGCAGTGGCCATAGCAGGTTTTATTCATTGATAAGTACAGAATGATTGATATACTCCAATAGAACAGTCAAGCAATAAATACTCTAATAGAACAGTCAGGTAATAAAATACTCTAATAGAACAGTTATTGAACAATATAACTGAATATTTACATCTCTGTCTGAAAACACTCCCAAATCCCAGATGCAATCTCAGAGTTGCTATTTCAAGATGGTGGAATTCCCCAAGATCACCTAGAAAACATGCTTTGCAAATAAGTGCTGTACACACATCTTTGGTAACCCTGACTGTAGCCATTATTGCTTGGCATGACCAGTAATTTCCACTGGCCCTTGTCCTAATAAAAAATTAACAGCTACTATAGGAATGTATGTTATATGCTCACCACCTATCAGCAGATTTGTGTTTGGTTGCAACTAGTGTTCTTTTAGTTAACTATAATTTAAACTAAAAGTACTTTTAGTAAATAATTAATATGTATTAGTTAACTAAAACTATAACTAAAAGCAAATCCATATTATAACTAAAACTAAATCTAAAACTAAAAAGAATTAAGAAAGATAACTAAAACTAAAACTAAAAGATATCCTTATGCACAACTAAAGCTATAACTAAAACTAAAAGGTTTTCATGTTTTTAACTAAAACTATAACTAAAACTAAAATTACAAAGACAATATAACCATAACTAAATCTATAACTAAAATGAATTTAGAAGGATTACTAAACCTAAAACTAAAATTATTCATGGAACTAGCTATGACTGTAACTATAACTAAAACTAAAACTCTTTACTAAAACAACACTATGTTGCTCAGACGACTGCACGTGTAAGTTCACATATGTTCTACAGGTGGTAAAAAGCACAGAATGAAACTGTACTGCTTAATGTAACATCCAAACATCAATAATGCTATAGTTTGTGACCTGATGGTGGTTTAGTTAACTACAACTAAAACTAAAAGTACTTTTAATAAGACAAATATGTATTAGTTAACTAAAACTGAAACTATAACTAAAAGCAAATCCGTGTTATAACTAGAACTAAATCTATAACTAAAATACAACAGAATATTTTACTAAATCTAAAACCAAAAAGAATTGGAAAAGATTATTAAAACTATAACTAAAACTAAAAGATTTTCGTATTTACAACTAAAACTATAACTAAAACTAAAACGTTTTTAGAAATGTTACTAAAACTATAACTAAAAGATTTTCACATTTTTAACTAAAGCTATAACTAAAACTAAAATAACACAGAGAATATAACCATAACTAAATCAATAACTAAAAGGAATTAAGAAAAATTACTATAACTAAAACTAAAACTAAAATAATATTGATGAAACTAACTATGACTATATAACTAAAACTAAAAGTCCTTACTAAAACAACACTAGTTGCAACACCTCTACAAGGCAGAGTTCATCATACACCCCCCATGGCTTGAACATTGGGTCTGTAATTTATATAACTGACAAAAATTTGTGATATCCCCCCCAAAAACACCTTTGCTGTAAAAAAAGGTACATCCAAGAAACTACAAGTATCTGTAACCCCGTATAAAACAGATAAGTTGTAGAAAAACACTCCATGAAATTAATGGGTAACTGAAAGAACTGATATCTAGAGCAGCCAAGAATCAATAATGTTACTACAACTGACTATGATTACCAAAAAATACCTTGGCTGTAAAACAGGCAAATAAAAGTAACTGGCAATTAAAACAGTTGGTATCTGAAGCGGCCAAGAATAAAAGTTAAGTTGATACAACTTATTAACTTGCAACATTGAATCTTAATCATTCAACTGTGTTCTATACATTCACCCTTGTTACATCTTAAATTAATTCTTTGTAACTCTAATTGGCTGGTAAGTTGGCCGCCTTTTTTTCTTTACTCTGACTATTGAAAAAGGCAGCCAAATTACCAGCCAATTAGAGTTACAAAGAATTAATTTAGGATGTAGCAAGGGTGAATGTATAGAACAACTGTTTTAATTGCCAGTTACTTTTATTTGCCTGTTTTACAGCCAAGGTATTCTTTGGTAATCATAGTCAGTTGTAGTAACATTATTGATTCTTGGCCGCTCTAGATATCAGCTCTTTCAGTTACCCATTAATTTCATGGAGTGTTTTTCTACAGCTTATCTGTTTTATATGGGGTTACAAATACTTGTAGTTTCTTTTTTTTTTTTTTACAGCAAAGGTGTTTTTGGGGGGTTATATTTACTTCAAGTACAGTAGATCACTATGTATAACACCAAGCTTGCATTCACTGCCCAACAATGTTTATGATAATTTTATTTAAGCACTAAAATGTCTTGTACCATTTGAATGTGTTAATGATGTGCTAGATCATATTCAGTGCTAGACCTATAATATGGTACTGTCTCAGTTAAAGCCCACATAGTTTGCACTTTGCTGAAACTCTACAAGTAGTTGGTTACACTCCATTCATGGTTATAACTTTGTCCACTGCTGCTTAATCTGTATGAGCCTAAGGAAATGTGTGGTAGTGATGTACATGGCCTGACCCGGTGAGGTCTGAATTGTCAATAAATGAATTTCAACAGTTTATGATGACATCTAGAAGGCTAGTGTATGATCCTGAACCTTCCATAGTCTTCCTCTTTCATTTTCCAGTGCTGTATATTGCCCCTACTCTCCAAACCTATGTGAGCAGTTATGATATAGCAACACCATTGAAGCAACCCTAACTAAAATGCAGGAAAATCAAAAGCATGGGCCCACCACCACACACACACTTTTTGGGCCAAGTAGCCAATCAGCCATAGCTTTATGCACACAGAGAAATACATGCCTCCATACGAGAAGCCATAAAACCATCACACAAAAGTACTCTCTGGGGTGTGGCATCACCAGTCCATGTCAAGCCATTCGTTGTGCTGTATTAAACACAAAAGCGCCTGTAATTGTATTTCTGTTATACTTGCACATGATATCTGTTGTTCAAATATTCCCTGGATTCCATCAGTGAGAAGTTTAAACAGTAGAAAGAGTGCCACATCCATGGTATTTTATGATGTGGGAAAGATTTAACTCGAATTGAGGGTGGTAACAGATCTAAGAGGGCAGTCTCACTGTAGTGCACGAGTGTATGGGAGTTGCTGACTTCATGATTAAACCAGAAATTATGAAGACTTTGGCGAAGTTGATTTATCAAGTAGTCTAAAGAGAAACATACAAGGATGCTGAAAATGAAGTGGCCAACTGTGAACGCAGTGTGGTATTCACATTCAGTTTGAGAACACCTGTTAGAGCAGACATCCCAGCTTGTAGTTCCTTAAAGGTAACAATGTTTTACTTTGCGGATAACAACCATTAATGTTGTAATCCTTGTAGTGTGAAGTACATAAAGCTAGCATAAAGAGAAGACCTTCATGTGACCATGATTTCTCACGTGATATATACATGCATCAAGCACATATGCAGTAGGTGTAGAGGAGCATAGCAGGATAGCTATGAGGACATTGCTATGCAGTATACGTGTAGGGTTATTAGCTAGTGATAACACGCTCCACAATTCCTTTATATAAATGCACGTGTGAACTGAGTACAGGAGCCATATCAATGGGACCCTGTGTGTCTGTATGTCAGTTTATGGTTAACTGGTTATGGCTATCTTTGCCCCCCCCCACTCCCCCACTGAAAATCGTTCCTACACCTTTGTTCTCAAAAAATTTCCAAATATAGATGTGCCAAAATTTGGTATCCTTTAAGCCTTAATGACCTACTAACAATCAAGTATATTAAATCACATTTTTTACAAACTGTCTCAAGTGCAAACTATATGGGTTTCTGCTGAGGTCACTTACACATTATCCTCAAAAATGTATAATGGTGTTTTTTTTTAAACTATAAATGTCTTATATGTATAATATCTTGATAGCATGTGATAATGACTTCTCTGAGGCTCTGTTCTGGCCTAACAGCCAACAGAATTCACTAGTTACTCAATCATGTTCACAACTTCATCCCAGTTTTCGTTCTGGTGTTAATATTGGTCGACAGTGTAGGAGTGATGGAAGTTGGTCACCAGTTGATCTAAGAAACTGCACCATGTTCATAGGATCCGAATCAGTTGTGATAATTTACTTTACTGTAACTATGAACAATACTGACATGATGATTTCAACAGATATCATTACTGATAATGTGAGTATAATATTTTGTCAACTATATGGATGGAAATATTTAACTTGTGTAGGTACTGATGAGACTTGGGAATGATTTTAGTTTGGACGTTACTAATCCCATGAATAGAACTTGGAGTTATATTTCTACTTCAGGAGCAACATTTGTGAGCTTTGCATTATCATTTAACCTTCAAAATTCAGTTACAAGCAACCTTATTGAAAACATTCAGAATGTGTTGAAGAGAAACAGCTTATTACCTAATAGGTCTAATGTAACAAGTGAAGGATTTCAAATAATAATAGTTCATCCAGGCTGTAAGTTGAAATATTATACTTTCATATTTCAAATATTTGCTGGTATGTAAGTAGTCAAAATATACGTTTGGCTGCCTTTGGCTTAATCTGAAACCTAATCTGGAAAGGATTCCTGTCCACTTTTCACATTAAGATTACGCAGAGCCTAAATGTTTTTTCTCACATAATCATGGGTACAGCATCCATCATGTAAGTATGAAAGCTAACTAACAGGTTGTTCAGTAACTCTTCCATCAGATTATGCAGTAGTAAGATTAAAAGAATAAAAGGACATCTTAATTTTGGTGAACACCAGTACACTGAGCATATAAACTTTGTAGCTATAAAGCCAGGTACAAATTTATTATGTAGTATCCCATTAATTACATCTACCTTTCAATATGTAATACCAAGAGTTAATAATAGTGGAGAGGAGAGTGTATAACACAATACAGAGCCTCTACAAATGATTCAGTGTGATTCAAGGGGATTCTCTCAGACGTGTTAACAAGTGCACACTGCCAGAAAAAACAAATGTGATGATTGCACATGGGAAGAACAAAGAAATGTGATGATTAAAGCAATCTTCACATATAGAATCAGGGGCAGATCCAGGAGTTGGCAAGGGGAGGGGCACAAACAGACTAAGTTGTTGGTGGTTTGGGAGAACCAGATCTTCTTGCTAGTTGCTGTATTTTGAAGCAGCAAATAATCACCTCTTAGTAGCGTCTCACTGTTGATTTTTGCCATTTTGGTCTTCGCAGATGGTTGTGAAGTCTTAAAAGTCTCTAAAATCAGCAACATGATAATTATTGTTAGAGGTGCTTAGTACGTACGAAGGTGCTGGCTGACAATTCCACAGCTAGTTTTACTGATTTTCTTGGTTTTAGGTGAATTTGTAATAATAAAAGCTAGTGAAGTGTGTATATTTTCATGATTTATAAGTCAATCTTGTCTGACATAAAGTTAAATATTTTAATCAAAAGAAGTAGCTAGCTAGCTATGGCTACTACACAAGGGTGGAGGGGGGGAATTTGCCCCAAATGCCCCATCCTGGATCCGCCATTGAGAATATACTACAAATCACAGAATTTTCAGAAGAATCCCTTTGAATCACGCTGAATCATTTGTAGAGGCTCTGTATTGTGTTGGACACTCCTCTCTATTATTAACTCTTGGTAATACTTATTATAACCACGGTGTTCTTTGCTGATAATTCAGTCAGTGATGTGCTCAAAAAATTGTGAAAACTTTCATTTAGTACTAGCTACTCCTATTGCAAACTCAGCCATATCAAATTAGTAGTTTCCTTGTAGCATCTATTAAATCTTTACACTCATTTTTATTTTTGGTCAACAGTAAGTTGCTCTTGTGATGTTAATGTCACCAACAATGATAAAATGATAACAGTCTGTGTTGGACCTAGTGATGCTCCATGTTTGTGTGATTCTAGTTGTTGTGCGGTAAGTTATAACTAAATCACTTGAAAATGAAGTTTAATTTATTATGCAGTGTAACACTCCAACTTTTGTTGGTGATGGACATGTCTGTGGACTAGACTCAGACAGTGATGGATTTCCTGATGTTGGTCTGGATTGTGATGAACCATCTTGTATACAAGTTTGTAAAATATAACTAAATCAATTCATTTCATAATTCTCGGTTATCAGGATATTTGTCCAGATGTGTACAGCATTGGAACACAAAGAAGTGAAGTTTGTATGAAACCAGTAGATATAGGTACATATGAAAGATGCAACTTTGAATTTAAAAATTGCTAAAATATATGTAATATACACATTTAGTAGACCATAATTTTTCAAGGGGTCATTTAGTATGATAGTACATAATGCTTATTGGCAATTGATTTTATATGGTATCCACTATATGCACAGAAAACCAGCTTATTAGTGTAGGTAGTAGTACAGTAAGAACACCTAAATAGAAGAGAAAGAATAAATCATGCACCATAATTTTCTATACAGGGAAAGGCAAGTTGTAATTTATGCTAAATGTTTTATCCTGAGTACAGTATGTACCAGTGAAATTATTAACGAATGCTGACTGTGTATACAAATTCAGTGAGCTTCGATCATTCACTAGTATTTTTAAAAATTGTTAATTTAAAAATGAAGTAGAGATCTATGCAATAAAAGTAGTGAAACAAGAGATGAATGATGGTATTACAGCATCGCTCAGTGGGAAGTCCCTACTTTGACATTAAACAAAATAATAATAATAACTAATGTGCCAAAGTAGCCACTGAGCTATGCTGTAATACCATCATTAATCTCGTTTCGCTACTTTTATTGCATAGATCCCTACTTCATTTTTAAATTAACAATTTTTTAAAAAATACTAGTTTGGTTAGTTTTTTGTTGTGGCACAGCTAGCTACAATGTAACTTGTATTAGTCCACTTGTATTTTCCATATCTGTAGGTATGGGGAGGCAGATACCATCACTTATAAACATCTTGCCCATTTGCTGACAGTGAGAAGTGGAGTTCCCCATATTCTGTGGTTATAGGCTGGCTTTGCTGTAGTTTGGAGTTTTCCTTGCTGCGCTCTTCAATAATGTGCATCAGGGATCACATTCTAGATCCAATCATCCCTGTGTGCCTCCAGCTGTCGACCTTGCTGTTGCTGCAGGGGCACTTGTCTCCTTTAGAACAATAACGTTTTTATATTGTGCTTGCTTCTTTTTCTTACAAAAATATGTCTACCAGAACAATGTGGCTTGTAACTGTTCTATCATACATGACTGTTGTATTAGAGTGACTGTTGTATTAGAGTATATCTCAGGTCAGCCAAGGAGTGTAAAGCTAGCTAGACCAATATGGGGTGAGGTGATATTGTTTACTGTTAGATCAGAGGTGGGGTCTCAGTAATCTATCGCTATTAGTCCACCTACATCTTTATTTGAGGGGCGTGGTCTGAACCTATCGCGAACGAGATCCCAATTGTGACTCCTGAGTTACAGATATCTAGCTAGTATACCTCTTATAGTAACGCCCGGGACTGATGCGCTTCTGAAATCCAGCTCTGAAATAATTCTGTGGCATCTAAATATGCTGCTAAAAGAAAGTGTTGATACGGAAAATTAACGCCTTGATATGGTTTCGTTGGATAAGAAGAAGACAAGCAGCCTGATTGAAGATAAAAGAAAGACAAGGCGCAGAGGGCCTATACTCGTCAGAACTCAAAAATGCACATCCCACCAGTGAGTTTGTTGTTGTGGCGTAAAATGGTGACTGTGCGCTGCTTCGTTTGGGCTCTAGGCTTGCGACTGTTAGTGAGATAGTGAGGCAGTGAGTGAGATGAAAATTAATTTCAAGTTTTGGAGATTTTAAAAAAAAATTCTATATCCGGTCACCGGTAAGTGTTTTCTCGTTTTTAATGCTGTATTTCATGTTAGATGGACTATTATTATTCTGTAAAGGTGGTTTTCGTGGCGTAATATGTCTCTAGGATGATTTTTAAAGACAGAATTTTAGGCGGCTCACGTCATTTTTGGGGGGATCCCTACTTAAGCAGTACTACCATATTGTTTGATATGATTTGTACAATATAAAATGCATAAAACTAGCTGAAAAACATATTATATTACTTGAATGCAACACTCGAAGTACAAACATGTATCTGTGTCTGTTTGCATCTGTCTGTAGTACATATTAGAGCAGCATAGCACCAAAAAATGAGCATTTTGTGCATTTTGTGATACAATTACGAAACTTTCCACACAAATTGTGCTCCTTGTGACATAAATTATGTTTTTTGATATACTGCCATCATGGATTTGCCCTTTACAGCTATTTTTCATTGAAAATTAATCATTTTTGTCTTTATCTCCCTGAGGCATTATTTTACACTATTAAAAATATTATAATATCAAATTAAAGGTGTTGATCTAAGAACTATATTGACTTTTGTTTGAAGTTAGTATCTCATTCCGATACAAAGTTATGATCATTTTTATTATAAGTCATAAAATTCTTTTCCCTTGGAGTGTAAATTACTAATGGGCAAGTAATTCATAGAATTTCATGGCTAATATAAATGATCATAACTTTGGAATACAATCACCTATTGACTTCAAACAAAAGCCGAGTAGTTCGTTTTAGCAGCACCTTTAATTTGAAACCTTGCAAAATGATGCCTCAGGGAGATAAAGACAAAAACGATGAATTTTCAGTACATAAATGGTTGTAAAGATCACCAAAGGTAAAATATGTGATGGCACTATATCAAAAAATATATGTCACAAGGAGTACAACTTATATGGAAAGTTTCGTAATTTAATCAAAAAGTGTACAACTATCACACTATGACATTCTACTATAAGTGCTATCCCACTAGGGAAGGCTCAATCTTATAAAGACAAAGAATTAGACTCATATCTCATTATCACATATGTTATACCACCCACATAGACTTCATTGGGTGCCAATTTGAACAAGATGATACCTGGAACATAACATGGCCAGCAATTGGTGTTGATGAAACAGCTATTCAAAAATGTCCTGGAGGCAGTGAAGCACAAGGTATAAGTAACTAATAAGTTGTGTAATCTTTATACTTCAAGTATTTCATTTTACAGGTTTGGCAAGCAGAAGATGTGATGGTGATGATCAATGGGCATCCCCTAATGTATCACAATGTCAAACAATAGAGCAAATAAGACTGAGGATGAGAGCTGAAGAGCTAAGAAGCCTTGTGAATAATATATTTATTGCTGAAAACAGAGATATGACGGTGATGTTTATACCTGAAGATGTAGTAGATATTACAACTGAACTTGATGAAATTACGACCACTACACAACCTATACTACCAAATGATATTTCTTCTTCAGCTGAAGCACTTGATACCATTCTTACGTATGCTTTTATTGTGCATATGAGTATCTACAGTTGTACATCTGTGGATAAATTCTTCTAAATTAATTTTCTTTAGCTTGTTTTCTTTTGCATGTACCTGTACAAAATTGTACATATATTCTTTGATTGTACAGTAAAACAGTCACCCATATACCTGAAATATGGTTACAATAACAAAGTAAGAGGTCATGAAGTGCACCTACTTGATGTGCATAGCCACTAAATTGGTCTTATCAAAATACAAAAGTGGCTGTTTCACTGTACTGAAGTGTGTATTGAAAAACCATAGAAAGGCCTACGTACTTTAGTGTCACACTTTCACAGATACATAGCTTAACTGCCTACTGCTGTGCATCAAACTATTTGAATGTCTGTATTGATTAGGTAATGGGTTATATCTGTCAAAGCTACATACAAATGTATTATAGTCTAACAAAGTAGTCAGATGTATTATTCTAATTCATGGGACATTCTACTATAGTCAGTTTGCATTCACCTGAGCCCCCGCCAAACACAATAATAAGATGTGTTTACTCCCAATGATTTTTTTACTGAAACAGGCATGTTGTTTGTGTGCCTGAATTATCCATACTAAATGTATGGGATATTTTTAAAGCCTCATTACTCACTTGTCCTAGCTTGTATCAAAGCATTTTTTGGTAAACAGTTCCAGCATTTAAAAGGCTTTACTGTGCTATCAAATTTTTGGGTAGCTGGCCCATGTACCATGAGTTATTAACAAAAAAGCAAGGGCTCAGGTGAACGTGAATGTGAACAGACTATTAATCATGTCTATAGAAACTGGCTAATAGCCTTTGATTTTGTAATTATCACCTGCAATAAAATAAAATAATAAAATTTAGATTTAGATTTAGAAGAAAAATAGTAAGACTGATTGAAAAATTGTTCCATGGTGACAGCCACTGTATAAATTACTGCAGTAATTTTAATGTGTAATAATGCCATGCCAGTTTTATTGATAGCCATTAACAGTATTCCATGATCAGCCAATTCTTGGACAAATTTTACATATTTATAAGTACAACTTCTTTTTAGACCACACAAAATTGCGTATTTATCAAGCTGTTTGGTCAGTATGAAATGATTATGTGAATTAATTATAATTATATATCTGGCAGGATAACAGAGATATCTAGTAATGAGATTGACCAGTTAACAGCTATGGCAATAGCTGAGGTAAAGTTGATTAAACTTAGTATATAGTATTACAGATTTCAGTGTATACAGCAATGTTATGTATCGCTATGAGTATAATGCTAAATTTATCAAGTCTAGGCCACAGTGTTTCCCTGTTAGGACTTGAAGCAGTTAATTAAGTTCATGAATATACATACATGTAAGGATAGAGTTGTTTGTTTATAAAATGTTTACTGTATCAGTGTAAAGTATATGGGATCATTTAAACAAGGGAGGTCATCACCTGAAGTGACCCATATGTGGCAAGATATGCTCAGCTAAGAGCTCACTTTCACCTGGTACAACAGTTGCAGTGTTGCAATTTTGTGACAGTACACAATTATTCCAAAACTCTTAGTCATTGTAAAAGTTTCTAATGCTGAATTCTTTTTTTAGTAGCAAATGCTGAATTCTTGTGGCTTGTGCACTACACAACACAGATATTGTATGGCTATTATGCTGTGTATAACTGTGATATGAAATACTGATGTGGTGCAGTGGTTATGTTGGAGTAGTGATGTTGTGTGGTGCAGTGCTGCGGTGTTGCTGTGTTGAGGTGCTGCAGTGTTTGCGGTGTTGTGGTGCAAACCAGTTGTATTCTCTTGCACATGTCAGTAAACTATCAAGGTACAAACCTTCAGTAATGTAAAAGAAATCTGTTTAAAAATCTCAATAGATTACAACATGAAAACCAACCATGCATGCATGTAACATGCACGTTTTGAGATCCGCGACATTCAACAACTAATATGAAGTTTACAAAAATTTATTTCACAATAGCACAAATATGTCACTTAAAATCTAGTTCTTCTGCTTATCTGTAGAAAAATTTTAAAAAGACAAAAGTCAACATAATTATACAAAAAGAAATAATATCCAATTCAAAACAACCAATCTGTGAAAAAGGGTGAGGCCTTTAAAAAATAGGCTAGTATGAAAAAGATGTGATATGAAATAATATCATTGCAGCCATTTGTTGGCCACCACCTTTGATGTCGCATCTTTTTCATACTAGCCTATTTTTGAAAGGCCACACCCTTTTTCACAGCTTTGCTGTTTTGAATTAGATTTTTTATAAGAAAAGATAACTCTACTGCATCTGGACAACTTGGCCTCATTTTGATATCACCCCTTTGGGTCATTCAATAACTTGTTCTTTCTTGAGCTCACCTTTTTTTACAGCCAAGATATTTTTGGACAGGGATAAGAACTTTACCCTAAGCAACAAATATTGTGGAGAAAAATATAGCTTTGACATAGATTAGTCCTGATTTAGTAGTGTAATAGCATTAACCAGTGACCCATAAAGATTGTCAACTTAAATGATGAGCTTCCATCATTTCATAAACTGTCAGCAATCACATTGGAATGTATTGACAGTAATTTAATAGGCTGGGTAGTAACAGTAGTGGTCAGTAGAAATTAGTGCTGAGCGATACTGCCATTTTACTATCACGATCAATATTAAAATAACTATTCACAATATTTCACGATACAATTGCATACTTATTGTTTTGTTTGGTATTCCAACAGCAAGCCTATATAGGTGCTACATAACTGCCACTATCATCCTTGTTTACAGTAATGGTTATTGTAACACGTGCTTTGAGGTTATGTAATGATGTTCACACTTAGGTGGGGGTAATCAGGTAGGTGGGTTTAAGCTGTTACAAGGATTCCTAGCCAATTATTGACCTAACCTGTATTGCAAATAGTTATTTTAATGGAACTAATGTACAGACATAATATCACAATAAATATCGCATTATTTGATATATCACTAAAATGATAATATCGCTCAGCTCCATTAGAAACCACCATACACGTGACAGGTTTATTCTAAGTAAATATGGCACATGAGTGATTCAATGTTGTATAAATGCCAACTACTGTAAGTTTTGGCAGACCAATACCATCAAGTCTTGACTATCTAAGGTTCCGTCATGTTAATTCTCTGTTGTACATTTTAGTATCTCCATAGATCAAGACACACGGTAGTTTGTTGTGTGACCAAGAAAGCCGGCATGCCACATTGTGAGTATATTTACAGGAAGAAACAAACTGAAATTTTCATGCATACGTAGCTCCGTGCTCCCTTCTCGAATTGGAAACATTTTTATTCTGCAAATTCCCTCCACCTTTAGCACCCCACATACCAAATTTGAGCAAGATTGCCTGACACAATCGTGAAAGCCTTCAAAATTCAGCTTAATTTCTTTGGGGTTTTTTCTTTGTTTAGAAGGCTTGGTGGGCTTAGATTATTCTTTTTGCACACTTTACAAAAACCATTATAAAATGCAAATACGTAGCTCGATTTCTTGAGCTTTAGTACACTTCAAGAATAATTGTAGCACAATCACGTACTAAGTTTGGTGCAAATGTGATTAATAATCATAGAGCTATAGATGATTATTTGCATTAAAAAAGGCTGACATGTTGTCACGCCTACAGGGCAAACCGCTTATGGGAATGACTTAAAAATTGATATGCATATAGGTTAACGATTATAGCTCAAACCTTTTGTGGTTTAAAAGAAATCGCATTGACAGCTATAGAGTTACAAGGCAAAAACCAAACAACTGTAAATCGCGGGATTGAAATTTTCTGATAGAACAGTCACTGCAGCATAAAAAGGTGCATGAAAAATGTCAAAAAAATGTACCGGAATTCGAACCAGGTACCGCCAAACTGAACACCCAAATCCTTAACCACTGAGCCGCTGCTATCACAGCTATTCACCTTACTTAATTTCTATTTTATGAATGAAACTTCTATATAGCTATAATCTACTCAATAGTAAAAGTTCATAATTTCATAGATCTACCAATGGAAAATCTAGATTGGTTTAGAACATTCTATATGTGTTCTATTAGAAATCCTCGAAAAATGCATGCTCTATTAGAGCATTATGAAAGTAATCAAATAAATTCTGTAATGCAATACTATTGCAAATTCTCTAGTATTCCATCAAATCAAAGCTGATATTATAGCCATTTTCGTACAGATCGGCAGGGTAGTACACTACTGTTAAGACCCACTCATGCCAATCGTCATCATCATAATCATAATCAGCATAATAAGTGCTATCATATTCTAGCATAATAGGTACAGGATTTGCTTTGTTAAAAATTGAGCAATTGCAACTTATCACATTTTGCATGCAAATTGAGATACTCTAATATAACAGTCACTGCAAAATAATTCTTAATAGACAAATAGTACAATCATGCATACCTAACTTGGAAGGAATTTACTTTGTTATAAAACACTAGTGCAATCAAATACAGTTTTTATATAGCCTTGAAAAAGCAAGCAAAAAATTATATATCAGTATATAAATTGGCTGTGGTATTGGATCGGTAGGTATTTTCTGTATTGGTAGAGCAGTGGTTTGTCTTATATCATCTTCATTGCATCTGTAGATAAGAAGAACAATAATCTGTGTAAAAACAAACCTCAAAGCCAGTTTATGGTTAGCTTTGGTGTATATATTTAAATGCAAAAAAGAAATGAAATCCACACAAAACAGCCAAGATATATAAAAAGGGTGTGGCCATGGGTGAAAAGTTTTGAAATCAAAGGTGGCGGCCATGAAATGGCTAAAAATGGCCATCTGACATGGTGGCGGCCATGATGTCAATGATAATAAATTTTAATAGTGCACAAAGCAAATTTAATATCATCAACATCATTGTAGCTATTTTATGGCTGCCACATTTGATTTCACAACTATTTTACCCATGTATTTTGAAGGCCACACCCAGCTTGGCTGTTTTTGTGTGGATGCCATATACAAGTCCAGTGAAACCTCTATAATCCGATGCTCAATGAGATAAAAACTTGTGTCAGATTAGCAAGGATGTCAGATTATTGAGGTAGTATTACATAGAAAAAGTTTCTTTGGTATACAAAACAATGTCAGATTATAGAGGCATTCTGGATTATAGAGGTGTCGGATTAGAGAGGTTTCAGTGTATAGTTTACGATAGTCTCTGTATCACTCAATAATAACATGATATACTGTAGAATATCTTTGGTACATTGGATAATTTACTTGATGGAAGGAATGATATGTCATTTCAGCAGATGGAAAGCCAGGTTTGTGGATTATAAACTAGAGCATGTTATACAATAACACAAGCTACTTCTCAACACCCCCTCATGCCACACAGGCGCAGTGGTGCTTCATGTACTTTGTAGTCATCTTGCTCGAAGTGTTCATCTTGAGTGCCTGAACCGTTTTGAATTTCAGTTATCAGAGTATCAGTAAGTATCCATATAATCTATTTCTAGTCGTAGAAAAACTAGTTGGGCTAGTTTTAGCGATTTACAATGTCACTCACATGATCATTCGTGCTGTCTGAGTGAGGTTTTTTTCATGTCATGTTTTCATGACACTCCTTACTTAACTGCTCTGCATGTATTTGCCCAAGTATACTGTATTTTCCCGATTATCCACATACAGTAACTGTACTACAGTACAGTTATGTAGTTAATTGGTACTGTACCATACTCGTTGGCACTTTGCTCCTCCCATGCAAAGTACAATATTTAGATATAAAGTGCTGCCATAAGAACACTGCATGATTATGGTTTATACTTTTATGAACATGCATGCCATTATTACAGGTATGTACAAATAATGCAGCTGAAATATGAATATGTGACTGGATCTGTGAAAACCGGTCTTATCGCCCAAGACAAGAAGTTTGATTTTTTCACACAAACACAAAGCTTTATGAATCCACTATCAAATTTCACTGTCACAGTCGACCAGAGTAAAGTGGTCTGCTTTTGCTAGCTGCTTTTTTCAAGCACAGTGGCAAGCTGTACGAGTGGTCTGGAGTTTTCATGGAGCCCTGGACAACTAGGAGATGGCTGTGTGTGGCTGTACAGCTCCGTGGTATTGGCCAATGAGCTGTGCTGTAAATTTCCTTTCGTTTTAGCCAGTTTTGAGTCCTGAATGGCCCATAACTTGGCCTAGTTCATCCCAACATGTTCCTCTTCAATTTTTAAACAGCATCTTGCCCACCTTCCAGGCCCGCTGCCTCCCACCCCTTTTGTAGCTCGCCTGATACGGCCAACCTTGGTTTAAAAAACTATCTAAAATGGCAGGAAACTTAGCTGTTGACTACTTCTTCAGTGGATGGTCTGGAAGGTAATAAATTGTTGTAAAACGTGTGAAAATTTGGTACGCGTAGCTACCACTATTGGCAAGCTACAACACTCTGAATATTTAAAACCAGCATTTCTTGATACTTTTAAATGGGCGATTAGACTGGTTTTCCCAGAGACAGTCACATATATTCTAGCTCATGAGGTCAATACTTTGAACAATCACAGGATGAACTTGACAAACAGTTTCTTTCAATTTGTAGATATGTACATATACCAAATTTATAACAGTGGTTGTGTGTACAAGACCCATTCATCAAAGGTGGTTAACCACCTTTGATGAATGGGTCTTGTACACACAACCACTGTTATAAATTTGGTATATGTACATATCTACAAATTGAAAGAAACTGTTTGTTTGAAAGAAAGCTGTATAGGTTAATACATAGTATTATTAGTATTAATAATTCAGCAAATGTGTTAATAATATTAAATCATCCACACACAGGTAGGTGGCACAACAGCCAGTGAAGGATTACAGATGACTGTAGAAAGAGTTGGTAGTTTGTTTAGAACTACCTTAAACACTAGTGGTAATGAATCAATACAATTGACTTTGATGGGAAGTAATGTATGTAAGTTGCTATGTAATTATTACTGATCAAACTGCAGTATACTGATCATTCATATTATCAAGTGTTTGAAGTTCAGTTTAGTGAAAATATACGTAGCTGAAAGATTTTGGACCCAATACCGTGACCAGCATGTTATTTTTCCTGAATGCTATTATTATTATCTCCAGATTGTGACCACAGAAATTTACTCATGGCAAGGTCCTCTTTAGAAAGTAGGTAAACTGTAGGCAGAATGAGGAATAGTCAGAATGTGTAAAAGATGGGTGACACTTAAGTCTGCTGGTAAAACCTAATCTTGACTTTATATCCGTTTAAAATATTGCAAAAAGTTTGATCATGATTACAATTATGTGTATGCCTGTGTTTCTTGTGTAGTACTTGACATCCAAGTTCCTACAGAAGAAGAATTGCTTAATACAGAGACATTTAATTTTCCTTCATTTTCCAATACATCTGATAGCAATACATTTAATGGTACAATACCCATGATTGAAATACCAACTGCTGAAATCCTTAACCAAATAAGAAATGAAGGTTACATTATTGACTACATAGTTTCAAATGTTCCAAAGTTTATTACAGGAAGGAGAATTGCCATAGTTAATGGTGTAATCAGAAATTCACACCTACCAACTGATCCTGGGTATGTATACATCATTGCAAAATGTGTTACTTAATTGACACTCCTAGAACAAGGATTGAAAGTCCAGTGTTAGTGAGCCAGATATCTAGAGAGAGAGTAAATCTGAGCAATGAAACAGTATCAATATTATTCAACATTGAAACAGTACGTTTTGTGTTTACAGATATGCTCTATTATGTGAGCTTGCTATAAAGCATTACATGTTGTGAAAAATATATATGCCTACTATGAACGATCTTATGATTGATGTTTAATATGTGGGGTGTTCAGGGATTTTTAATACTGTGTAGGATGAAGATCAACCTCGCTTCAATCTTCGCTGTGCCTTTTTTGACTTTTCACAGTAAGTAAAATACGTACTTGTAGAATGGTTGTTTAGTAGTTAATTTTTTCCCTTCAGCAACAGTAGTCAATTTTCTGAAGAAGGCGTACAACAGATAGGAAGCAACAAAAGTTTTGTTCAGTGTACCTCTTCACATTTGACCAGTTTTGCTGTTCTGGTGGATGCAACAGGAGGAAGTGTAAGTTGTAGGGTTTGAAATAAATTACAGCGTCTACCTTGCAAATGCATACAACACATGCAACTATCAATTTAATAAAACCAGGACATGAAAAAGTTGGATTATGTAACTGTCAGTTACTGAAATAATGATGTCCTCAATGGTGCAGTGAACATATTTACATTGTAATACATCAGGGGTTGCTCTTGGAATTTTTGTTGACTGATTTTCAACTCCAAAGTAGATGCACTTTAGACCACATTTAACACAACTTAATCATCCTGTATCAAAGCAGGAGATTTCTCCCAAGCTTAGGTGGAATTAAGGAGGGCTTTGCCCTCCTCCCCCCCCCCCCCCCCTCCATCCTTCCCTTGGACTTACAGGACTATATTGATACCAGGAACAGGAATCATGCATTCATACTGTATTCAGAAGTACAGAATTCCATGGAAAAATAGAAGACAACAGTTATAAACTATACAATGTGAAGTGAGGCAAATAAGTTTGAATTTTTGTGCCAAGATCGAGATACTCTAATAGAGCAGTCACTACTGTAATAGAACAATCACAATTCTAATGTCATTTTTTGCAACTAGAATTATAACAATACTACCTTATTTTGATTTAGTACAGTTTACCATCAAACAGGTTTTATCTCAGATAGGCTCACTAACTAAACAGCTACTTAAAATGCTCCCAAATTAAGGTCTACTTTTAAAAATTTTCTAAGTATGTCCTTTATTCATCCAGCTATACCAAACAATGTTATGTAAATTGTGTACTGGAGTTCCATTCTTCTCCTCTTAGTGGATTTTATCCTAAAACTTATTGCCCCCTCAGCCCCCTAACAGTGTCTTAGATATCCCTATGCTCCCAAGTACCTTACATGTAAACCAAAATAACCAAACTGTATTATAAACAATGATTGGCATTAACAAACATCATCGCAGCCATTTCTTGGCTGCCACCTTAACTTTTTTTTACCTTGCCTTTTTTGAGGGCTGCACACTTTTTTACAACTTGACTTTTTTGGTTTAGATAATCACTTTTTTTTTGTAATTGCAAGCCCCAAAGCCATTATTTGAGGATTTCTTTTTACTTGCAATTGTCTTACAGGAATGAGAAACATTGAAACTTTCTGTATATTGCTACATATAACTATATATTGTATTATTGTTTAAATATAGAGTATAATTATAGAAATGAATGATGTTCTAATTGTTACTGGTGTATCTGAATGCACTACAGCTAAGCAGCTGAATGATTCACAGGATTATTAGTTATGAAGGTGAACACTGTGAAAAAAGAGGGATATAAGATGGTATTTCCAGTGGCTTATTGAATACAAAAAAGCTTGGTATAACCTGTATTATACTAACAATCCCACATAAGGCTTTAGTTAATGTGTTAAACATACTGAAACCATATATGTGATGGTATAGTGTGGGCATTATATCAGATATAAGCTACTTCAAGTATTGTGGTAATTAAACTGAAACCATACATGCAATAGTATACTATGCATTATACTAAAGTATAAGATGAGTATAATACAGGATTTATATTAAGGCTTATTTGTATTCAATAAGCCACTGGAAATACTATATTATATCCCACCTTTTTCACAGTGGAACTCTCTACAAAGAAATGCAGGAATTAAGCCCGGATAATTATGGTTATAATGATGGGGTAAAAGAATTGAGCATTATTCTGGCAGTTTTAGAGCATAATTGGCATAAAAATATAATCATCATCAAGATACTCTAATAGAGCAGTCACTTACTCTACTAAAATGATTGGTGCAGAATAATTCATTACTGATCACTAAGTATTTTGCTAGCAAAAATAGGTCTTCTGACGAATTGATACAATTAGATTTAGTAGTTTTTCCAAGTCTTTCTGTACATTTTGATTACAAAAGTGAAGAAAAGTTATAAAAATTGGAAATAATGAGTACATTTTGGGAATAATAATAGCATAATAATAACATTTTTGGAGAGATTCGGAATAGAATCATTTTGAGCATAATTCCCACAAGCCTAGAAACTTGTAATGAAGTTGAACCATCTGCAGATAGACTTGTAATGTAGCTGAACTCTTTACAGGGTGACTTGTAACAAAACTGAGCTCTCTACAGGATGACTTGTAACATAGCTGAACTCTCTACAGGGTGACTTGTAATGTAGCTGAACATTTTACAGGATTACTTGCAACTTAACTGAACTCTCTACATGGGAACTTGGAAATAGCTGAATTTTCTACACAGTGACTTGTAACTTAGCTAAACTCTCTACAGGGTGACTTGTAATGTATCTGAACTTTCTACTAACTTTTCTGAACTCTCTAGTAGGGTGACTTGTAACATAGCCAAACCTTCTATAGAATGACTCGTATATTAGCTGAACTCTTTACAGAGTGACTTGTAATGAGGCTGAACTCTCTACATGGTGACTGGATTATAGCTGAACTCTCTCTGTAGGGTGATTTTTTGTAGCTGAACTCTATACAGGGTGACTTATAGCAGAGCTACATTCTCTACAAAGTGGCATGTAACATAACTGAACACTCTAATAGAATTATTTATTTCTTGATTGACTGCTCTATTAGGATGACTGCATTATTAAAGTATCTCAATCTCGCACTTGCTACACAATTGGTTTTCATACTATAACTGAATGGTTTTAAATCTGATTCTTTTAAACCACTGAAAGAACTTCTAAGACGATTAATCCATCTGTACACTGATTTCATTCCCCTTAGCGGTTTGTTTGGTAGATGTGGCAAATAATCATTTTTATTAGCAAATCTTGATCATGTAATTGTTACACATTGTTGATTTTTGTGCTGTATCTTCATGGTCTTTGGCTTGATTTCTTCCAAACCACAAAAGGTCTGAGTTTAATAGTTAACCTATCCACGTATTGATTTTCAGCTTCTTGCTTCAAGCAGTTTTCCCTGTAGGCATTAGGGTGACAACATATTGTTATTACTTATTGTTTATACCTCTGCAAAATTTAATTGTACTCCAACCAAGCTTGGTGCCAAGATTCGTCTTTAAATCCACTTTATATCTGCCCAATTTAGGCAACTGAACTACAGGTTTGCGATTTATAGCAGGTTTTGTGAGTGTGCGAAAAATAAAGAAATTAAGCCAATTTTTGAAGACTCATATCTTGCTAATTGATTTTGCCCAGATTTGGTATGTGGACTACTGACAGTAGAGGACATCTCTACAGCAAGAATCATCTTATTTTGTAAAGGTAGCATGGAAATATGAAAATTGCGTTATTGCTCTTCCTGTCAATAACACGCTGGCTTCTTGGGTAGCACAACACACTACCATGTGTCTTGATATATGATATAACTAATGGTAACTATAGCTAGTATCCCATGGATTTGAACACAGGCTCAGTCTGAAGCACTCTCCATTGTTAGCTATGTTGGATGTGGAATCTCTATTGCCTGTCTGACAATCACCATAATAGTGTTGATTGTGCTACAGTAAGTTTGCTATATACTGTAATAAGATACATGTACACTTTGATGACATTGTTTATGTAGTAAGAAAGTTTTCAATAAGGTACCAGATTTCATTCATCTCAATCTCTCCATTGCACTGTTGGTGGGTCTCATAATTTTTGTTAGTGGAATTGAGACTGCTGCAGAATACAGAGTAAGAAAATTATATAGCAATTCAATGCAACTATTATGTATTTGTTTACCTTGTAGGCCAGCTGTCTCATGGTATCCATCTTGCTTCATTATTTTTTCACAGCAGCATTTAGCTGGATGCTGTGTGAAGGAGTAATGCTGTTCATTTGGCTAAATTATATCTGGTACAATGGAATATTCAAAACCAGAAAATTCTTTATGCTACTTGGTTGGGGTAAGTATCAATAGACCAGATACTATGGTGTTCACTTTGGTGTAATGTACAGGTTTACCTCTTCCCATTATTACTATATCTTCGGCTGTATCACATGAACAGTATGGGACTGATGATTGGTATGTAGCTACCCTCAATAAGAGTGTGTAGCATACATGTTAATACACTTACAGGTGTTGGATATCTGAAGAAAAAGGTGCTATTTGGGCATTTATTGCTCCAATGTTAGTAATCATATTGGTAAGACAGAAATAAAATCAATCAGTTTTACATAATAATTGGCTACACACAGATCAACACACTCTGTTTAATTCTATCACTCTACAGAATTTTTTCAAGTGCAAGTAATCCAATAAACGCTACAAAAACATCTTCATATAATGTTACAAAGTAAGTATCAACTATTCTGGAGCTAAGCTCAACTGCGCATCAAACTGTATCAGCAATCCACATGCCACCTTTGAAGTAGTGTATATAGTTACTTGCAACTACACACATCAATTAATATTCAGTGGTAGGTATTGTGACTAATACAGCACTCTAATGTGCTGTATCAATCTTGCTAACTTTCCCACATTTTTGTTAACTACATGTCAGTGCTTTAGTTTTGCTATATAAAGGTATGCAAGACAGTACTTTTAGTTAATGTTTATGTAGTTTATCATTGGAAATCATCTAATATACAGAAAATTAGTCAAGGCAACTCTAGTACTGCTACCACTACTTGGCCTAACTTGGGTATTTGGACTACTGGCTGTGAATGAAGACACTATAGTGTTTGCATGGATATTTACAATACTGAATTCACTTCAGGTAATAATAGTTACATCATTTACCATAAGAACAGTATGTAGACATCTTATTAATAGGGAGTACTGATCATGTTATTCTACGTCATCAGAAATCAGAAGGTATGTAAATATGTGATAGTGGTGAGACAACAATTTTGTGGTGTATTTTGGAATTATTTATACCTTTTGTGTTCCCTTTGATCCTTGTACTTTTCTGCACTAACACAAGTATCTCTGGCAATGCATAAACAAGTAACTATGGAGTTATGGGTTTGGTACAACATTTTGTCATGGTCTCACTGTTACAAACACCTTTAGCTGTTAATTACCTATCACCTGAATAATGCCAACTCAGTGCATCATTAAATTACAACAATGCCACTTACACGGAGTAACAAATAGCTCTAAATTAACATGGTGAATGGGATAGTAGTCAACTGTCTTAGAATTTCTATAGGAAGGAATGAAAAATTCTGTACTCCTGTTTTCTCCAACTAGTAATAGCATGGGTAGCAGTGAAATTTGGGATAAATACCATGAGAGTTGCATTGAAAATGGGCAAAATTTCATGAGGTGAAGCTGAGTGAAATTTCCATTTTCAATGAAACAAGAGTGGTATTTATCCTAATTTTCACTACTACCCATTGTAGTGTAATGGACTAAACGTTATATATTAGGTGCATACACGATTATTATATTTAGGCTCTGTATCTCACATGTATACTCACATGAGATCTCGTGATGTCATACACGTTTCATGTTAAACTATACATGATGTCAAAAGTGATCTTACGGTGAAAGAGAAGTGGAAGAATGATGGCTACACTCCAATATAAACCCTCCAAAGCAGTTCATCTTCAATGGTCCCGACAATTGGCCATGATGGAAAAAGTGATTCCAACATTTCCGTGATGCATCTGGTCTCTCAGCAGAGGCAGAGCAATGCCAAATAAGTACACTATTGTACTATTTAGGTGAGGAAGCTGACAACTTTTTTCATCCACTAACATAATGAAGGAGCAAGAGAAAAAGTACGGTGACGTCCTGGCTAAGTTCGATGAACACTTAAAGTTAGACAAGTACTTGATGGAAAAAGTGCTGAATAGTATATTGCTGCTGTGTATCATCTAGCCAACACTTACAATTTTGGAAATCTGAAAGAAGACTTGATTCATGACAGACCAGTATTAGGCATCAGAGACCAAGCTCTTTCCCAGCAGTTGCCTGAGTTAACCCTTGATGAGGCCAAGAAACTGATACGACAAAAGGAAGCAGTCCAGCAGTAGTATGACATTCTGAAGGGGAAGGTAGACATACCTGCTAGTGATCTAAAGAGGATTAATACAAATGTAAACCAGTTTAAAAACTTGATAGTCCAACCCCTAGCTCTACAGTATCAGCCGAGAAATGCACTTGCTGTGGAAACGCAAAGCACCTTCAGGAGAATTGCCCTACCTAAGATGCACATGTTACAAATGCCATATATATAAGAGAGGTCATTATAGCAGTATGTGAAAACTGCTACTGATTCAGTTCAAGGTACTGATACAATCACTCTCAGTGACAACAGTTACTTCAAAATCAACACTGGAGCAGAAGTTAGTGAGACCACTTTTAGGCAATTACAGACTATTCAGTTGAAGAAGCCTACCAGAAATCTCTATGACCCAGCAATGTCACCCTTGAAAGTAACAGGACAATTCACAGCTAGTTTAACTTACAAATACATTTCCTGCAAACAAACTGTATCTGTCGTGAAAGATCTCAAACAGAACCTTTTGGGACTTTCCTGATTTCAAGACTAAACTCAGTTGATCAAAGTACTATAAACATTCAGAAGCTTTACTCTCAGTTATTCCAAGGATTTGGCACCCTAGGAGATGAGTATGAAGTGTCACTGAAGGGTGATGCCAAGCCGATTGCTCTTCATATAGCTAGAAATGTACCTTTGCCATTATGTAGGATGAATTGAAGCACATGGAATCAATGGGTGTTATTTCCCCATGAGTGAACCTTCACCATGGTGTGCCAGCATGGTTGTCATCCCGAAGCCCTTTGGACAAGTCAGAATCTGTGTAGATCTCAAACATTTAAATCAAAATGTTCAATGTGAATTTCATTCCTTGCCTTGTGTTGAGGAGACTTTAACAGGAGCGTAAGTATTTACAAAGCTAGATGCCGACAGTGGGTTCTGGTGGATCCCACTAGCCAGAAATTCGCGTCTTCTAACCACATTTATAACTTGGGAGGTACTGTTTCCACTAATTACCTTTTGGGATATCAAATGCTCCTGAACTATTTCAGAGACATTATTGAATGGATTGTCAGGTGTAGTTTGCTTGATGGACAATGTCTTGGTGTTTGGTAAGAATGAGACTGAACATGATGAACACTTAGAAGCAGTCTTAAAACAGATAGTCTTGGCCGAAGTGATGCTCAATTCTAGCAAATGCGAATTTTCCAAAATTCTACTCAGACACATTGTCAATCAATACGGCATACAAGCTGACTTAAAAGACAAAGAAATCTTAAACATGTAGTACCAAAGAACATTTCAAGAATGCGATGATTTGTTGGCATGATGAATCAACTGTCGAAGTTTGTTCCGTGTAGTGCAGAGTTGACAAAACCACTGACAGAATTGCTCAGCTCTAAGCAATCTTTCTAATGAGACCAAGTCTTTGCAGACATTAAAGAAAAATTGACAAAGGCTCAACTCCTAGCACTGTATGATACTCTTACAGAAACAAGTGTCAGCAGATGCTTCGTTCTTCCTGTAAATACACTCACGGTGTGGCAAGCCGGCTTTTTGGCCGATATTACACGGAACATGCAGTATATTCTTAGTAAAATATTGATTCAATGAACAATATTACATTTGGTCATTCTACAAAGGAGTGGTCATTCTTGAGAGGTCATACATTACGTGGTTATGTGGTGAAAATTTCATGTCATTAGGAAATTCACATTGAAATATATGACACTTCTGATATTGTACCATATAATGTACAGGAAAGCCCTGAAAATGTCGTACTCAAAAATCATCACTCTACCAACTTCTTTTACTTGTATCTCTTGATGGAAACCATCAATTGAGGTGGGGCTAAAATGATTTTAGAAGATAGCACAATATTTGCCGTGCCAAAGAATTTAAGGAATGTAAAAGTTTTAATTTGGTTGAAAATCCCTATTTGCACATTCTATTTCTTCTCTGTTATCTATAGTAATAAAGGAGTGGACAGCCAAAGTTTCAGCCTTTTGTGATGCATAGTCTTGGAGTTATAGCGCTATATAGTATAGCGGCACAACCAAAAAATTGTGCACTTTTTCATAAAGCCATGAAACTTTCCACATTAATAGTAGTCCTCAATACATGTATTTTTAGATATAGTGCCATCGCTGATTTGACCTTTGGTGACCTTTATGGCCATTTTTGTACAGAAAATTGATCATTTTTGTCTTTACCTCCCTGAGGCAGTAATTAACTTGTTAAAACATCGTACCAAACAAAAGATCTTGCTCATAGAAACAACTTGGTTTTTATTTGAAGTTAATAGGTGATTTCATTCTTAAAATATGAGTATTTTTATTTGCTGAAAAATTTGATAAATTTATGTATAATTAACTGCCCACAGGTAATTCACACCTCAAGGGCAGGTAAATTTATCAAATTTTGCATCTAGTAAAAATGATCATAACTTTGTAATGAAATCACCTATTGACTTCAAATAAAAACCAAGTTGTTTCTATCAGCAAGAGCTTTTGTTTGGTATCATGTTTTAACAAGTTAATTACTGCCTCAGGGAGTTAAAGACAAAAATGATTGATTTTCTGTACAAAAATGGCCGTAAAAGTCACCAAAGGTCAACTCAGTGATGGCACTATATCTAAAATTACATGTCATGAGGAGTACTATTTATGTGGAAAGTTTCATGGTTTTATGAAAAAGTGCACAATATTACCAATTTTGGGGGCTACGCCGCTATAGTAATAGTCAGCTGGAACAGGAATAAATTTGATTTGTACAGCAATATGACAATTAAATTACAGGCTCTTATTTAACTCACGACTGAAGCAGGCTACAAAGATGGGATTTAGTCTGTTCACCATGAGCCGCCAAATTGATCAAGGTATAGTGTTTTCCCTGTACATCTTCATGTGAACAAAGAAGAAGGCCATTCCAAGAATGAAATGACAATGGTAAACTTTATTTCTACTCTATCGTAAATAGAGATGCGGCGGTGCCGGCATAATTTCGGGTATAATAGGTATGTGTGGGAATCAGGAATTATGCTAGCATTTTGAGGTGATTATAAAGCTTTAACAGTAGGAAAATCTGCAGATTGCACAACTCCGTGAAAAAGATTGAGATACTCTAATAGAGCAGTCAGAAACTCTAATAGAACAGTCACTGAATATTATTTACTCTAATAAAGCAGTCACATTGAAATGAAATACTCTAATAAAGCAACCAGCTAAAGAATTCAAGACTATTTGAAGCTTAAACATCAATGAAAATGGTGTAATACAGCAATGAACTGGTATTATTAACCAAGTATGGTGGCATAATTTTGGGAATAATGGGCAATTCTCAAAAGCATAATATGTGATTTTTTGAGCACTGCTCAAAAGCATAATGCTCAATTTTTGGAGCATAATAACCTCATGCCTAATCGTAAATAAGCACACATGTTGTACACTGTATGAACACAAAACAAAGATCTTACTCCCCATGAACAGGCAAATCTGATGATGCATAGGTTTTATTGATTTGAGCTTTGTTTCAGTACAAAGCAATTAAACGTGCATAAATTTTTTATGTGGCATGCAAATTTTTAAGCAGTTTATTTATTTACTTTAAAGACACTTTTTAATTTTTTTTTTTAATTTATAATATACACACAGATTTCAACATGAGTCAATCGGACAGAGAGAGCTTTCCCTCTTTATTTCAATATGTTTTTATAGCAAATAGAAAATGGCTGGTTTTCGCTCAGCGGGTCACATATGTGATGTGCAATTTGATTATCCATGTTATAATGTGAAGTTGAGTGTCTTTGATAGCTGCTAGTAATATTGTGATACTATCATTATATCTTGATATAAAAGTTACTATAAATCATGGTTATGGTAATTGCACTATTGCTCAGCTCTACACACTTTATAAAAATCATTACACAAAAAGGAAGCCAGGACTGATTATAAGGAAATAACACAGATATCTTAGCAGATGGACTTAGGTATCAAATTGTTTTCTATTCTCCTGCCAAAAGGTGACAGTATCAATGCATAAAATAAATAGAATTCTTAGACATGCTGCAGGACACAGGTTCTTGAATGTTTTTCAATATCTATAATCATTGTAATTATGAATCTAATCCAAAACAGCTAAGCTGTAAAAAGGGTGCAGCCCCCAAAAAATCCATGGTGAAATCCAAGGTGGCAGCCAAGCAATGGCTGTGATGGTAGGTTAATGGCATAATGGCAATTCAGGTGAATTTGGTCCACCTGCTCTTGGCACCAAATTCACCTGAATTGTTATTATTTTACCATTAACCTACAATCACAGCCATTTCGTAGTAGAGGTGTACCAATATGGGTTTTTGGCATGTACCAATATCCAATATTGATGCTACTAAAAGAAGCCGATAATGCCACATAAACTTAATTATTAGTTTCTCATCCTCCTGTACTCAAAATAGCAGTGCGGGAGGGTGGATTTTTATTTTATTTTTTACTAACTAGATAGCTGAATTAGCTAGCTAAAATGATTCAAAATGCAATTTTCTTAGACTGATCTAGCAAGGTACCAACTATAAATGTGCTAATTGGCCTCCCTTAGCCACCAGTGATGCAAAAAAATCCTTGATGAGGTAAGAAAAATGGCCATGCGGGTGGGGATGAGAAACTAATAATTAAGTTTATGTGGCCTAACCAATAGTCGATCCAATATTTGCATTATAGTTAAAAGTGTACATTTACCTATACAGGTGCATGTATTCATTGCTATACTCTGCCTGTGGTGGTATACAGCTTGGGTTTCTATTGTGCAATCCAGACAATTAGGCTCCCAGAAACATTTTTATGTATACTCCCATGAAGCCTTAAATGAATATTTCTGCATTCTAATGGCTTGTGAGAAAGTTGGTACAGCAAATTTCCTTGGTTATCCTATGACCATTCTTTTTAGTACAAAGATACTCGATAACTGCTTCATTTGTAAAGACTGTGAGATAAGCTTTGAATTGCATGTATTTATATGGTTTCTCGTAGCATAGCACTTGTTTTAGAATGAACAATGAGCCACTGGCACTAAAGAGCCACATGAATAATGTAGAAAACCAATGCATAATCCGTTTATGTACAAGCTATTGCTACTGTATAAATATTGGTAGCGATATCGGTCCTCCTGCTGTTCTGTACTGATACCGATATTGGTAAAAATTACCATATTGGTGGCTGATATTTTATCCGATCCGTTTATTGGTACATCTCTATTTCGTAGCCACTACCTTGGATTTCACATCTTTTTTCACCATGGGGGCTGCACCCTTTTTGGATTATATGTCACTTCTATGACCAGCTTTGGGGCTTTTTAACCTGTCCTTTTACTATAGAAAGAAGAAAGAGATCTAAAGCAGATTTTTCTTGTGGATAATACTTTAACTATTTTTGATTATGTAATTATACAAATTTTATATGAAATTATCACATAACTCTTCTCTACAGATTAATTTGTTTGTAGCTGATTTCTCTACAGGTTGACTTGAAATATAGCTGAACTCTCTACAGGGTGACTTGTTTGCAGCTGAACTCTCAATAGGGTGAATTGTTTAGCTGAACTCTCTACATGGTGACTTGAAATGTAGCTGATCTCTCTATAGGGTGACTTGTTTCAAGCTGAGCTCTCTACAGGGTGGCTTGTTTTTAGCTGAACTCTCTACATGGTAACTTAAAATGTGGCTGAACTCTCTACAGGGTAACTTATTTCTAGCTATAATCTCTCTACAGGGTGACTTGTTTCTAGCTGAAATCTCTACAGGGTGACTTGTTTCTAGCTGATCTCTCTACAGGGTGACTTGTTTCTAGCTGAACTCTCTACAGGGTGACTTGTTTCTAGCTGAACTATCTATATGGTGACTTGTTTCTAGCTGAATTCTCTACAGGGTGACTTGTTTCTATCTGATCTCTCTACAGGGTGGCTTGGTTGCAGCTGAACTCTCTGCATGGTAACTTAAAATGTGGCTGAACTGTCTACAGGGTAACTTGTTTTTAGCTGAACTCTCTACAGGGTAACTTATTTCTAGCTAATCTCTCTACAGGGTGACTTTTTTGTAGCTGAAATCTCTACAGGGTGACTTGTTTCTAGCTGATCTCTCTACAGGGTGACTTGTTTCTAGCTGATCTCTCTACAGGGTGACTTGTTTCTAGCTGATCTCTCTCTACAAGGTGATGTGTTTCTAGCTGAACTCTCTATAGGTATGGTGACTTGAAATGTATAGTTGAACTCTCTACAGGGTGACTTGATTCTAGTTGATCTCTCTACAGGGTGACTTGAAATGTATCTAAACTCTCTACAGTTTGTCCTGTTTGTAGCTGAACTCTCTACATGGTGACTTTTAATGTAGCTGAACTTTCTACAAGATGGCTTGTTTGTCCCTACACGGTTACTTGATTGTAGCTGAACTCTAGATCTCTACAGAATGATTTGCTACTTACTGAATGTTCTAGTAGGGTGACTGCACATTAGTAGAGTATTTTGATGGCACTTTAATAGAGTATCTCGATGGCGCTTGTTTCATGTAATTGGTTTATGCAGTACAACCCAGTGTGTTTAGTGTGAATTCTTCTAAATCACTGAAAGGTTATTCTACGATGATCAATCCAGATAGATAGATACTCAAACAGATATTCAGGAGGCCCCATGAAGGATCCCTTGAATATCTGTTTAAAAGATCGATATACTCTAATAGAGCAGTCAGATCTAGGTACTCTAATAGAGCAGTCACAGTATTCTTCAGAGGAGCAGTGTAGCAAGCTTATAAATTAGGCGATATGGTTGGTGAGGGGTAGCTATTGTCATTGTCATTGTGAGCATGTAAATACCTTTTCTTCTTTTTTTTGGTTTTCAACTTACAGCTTGGGTGAAGTTGCGATTCAGAATGGGAACCTCCTTGCCCCTGGGGCCCCTTTGCCCTGGGCCCCTTAATTTCTCTGGGCACTCCTACAATGGTTAATCTAACTACAGACCAATTTTCAACTGATTCCTCAAAGTGGTTTACCTTGTAGGCATGCCAGAAGTTTGATCAAGACACACGGTAGTGTGTCGTGTGGCCCAAGAAGCCGGCGCGTAACACCCGTGAGTATATTGACAGGAAGAACGAAAACACAATTTTTGCACCTCCGTAGCTCTGTGCTGCCTGATGAAACAAGTAGATTTTTGCTGTGGACACGCCCTCCAACTTCAGTACTCCACATACCAAATTTGAGTGAAATCGCTTAAAGTGTTCCCGAGATATTCGACTTCAAAAATTGGCTTAGTTTCTTGGTTTTTTTTTCTTCTTACTTGTCTTCCTCTTTTCGCGCACTTACAAAAATTGCTATAAAACGCGAACGCCTTATCCGATTGCCTTGAACTTTGGCACACAGAAGGGCGGTATAAAGGCGCATCTCGGTACCAACATTGGCTGGAATACGTTATACAGGCAAAGAGTTATTAGCAATTATTCACGAAAAATAACACCAATATGTTGTCACGCCTACAGGGTAAACCGCTTACGAGAAGAAGCTGAAAATCGGTGGGTGAATAGGTTAACTATTGAACCTCAAACCTTTTGTGGTTTGAAAGAAATCGAGCTAAAAACCAGGAAAATACAACAACAAAAAAACCAACAGTGCGTAACAATTATGCAATCGAGATTAGCTAATAAAAAACGAATACTTGCCACGCCTACCAGAAAAACCGCTTAGGGCAATGCTTTGAAAATCGCTGTACAGATGGAGTAATCATCTTAGAAAGGCTCTTCAATGGTGTAGAAGAATCAGATCTAAAGCCACAGAGTTATAACACGAAATCAAACTTGGTGTAGCAAGTGCGAGATCGAGATACTCTAATAGAGCAGTCATCCTAATAGAGCAGTCACCCTGAAGAGAATTCAAGAGATCAGCTAGAAACAAGTAACTTGTATAGAGATCAGCTACAAACAAACCACCCTGTAGAGAGTTCAGCTACAAACAAACCACCCTGTAGAGAGTTCAGCTACAAACAATTCACCCTGTAGAGAGATCAGCTAGAAGAAGTCACCTTGTAGAGAGTTCAGCTACAAAGAAACCACCATGTAGAGAGTTCAGCTGCAAACAAATCACCTGTAGAGAGTTCAGCTACGAAAAGATCATTCTGTAGAGAGTTCAGCTAGAAGAAGTCACCTTGTAGAGAGTTCAGCTACAAAGAACCACCATGTAGAGAGTTCAGCTGCAAACAAATCACCCTGTAGAGAATTCAGCTACAAACAAATCACCCTGTAGAGAGACCAGCTAGAAGAAGTTACCTTGTAGAGAGTTAAGCTACAAAGAAACCATCATGTAGAGAGTTCAGCTGCAAACAAATCTCCTGTAGAGAGTTCAGCTACAAACGTAGAGAGATCAGCTAGAAGAAGTTACCTTGTAGATAGTTCAGCTACAAACAAATCACCCTGTAGAGAGATCAGCTAGAAGAAGTCACCTTGTAGAGTGTTCAGTTACAAAGAAACTACCATGTAGAGAATTCTGTAATAAATATATGTACTATATATATATAATTTGTACGTTTACAGAAATATTTAAAGTATTAACATCTGCTTCATCTTTTCTTCTTCCTGTGGTAAAGAAAAAAAAGATGGGTTAAAAAAGCCACAAAGCCAGCCATAGGCCGGCTTTGGGGTATACAAATACAAAAAGAAGTGAAATCTAATCCAAAACAGCCAAGCTGTAAAAGAAGAGTGCAACCCTCAAAAAGGCTATGGTGAAAAAAGATGTGAAATCCAAGGTGGCGGCCAAGAAATGGCTGTGATGGTAGGTTAATGGTAAAAATTTTAATAACGACAATTCAGGTGAATTTTGGTGCCGCTTGGTCTTGGTACAAAATTCACCCGAATTCTCGTTATTAAAATTTTTACCATTAACCTACCATCACAGCCATTTCTTGGCCGCCACCTTGGATTTCACATCTTTTTTCACCGTAGCCTTTTTGAGAGCCGCACTCTTTTTTTACAGCTTGGCTGTTTGGATTAGATCTTATTTTACACAAACAATTGTTCATAACTCTGTGTATCTTAATCGGATTTCCACCAAACTTGGTACAGAGATTCACTTTGCTAGCCTGTTTAAGTGTGCCAAATTTCAGCTTGATTGGAGTACACATTTGCATTTTATAGCTGATTTTGCAAAGTGTGCAAAAAACGTAGAAGGAAAAAACACAGAACTTTGGCTACTATCATCTTGGAGCGATTTCCTTCAAATTTGGTATGTGCACTCCCCTACCTGATGGGCATCTATAGGTTTGAATCGGTTAAGGGATCACGAAGCTACATATGTGTGAAAATTGCATTTACTTTCATCCTGTCATAATACCCACAGCATGGCACCTTGGCTTCTTGGACCACACAACACACTACCGTGTGTGTTGATCAGTTTGTATTTATAGTACGTACGTTATTTGAATTGAGATACCATTGATTTTGTATAATCTAGTGATATTTTTGCTTCCACTACCATTAACAGTATGGTATAGAATTGAGAATAAATAGTGCATCATAGTGTAACAGTGCATCACAGTGTAGTGCATCACAGTATAACACAGCATTAATATCTGTATCTCTTTGTTCCATATATTTTTATATAGTTCTTGAAATTTGTCAAGAAACAGGATGCATTCCAGTCCTATGCTGCAATGGTAAGTCAAACAAATCATATATTTTATACCTTCATATGTTCTATACAGCTACAGAGCAAACTGGGCACTTTGAGTACAAGTGTTAATAAAACTGGGAAGAACAATAACATACTTACAAGTAAGTGCTTGCAGGTATACCTGTCTACTACTTATAGGTATACCTGTCTACTACTTACACAGTACTTAAAAGTTTATTATCAAAATAATAAATTATAAAATTATAATATAGATAAGGTAGTGTAGATAAGGCTGTTGCAGATAGCGAGAATCACAAGACAAGATGACATCACCAGACAAGATGACATCACCAGTGACATAAACTAATTAAGTTTGTAATTTATAAACCGGTAAAATGAGTTTTGTTGTATTCCAATTAGTGTTACAATAGTGTGTGCATTTGAACGGGCTTTTGTTGTTACATTAAACATTAAATTTAGTGAACCGGTTTTCACTTATCGATCGTTTGATACATGGTACCAAAACCCAGGAGGGTAATTTCTTTGAGACCAGCAAATTGATATTCGTATCATCGCTTTCATTGATTTTGGTACCCCAAATCTAGAAGTTGTGGTACCTTGCCATATTCAGGATAATGGTACCACAGAAGGCGAGTAAAGCTTATCACTTGAATAATGTTTTTTGGTTGATACATAGGTCAACTGAGAATGCTGGCCATAAGTTTACTGAAGAGTTCATGAACCCGTGAGAATAGGGCATTAATTAAAAAAGAAGCAGAAGCCCAGAAGTTATTGCAGGAAGAGTACAATAACAATATTGAGGATATTTTGCACCTCCACATGGCAGTTGGGAAAGTGTTGTTAAGCCTGGAGGTAAAACTAGCGAGGCTAGAATCAGCGAATGAGAAGTTGGCGGATGCATATGAGCAGAGTAATGGCACAGAAGGAGCAGAGGGTTTTAGATGAGGGGCTGATCTAATTGATGGTGTGGTCACAAGTACCTCTTTGTTGAAGGTATTAAAAGATGAACTTGAGAGAAAACGTAAGAAATTAAGTAAGGATAGTAACACTGTACATACAACTCCACTAAGTACTCAAGGAAGCAGTATTGCTAGTAGTTGGTCACAGCCTGCACAAGGCCCTATTAGGCCATTAGGCCACCATGACTAGAGATTACTCTCCATTTGATGGAGATGTCCTAAAATGGCAGGAAATTTTGGGAGGCATCGATTCACAAGGCAAATTATCCTTCTATTGATAAGTTTAATCAAAATTGAAGGGGGAGGCCTTGAGTGCTATTTCAGGGTACCAGTTGTCAAACAACAATTATACGGTTGTAGTTGATGTACTGAAACACAGATTTGGAAACCCCCAATTAATAGTTGATGCACACTACCATAGCCTTTCTCACCTTCCTGCTGCTGTTAACCAGACTGGGGTCCGGAGACAATGTTTTGATTCTACTGAGCAACATTTAAGAAGCTTGGAGGCAATTGAGGAAGATGTTAATCATAGTCATTTCATAGCATTAATAACTGAGAAATTACCCCAAAGGGTTTTGTATCAATTATATATGCTTAAGGGTGATGGTGAGGAGTGGACTGTGCCAAAGCTGTATACCTTGCTAGGAAAGCATATTACTGCTCTGGAAATGGCAGGTAGTGAATCCCGTACTACGCAAATTCCAGCAAAGCCTCAGGGTAAATTTTCACAAAGTGGGCACCCTCATTGGAAATCAACTGCAGGAGGCTTACTAGCAGGCAGTGGCAACAGTGTTATGGTAGCCAAACAGCACTCGATAGTGATGAAATGTTTCTATTGTGGTGAAAACCATTGGTCTGACAAATGTACCAAGGTTACCACCTTACAGGCCAGAAGAAATAAATCAAAGGGCTCTTGTTACAAGTGTCTACAGAAAGGACATGTCCTAAAGGATTGTAAGAGAGACCGCCCTTGCATGCATTGTAACAGGTCAGGTCATCATCAGAGTCTTTGTCACAAGCTGTTCGATCAGGAATCAGTCTAAACTACTGAAGCTCAAAATATTAGTGTCAGTGGTAGTGATATTAGTGATAATGGAAGTACCTTGTTGCCTTCTAATAGTCAAGTTCAAATGCAAACAGCTACCTGCAAGGTAAGGAATTTATCTGGTGAGTCTTCAATTTCTACTTGTGTGATACTGGACTCTGGGAGTCAAAGGACATATGTCACAGAGAGATTAGCCAAGGATATTAACTTGCATTTGAATGTACCGGAAAGACTTGCTGTGGTTACATTTGGCACAGACAGACCTAAGTATCTCCAATACATGCCCAGTAAACCACAGCTTATTTTAAGGCAGACCAATGAATTAGATGTAAGTGTGACCAATGACTTTAGATGTAAGTGTGGTTCCCAACATCACTGGAAGGGTAACCCAAACACCACTATGTAAAGATGATATCACTTTCCTTATGTCAGAAAGGTTCAAGAACAAATTAGCCAATGTGCTCCCAGCCAAGTCAGATTCCTGTCCTATCAAGATGTTAATTGAAAACGACTATTATTTTGATTTGCTGCTACCACGGAAAATTGACCTGAGACCTGGCTTGTGGTTGTTTCAGTCCAAATTGGGCTGGATATTAGGTGGACGCTATCACGCAGAGAGTGATACTGCAGGAGAACCTACTTTGCTGGTCAGCACTGTGGGAATTCCACCCATGGGTGTCAGGCCAAGTACACATATGCTTACCACTGTTGATTCCTCACTATTGACTAACTGGATCCATTATGGAACTTGGAGTCTTTGGGAATAATGAAGTCACCTTCAGCCTCAGGTGATGATCAGGCCATAGATCATTTTAACTGAACAGTCCAGTTCACTGAAGGTAGATACATGGTGATGTGGCCTTGGAAGGATAGAGTTCTGGATTTACCCGAGAACTACCAATTGGCATTTGGTCATCTGCTCCAGATGTTAGTGAAGTCCCCAGCACTTATTAAACAGTACGAGGACATAATTCAGGAACAACTCAACCAAGAAATAATTGAAAGGCTCACCAGTGATTCAGAAGAGGGTTCAGTCAAACATTTCATCCCACACCATCCAATGATTACCCCATCCAAGAATACAACTAAGGTACACATACTGTACAATGCCTCAGCCAAAACTAGGAAGAGCAATCTAAGCCTCAATGAGTGTCTTTACAGAGGGCCCTGTGATTATACCCAACTTGTATGGGCTATTGCTAAGTTTTTTACCCAACTTGTATGGGCTATTGCTAAGGTTTAAACTATCTCCAATTGGGATAGTGGCCGATGTTGAAAGGTCTTTTTAAACATGGGACTCCAAAGCCATGAAAGAGATGTAACACGCTTCTTATGGTTAAAGAATCCATCAAAAACTAGCCTAGAAAACAACTTACAAATCTACCGATTTTGCAGAGTTCCCTTTGGAGTGATACCCAGTCGCTTCTTATTGGGAGCAACTATTGCTTATCATTTGCAGAGGAGCAACAATCAGGACTTACAAAGAGACCTATATGTTGACAACTTGATCACTGGGGTTCGCACTGTTGATGAAGCAAAGTTGTTGTATACTGGTGACAAGAATCTGTTTGAAACTGCTTCGATGAACCTCAGAGAGTAGGCATCAAACTGCAAGAAATTCTTTGAGTTTATCCCACAACAAGATAAGGCATTCAAACCAGACAAGAAAGTGCTTGGTGTTTACTGGAATTCAGTTGATGACACATTATCTGTTAGAGTTTATACACTAGCAACTACAGTTTTAATCAATAGAATACACAACTAATGCACTGGGTACAGTAACAATAGAACAATACAAAAAGAACAGTTAAATTAATACTTTACACCAGAAGACTTACAATATAAATTACCTAATGCATGAAAACCTATAAAAACAACCACAAGTGCATATAATTACAACCAATGAAATAAAGATTTCTACAGACACTAAATATGTGTTCCTATAAAATGCCACACTTCATGCATATATTTATAAACACATATACTTAAAAGTGCATTCTTTAACACTCCTTCTCACTTTTAAGAATAATGTTCTGGTATATGTTTAACTCCCATCATTTCACGTAATTTGCAGAACCGTTCGCGACTAAGTGCTTTTGTAAAAATATCAGCAGTCATTTCTTCTGTAGCACAATATTTTAGAGTTACAGTTCCCTTATTTACTTGTTCACGAATAAAATGGTATTTGATGTCTATGTGCTTGGCTCTACCATGTGACTGAGGATTTTTTGTCATTGCGATGGCAGATTGATTATCTTCAAACATAGTGGTTGGTATAATGGGTGCATTCCCCAATTCAGACATTAACTGTCTAAGCCAAACTGCTTCTTGTGCCGCACTGGCTAAGGCTACATACTCGGCTTCAGCAGTTGACAAGGCAACACAAGGCTGCTTCTTGCTGCTCCAGGTAATTGCTCCTTCACTCATTTTGAAAATGTACCCTGATGTTGACTTTCTGTCATCAAGATCTCCGGCCCAGTCTGCATCACAGTAACCGACACATTGTTTGGTGCCTTTCTTAGAGTAAACAATGCCATGGTTGGCTGTTCCCTTTAAATATCGCATAACGCGCTTCAGAGATGTCCAATGTTGTTTGGTGGGATTTGAAGAGAACTTAGCCAAAGTACTAACAGTGTAAGTGATATCTGGCCTAGTGCTTACCGATAGGTAAAGCAAAGCTCCAATTGCAGATTGATAACGTTGTTGATCAAGGCAATCTTCACTGTTGAAAGATTTTGTAAGCTTTGCCCCAGGATCAACAGGTGTGCTAACTGGCTTGCAATCTTGCATGCCAAACTTTTGGAGAATCTTACTAATGTAAGCTGGTTGCCCAATCCAAATTCTTTCAGAGCTCTCATCTTGGAGGATTTTCATTCCCAGGAAATGGTGCAATTTTCCCATGTCCTTAATATCAAACTGCGAAAGAGCATACTTTATTTCTTCTATTCTCTTTTCATCCTTTCCAACAAGGATGATGTCATCAACATAAACACCAATAAAGAACATATCTCCTCCTGCATCTGCGTATATGCAAGGATCACTCTCAGATTTACAGAAGCCCATTTGCTTAAGCTGGTAATCTAAGGCCACGTTCCAGCAACGAGGAGACTGTTTAAGGCCGTAAATGCTCTTCTTAAGTTTACAAACAAGATGTTCTTTGCCTTTAGCAACAAAACCTTCTGGTTGCTTCATGTAAACCTCCTCCTCAAGCTCGCCATTCAAGAAAGCTGTGGTCACATCAACTTGATGTAGCTTAAGACCACACTGGACAGCTAATACTATCAAAACACGGACTGATTCAAGCCGAACAACTAGACAAAATGTCTCATCATAATCAGCACCGTATTTTTGTGAAAACCCCTGGGCAACTAATCTCGCTTTGTATCGCTCGATCATTCCATCTGCGCCAGTTTTGATCTTGTACACCCATTTGCTTCCTACAGCTTTTCTACCTTTGGGTAGCTCAACTAGGTTCCACACTCTGTTATGGTTCAATGAGTTCATTTCAGCATCCATAGCTTTCATCCAGCGTGAGCTTTCAGGGCTGGATAAAGCTTCCTGAAGAGTAGTGGGTTCCTTTCCATTTTGAGTACATGCATTTGCTCTCTCTCCATAAAAATCTGGAGGTCGCCTTTGTCGTTCTGACCTTCTAAGAACAGGTTCAGCAACTGACTGGCTAGTTGGTTGCTCCTGGCTAGGTACCTCACACTCCGAGAAGTCTACAACAAAGTGATAATCAGTCTCACTATTTACTTCTGGTTCAAGCACTCGCTCATTTTCACAAAACTTCACATCACGGCTATAAAACACTTTGAGGCAATCTGTATCATAAAGCCGATAGCCTTTGGTTCCTTGACCATACCCAAGAAAAATACATTTTCTTGCTTTGGAATCAAGCTTTTGCCTCTCGTCTTTCGGAATATGTGCAAATGAACCACAGCCAAAAACTCGCAAATGTTTCACCCTTGGCTTTTTATTTGTCCAAGCTTCATAAGGTGTCATCTCTTCAAGCGCTTTAGTTGGGCTCAAATTTCTCAGATAAGCTGCTGTAGATAGCGCTTCACCCCAGAATTTGTGAGGAAGTTTGGAATCGATAAGCATTGAGCGAATCGTTTCTACAAGAGTTCTATTAAGCCTCTCTGCAACACCATTTTGCTCAGGTGTTTTGGGTACTGTGTGTTCATGAAGTACCCCCTCTGTTTTCAGAAACTCCTCAAATTTGTTTGAGGTATATTCCCCGCCATTATCTGTGCGAAGCACTTTCAATTTTTGCCCACTCTGTTTCTCAACCAAGGCCTTCCATTCGACAAAACGATCAAACACTTCAGCTTTGTGTTTTAAGGTATACACCCAAACATAACGTGTTTTGTCGTCAATAAAGGTAAGAAAATATTCAGCATTGCCAATTGATTTTGTGCTAATTTTTCCACAAACATCACTGTGTACCAAGCCAAGCAACTCCTTCGAACGAGTGCCACTTGAGGTAGGCATTGGGCTTTTATGATGCTTACCACCAATGCAGGTTTCACAAAAACTTATCTCCTTTGATGCATCATAATTAAAACTATCAACAAGCCCCTTTTTAGCCAATTTTCTTAGGCCGTTTTCTCCAAGGTGTCCATAACGGCGATGCCAAAGAGTTTCTTTACTCTCCCTTTTGTCAATGCTTACATTCATTAGCTGGTTTTGGCTTTGCTTACAATTTAAATAGTAAAGGCTACCCAACTTTGTAGCTATAGCTAAGGCCTTCCCCCTTTTGCTTAATATTGTGCAAACATTCTTGTTAAAACAAACTGTTTTACCAGCTTCTGATACTTTGGTAACACTTAGCAAATTATAAGCAAGCTTAGGTACACACAAAACATTATTTAAGTTGCACCTTTTGATTTTTCCACTTGGTAGTCTTGCTTCTAGTGTGACAATTCCCTGACCAACAGCTTCCAGAGTGTGTCCATCACCTAAGGCCACTTCTTGTGGCTTCTTCAAACTAACAAATTGTTTAAATAGCTGTTGATCATTGCACATATGGCAAGTGGCTCCTGAGTCAACAATCCAATTGTTTTTGGACTCTGAAGAAGTTAACAGAGCATGAGTAACTACCAGTGCATCATCTTCACTACTTCCTTGCTCCAATGTTACTTTGTTTGCCTTGTGTTTCTCTTCTTTCTTGGCATCAAGCCTTCCTTTCTTCTCCTTATCAAGGGTTAGTTTACGACAGTTACGCTTGAAATGCCCTGGCTTTCCACAGTAATGACAATTAAATGGTTTTTGACTAAACTGAGTCTGAGATGCCAGTGCCTTGGTACGCCCACCTTCCTTCTCTCTTTTGTCTTTCAGTTTGCGCTCTTCATGTAGTAGGCGCTCTGTGACAGTTTCCATCTTAGGTACTGTTTCATTTGTCTCTAAAGCAGTGACCAACATGTCAAAGGAATCAGGTAAGCTTGCGAGTAAGTGCACTACACGGTCTTCTTCAGACACAGCATCACCAACAACAGCTAGGGCATCAAACACCTCAGTCATAGCTTTGATATGCCCTTGTACAGACCCTCCCTCCTTAAGGCAGAGTGCATAGAGTTTGCGTCGAAGTTCCAGTTTATTGGCCCAAGTCTTCTTCTGAAACTGCTCAGACAATTTCTTCCATACAACAACTGGATCTTCTGGCTCCCCAATAAGATATAGCAAAGAAGGTTCAAGTGTCAAAACAATCAGTGCTAGAGCACGGTCCCTTCTTGCCACAAACTTGGCATACTTTTCAGCATCATCGTCTCCTGGAGGAATTTCTGTTCCATTAACAATGCCCCATAGGCTGTCCTTCATGAGTGCCATTCTACATTGCACTTTCCATGTGGGATAGTTTACCCCATTCAATGGAACAATTGACACAGATTTTAGTTCTGCCATGATGCTTCAAAATAAGCACAAGTTCAATAGTTTCTTACACAGAGACTGGGGAGCCTGGGCCCAGAACCTGTTAGAGTTTATACACTAGCAACTACAGTTTTAATCAATAGAATACACAACTAATGCACTGGGTACAGTAACAATAGAACAATACAAAAAGAACAGTTAAATTAATACTTTACACCAGAAGACTTACAATATAAATTACCTAATGCATGAAAACCTATAAAAACAACCACAAGTGCATATAATTACAACCAATGAAATAAAGATTTCTACAGACACTAAATATGTGTTCCTATAAAATGCCACACTTCATGCATATATTTATAAACACATATACTTAAAAGTGCATTCTTTAACATTATCAATCCCTTGAGATATTTCTCATCCACCATCCTGAGAGCAAAGTTGTTCATAAAGAAATTGTGGATTGACAAATGTGACTGGGATGACAAGCCTGACAGAGTGGAAGGACATCGGTGAATAACTTGAAAGGATCTCATCATACCACATACCGAGGTACATTGGAATCGCTGAGAAATCCGAATCAGTTCAATACCAACTAGTATTCTTTTGTGATGCCTCAGCCGTGGCATATGCTACTGTGGTTTATTTGCACCAATCAGCTGGTGATACTTACAAGGCTGATTTGCTCTTTTCTAAAACTTGTTTAGCACCACATGGGACAACAATACCTCGGTTGGAGCTGTTGGGTGTTCTTATCGGTGTTAGAGCCCTGAAGTTTTTGTGTGATGAGCTTTATTTACATGTGTCATGCCATCTGTTCAGTGATTCATTGTGTATGCTGTACTGGTTAAGGGCAACCAAACTGCTATCAGTGTTTGTAGCAAACAGAGTCAAGGAAATTAATCTTTGGAAAGAGTAACCTTTGCCCATGTAACTTCCAATGATAGCCCTGTAGACATGGCAACAAGAAGGAAGTCTCTCAAAGAATTATCCTCTTCTATGTGGTGGAAGGGACCCCCTTGGCTAGCAAAACCCTACCAGTTATGGCCAAAAACCGTGAACCAGTAATGGATGAAATTGTTCAGCAAGAATCAGAAGTAGAAGTCAAAGGCAGTAAGCCACTTTATGAAGTTAAACTTGTCGCTGGGGAGGATCCCTCAGGAGAGTGTGTGAAAGGGCCAGACCTTTCAGTTGTTGATGAAAGGAGACACTCATCATTGTACAAATTGCTGAGAGTCACAGCATGAGTATTGCAGTTTGTAGATAAACTAAAGAAGAAAGATACTACATCTGTACCACCAACAGCCCAGGAATTGCAGAAAGCAAAATTGTATTAGGAACTCTACATTCAATGCAAACACTACTCTAAATTAATCAGTGACATTAAACATGGAAAGGAAGGGAATTTACAAGCTCAATTAAACTTAAAAATAGATAAGAATGGTCTACTTAGATGCCACAGAAGATTTTCCAATTCTGACTTGACACAAGGATCGAGCAAAGGAGCCTAAGTTTTTACCCAAGAAGGAGTATTTTACGAAGCTGGCAGTTGAGTATTATCACCAGAAGATATTACATTCAGGTGTTTCTCAGACATTGGTACAAACTCGTCAAGAATACTGGATTCCTCAAGGACATGCTCTAATAAAACAGCTGCTGAAGAGCTGTCAAGTCTGTAGAAAGTGTGAAAGAAGTCCTTTTATGATGCCTGAGATTCCACACCTGCCACAAGAACATGTTGCTCGGTCATTACCATTTGAATTTACAGGTCTTCACTATTTTGGGCCACTTTACATTAAGAAGTTTGAGCAAGGATCAGAGACCATTGTCAAGAAAGTATGGGTGTGTATATTCACATGCCTTGTGGTAAGAGCCATCCATTTTGAGCTCATCGAAGATATGTCGGCAGGAGAGTTTATCATGTGTTTATTACGCTGGTTTGTAGCAAGACAATGGGTACCATGTCAGATTATATCTGATAATTCCCAACAGTTTAAGGTAGCTAGAACAGCCGTTAACAAGGCTTGGAGCAATATGTTGATGAAAAGTGATGTGAATGACTACTCTGCACGACAGGGAATTCAGTGAAAGTTCATTGTTGAACTAGCCCTACAGATGGGTGGATTATATGAAAGATTGGTGGGGATTACTAAGAGAACCCTCAGAAAGATGCTGGGGAGTAAGTGCTTGACCGAAAAACAGCTGTCGACTATCCTAGTGGAAGTTGAAGCAGTAGTGAACACCTGCCCTTTGGTTTATGTTGATGAAGACATAAACTCTAGCATGGTATTTACACCAGCTGACTTTTTATCACTACATTCCCAACATGTAATTCCTGATATGGTTGAAGATGCTGAATCTGACCCCGATTATAAAGAGAAGAAACCAAGTACTGCACAACAACTATTGGACATTTGGAAGTGAGGTCAGAAACGTCTGAATCCTTGTGGAGAAGTGAATACATGTTAAGCCTGAGAAAAAGAGTTCAAAGGAAATTATGTCGCCAAGGAATTGCAGTTCCCAGAATTGGAGAGGTGTTATTGATTAAGGACAACCTACCCCGTGGGCAATGGAAGATGGGCAAAATTTCAGAACTACTGGTTGGAAAAGATCAGAACGTCAGGTCAGCTAAAGTGCCTGTTTCACCACACAAGTACTTACACCGACCATTGAATTTGCTGTATATATCCTATTGAGTGCCTGGCTGATAGAGACAATGATGATAATGAAGTGCGTGGTGAGTAAGGGGACAGCTCTACTGCTGAGAAACCAGTTGGTAAGGACAGGAAGGGTGAAACAGTCACTGCAGTGCCTTGTGAATTAAAGGAAAGTTATGACCAAGAGCCAGAGGAGATAAGGATATACATGATGTGGATGATATGATGGAGACAACTCCAAGGACCCGTCCATAGAGGAAAGCAACAGTAGCTGCTAGAATGAAGATTAAGAGCTGGCTCAACCTTGAGGAGAGTATTTTGGTCGATGTGTCGCAGATAGCGAGAATCATGAGACAAGATGACATCACCAGTGACATAAGTTTGTATTAATAAACTGGGAGTTTTGTTGTATTCCAATTAGTGTTACAATAGTGTGTGCGTTTGAACAGGCTTTAGTTGTTACATTGAACATTTAGTGAACCAGTTTTCACTTATCGATCGTTCGATACAAAGGCAGTGATAAGGCAGGCTGCTACGAACAATAAACATACTTGTAATCCTGTTGTTTACGTGTACAGTGGCCTCCGTCTGGCAATAACTCCACACACAGTCGCTAATCTTCTCCTTCGTGTGAAATGGCATGGGTGTGGTCTTTAATTACCTGCTTTGTAGTGGGAATTATGTAGAATTGCACATCTGTTTTCAATTTTCTACTACCAACACATGATCCCATCCACTAACACCTTCCATTCCCTCTACAACTATCAATCCTTACTATCATTCTTTTTCTTGTCAACACCCCTTTTTATGGAACTTTGTTCTCCATCATATTCTCCAGTTGTCAAATCGTCTTGCATTTTACTCTGCACTTCGTCATTTTCTTGTTGTGTAATTTAACTGGTTGTTATTTTTGTATGTGTCTTATCCGTCGTAATTGCAAACTTGTTCTCATGTGTATGCGTGTATGTACTTTGTATGGGGAGCACGTTACCAGGCTATATGCCTTTTGTGTACCCATGTCTTTTGACAAAAATGGATAATCTAAGTCCGTTTACGTTCATCAGCACAAACAGGCATAAGTATTATATGTTGTGCCTTCATTCACAGGCAAATCTATCCCCAGTTAGTACATGTCTGTGGAGTTTTTGAGAACATTATTTATTAGTTATTATTTATTTATTATTTATGATGTAATCTCAACCACATTTCTTATTATTCTTAGTACTTGGTTGTATAATTACATTATTATTTTCCTATACTGTATAACTTCAAAAGAAAATGAAGATAAGCGTACAGGCAAACAACAAAAAATAATTACAAATTAATTATAGATTTACACACTTGATGTGAATTAGAATCTTTAGCTAAGTGGGATAAATCATTCCATAGCAAAATTGTGGCTGGTAAAAAAGAAAACTGGCATGCAGTCTTGGATGATGACAATGGTTGGAAATTAAAAGGGTCCAAAATGGGTGTACAACTCAAACAGGATATCAATTTCGTTTTGAATAATTTTATTATTATACATCATAGACAATCTTAATTTTATTGGTCTATTATCAAGTGATTCCCAGTCCAGCTGGTCCATAAGGTGAGTTACACTGACAGTGCATGGGATTACATGTGTATGCATTTGTTACAAAGCGGGCTGTTCTGCATTGGCATGGATCTGTTCTAGTTGAGAATTCAGGGTAGACTGCCAAGGTGCCTAGACTGTTGCAGTATATTCAAGTTGGCGATAAATGAATACTGTATATGCTAACTTCTTTGTGTGGAGAGTAGCACATGAAGAGTTTTGTTTAAGAAATCCCAGGGTTCTGTCAGCTTTGGCTGTTATATAGTTGACATGAGTGTTCCATTTCGGGTCTAACTGGATAATGATATCCAAGTACTTGCATCTGTCAACTTGAGACAGGGTGCTATAATGCCAAGTAGCTAGGGATTTTCCCTCATAGCTACCATCATTTCTTGTTTCACTACTTTTTATCACTGGAACCCTACTTCATTTCTAAATTAATAATTTTTCTTATTGCACTATAGAGTTCATGCAACTACAGAACTTTACCCTGTAGAGAGTTAAGCTTTATTAAGTCACTCTGTAGCAAGTTCAGCTACAAACAAATCACCCTGTAGAGCGTTCAGCTACATCAGAAGTCACCCAGTTGAGAGTTCAACTACATTACAAGTCACCATACAGACCATCCAGCTATGTAACAAGTTACCCTGTAGAGAGTTAAACTATACAACAAGTCACCATAGAGTTCTGCTATAAAAAGTTCACCCTGTAGAGAGTTCAGCTACCAACAAAATTACCCAGTAGAGACTTCAGAAAGTCACCGTGTAGAGAGTTCAGCTGTGGACAAGTCACCCTGTGGAGAGTTTAGCTGCAAACAAGTCACCTGTGGAGCATTTAGCTACATAAGAAATCACCCAGTAGAGAATTGAGCTACATTACAAGTCACCCTGTAAACCATTCAGCTATGTAACAAGTCACCCTGTAAAGGGTTCAGGTATGCTACAAATCTCTCTGTAGAGAGTTCAGCTATACGTACATAACAAGCTCCCAGTAGAGAGTTCAGCTATATGGCAAGTCGTCCTATAGAGTATTCAGCTGTAAACAAGTTGCTCTTTAGTAATTTCAGCTGCAAACAAGTCATCCTGTAAAATGTTCAGCTACAAACAAGTCACCCTATGGAGAGGTCAGATACAAAAGTCACCCTGTAGAGAGGTCAGTTATACAAACAAGTCAACTTGTAGTGAGTTCAGCTACATGCTTGTCACCTTGTACAGAGTTCAACTACAAGAAATTCACCCTTCAGCTCCATTAACCTACCCTGTAGAGAATTCAGCTGCAAACACGTCACCCTGTAGAGAGTTCAGCTGCACACAAGTCACCATGTAGAGAGTTCAGCTACACACAAGTCACCCTGTAGCGAGTTCAGCTACAAACAAACATGTCATCCTGTAGAAGGTTCAGCTACTTAACAAGCAACTCTGTTGTACATTCAGTTACATCAGTAACTATTACAATGATCAGCTCTGTAATTGTTGAGTATGAAATTTGTAAGCTACAAAATTGTACGTGCAGACACATCAGTATAAACTAGAAATTTAATGTTGATTACTTGACCAACCTTCAGCATGTCCTGGGGATCACTGGTAGCTCTTCGCCTCCCACCAACTGGTGTTAGTGGCAGTGGTTTGGTAAATGTACCTGGTCCCAATTGCCATGTTGGGATAAAAATACGTATATTAGTTTTTTTCTGCCCTAATATTTTTTGGGGTCAATTGCCTACAAGGTCTTATATTTACTTTCCAGGTGTGCCAATACTTGGACAGGGAAGGAATTTGGTGCAGAAGTATTCTATGCACCAAATTCCTTCCCTTAAGCCATAGTTAGGTCTTAATATACGTAGGTGGCAACCATCCTAGGAAACCGGTACTATCACATTCCTCTATCAGGAATGGAGATGCTGCGTATGTAGCTATTAGCTCTTTTGATGGTCTACTTCAGAGCAGCATGACCAACATTGGTACAAGGTGACCGCATGTTGATATACCCTCTGAGATGTGTGGAGCTGGCTCATTACTCTTGAGCAAATAGTAAACCAACACTCCACTGAGAGGTGGCACATGTTTTGGCAACTGTTGTGCTTAAACTCTCTGAGGAACAGAAGCTGAAGTGTTCCCATAAAGGAATGGCACTTTAACACTCTTGCATGAGGGGCAACACCTGCTAGAAAGCAATGTGTTTCACCCCTCACAACAAGGAGTTAACATCAACCAGCCTGTGGCAAAGCTGCATGTCAATACTCCTGTTAAGGAAGCTGACATTGACCCATGACAGAGTCACATGCCAGATGCTCCAGTGCTTTTGAGGAGCTGACAGTGACCCATAGTAGAGTTGCTTGCCAACACTCCTGGTTAGAAAAGCAGCATTCACCTGCAGTGAGCTAATGAGTACATCAAATGCAGCAGCAACATGTAACAGCACACAGTAATACAATACGCAGGATTAGCTAGTAACACGTAGTTATATCAGCTGTATGCTTGCCCTATCAGTGTGCTAGCACTATAACACTGAGTTAAGCTAAAGCCTGTATAAATATTACTTTGCAGCAGATATGTTACTAGAGGCAGGTACCAATATCTGTGCAAATAAGTTATTGTGGCCATGTTATTGTTATGGAAGGCGACAAGTACTGGAGGATGGGAGAGGAAGGTAACACTTGATGGTCACTTGTCAGGCAACTGTTGCCACATGCTACTGTGCTAGTGTTCTTATTAATGCACTGTTATTCTTATTATTGTCTCGCTTATATGGATGATTACTTGGGGCTGCTGTCATCTTCAACATTAACTTTGTTTAAAGGTATTTAAACCACACTTAATGTTGATTACTTGACTAACCTTCAACATGTCCTTGGGGGACACAGCACTGGTAGCTCTTCGCCTCCCACCAACTGGTGTTAGTGGTGGTGGTTTGGTAAATTTACCTGATCCCAGTTGCCATGTTGGGTTAAAATATATCTAATCCAAAACAGCCAAGCTGTAAAAAAACGAGTGCGGCCCTTAAAAAGGCTATGGTGAAAAAAGATGTGAAATCCAAGGTGGCGGCCAAGAAATGGCTGTGATGGTAGGTTAATGGTAAAAATTTTAATAATGACAATTCGGGTGAATTTGGTGCCGCTTGGTCTTGGCACAAAATTCACCTGAATTGTCGTTATTAAAATTTTTACCATTAACCTACCATCACAGCCATTTCTTGGCCACCACCTTGGATTTCACATCTTTTTTCACCATAGCCTTTCTAAGGGCCGCACTCTTTTTTTACAGCTTGGCTGTTTTGGATTAGATTTCACTTCTTTTTGTATTTGTATACCCCAAAGCCAGCCTACGGCCAGCTTTAGGGATTTTTTAACCTATCTTTTTTTCTTTGCCCTGTAGAGAGATCTCTTCATAGCTGAACTTTCTACTGGGTGATTTGTTTGCAGCTGAACTCTCTACATGATGGTTTCTTTGTAGCTGAACTCTCTACAAGGTAACTTCTTCTAGCTGATCTCTCTACAGGGCGATCTGTTTGTAGCTGAATTGTCTATAGGGTGATTTGTTTGCAGCTGAACTCTCTACATGGTGGTTTCTTTGTAGCTGAACTCTCTACACGGTGACTTCTTCTAGCTGATCTCTACAGGATGATTTGTTTGTAGCTGAATTCTCTACAGGAGCTGAACTCTCTAGCTGAACTCTCTACATGATGGTTTCTTTGCAGCTGAACTCTCTACAAGGTAATTTCTTCTAGCTGATCTTTCTACAGGGCGATTTGTTTGTAGCTGAATTCTCTACAGGGTTATTTGTTTGCAGCTGAACTCTCTACGTGGTGGTTTCTTTGTAAATGAACTCTCTACAAGGTCTTCTTCTAGCTGATCTCTCCACAGGGTGACTTGTTTGTAGTTGAACTCTCTACAGGGTGATTTATTTGCAGCTGAACTCTCTACAAGGTGACTTCTTGTAGCTGATCTCTCTACAGGGTGATTTATTTGTAGCTGAACTCTCTACAGGATGACTTGTTTCTAGCTAACTCTCTACAGGGTGATTTGGTTGTAGCTGAATTCTCTACAGTGTGATTTGTTTGCAGCTGAACTCTCTACACGATGGTTTCTTTGTAGCTGAACTCTCTACAAGGTAACTTCTTCTGCCTGATCTTTCTACAGGGCGATTTGTTTGTAGCTGAATTCTCTACAGGGTGATTTATTTGCAGCTGAACTCTCTACAAGGTGACTTCTTCTAGCTGATCTCTACAGGGTGATTTGTTTGCAGCTGAACTCTCTACATGGTGGTTTCTTTGTAACTGAACTCTCTACAAGGTGACTTCTTCTAGCTGATCTCTCTACAGGGTGATTTATTTGTAGCTGAACTTTCTACAGGATGACTTGTTTCTAGCTGAACTCTCTACAGGGTGATTTGTTTGCAGCTGAACTCTCTACATGATGGTTTCTTTGTTGCTGAACTCTCTAAACTCTCTACAAGGTGACTTCTTCTAGCTGATCTCTCTACAGGGTGACTTGCCTGTAGCTGAATTGTCTATCAGATTAACTGTTTGTAGCTGAATTCCCTACAGAATAACTTGCAATGTAATATAATTCTATAATGGAGTAAGTAATAAACGTAGCTGAATGCTCTATTAGGGTGACTGTTCTATTAGAGTATCTCGATCTCGCAGTTGCCTTTCGAATCATAACTCGGTGGTTTGTAATCCGATTCTTCTGTACTACTGCAAGCACTTTCTATGATTATTCCAGCTACATACTGATTTTCAGCTCATTGCTCTAAGCGGTTTGCCTGGTATACGTGAAAACTAATAGTTTTTTATTCATAAAAATCGATCGCGTAATTTTTGCACAGGTTGGATTTTGTGTCATATTTCCATGGTCTTTATCTCGATTCCTTTCAAACCACAAAAAGGCACTCCTATGATGGTTACTCCATCTACATATCAATTTTCAACTGATTCCTCCAAGAGGTTTACCCTGTAGGCGTGACAGATCTTCGACCTTATTTTATGAAAATAATCGGTCATAACTCCGTGAATGTTCATCGGATTCCTACCAAAGTGGGTACTAAGATCCGCCTTAATGAGCCCTTTAAGTGTGCCAAATTTCAGCCCGATCCGAGCAAGCATTCGTGTTTTATGGCAGATTTTGCAAAGTGTGCGAAATGAAGATGAAGAAGAAAAAAATGAAGAAATTAAAACGAAATTTTGTTCGCTCGTATCCCGGAAATGGCTGGAGCGATTGTTTTCAAATTTGGTATGTAGACTCCCCTAACTGGCCGGCACTTCTGTAGCAAATTTTATTCCAATCGGATTAGGGATCACAGAGCTACATAGGTGTGAAAAATTCGTTTTCTATCTTCCTGTATATATATTCACGGTGTGGCGCGCCGGCTTCTTGGGCCGCACGACACATTACTGTGTGTCTTGATTAGTTTTTTCTACCCTAATATTTTTGGGGTCAATTGCCTACAAGGTCTTATATTTACTTTCCAGGTGTATCGATACTTGGGCAGGGAAGGAATTGGTGCCCAATGCCTCAAATGCCTTCCTTTAAGCCACAGAAAGGGGGCTCACAAGGTACAAGGGCAACCTTTCACCCAAGTATCTGGATTTTTTGTGTATGAACCCAACCTGCGGTCTGCAGGTTAAGAACAGTGCTCAATGTATGTTAATAACAACTGATAGTATATGTCAACATCTATACAAAAGTGAAATGAGTAACAAACTCTGCTATGGCATACATGTGTAAGTGTTTATGCACAAAGTTGTCCCTACAGCGTCATTGATGACCTATAATCTTGAACATTTTTTGCTAGTTCATTGGGAAGTGGTCTGATATACTGTTGAAATGTGTTGCTTCTCCAGTGACCAAGCATTTGTATATGAGCATCTGGCATTTTTGCTAGTGATGTGGAGGTTGCTGCCCCTATGGGGAAGCTATGTGTATTGTAGCAACGCTTGTTTAGTTGGGGTCAGCCAACAAAGATTTGAGGTCTGCACAAAGCATAGCTCTAGTCCAACCTTTTCCTTCCTTTGTGATGAAGAGTGGACCTGGCTGGCTGCTCCTCTTCACCAGGTATGAGAGAACTGCCTTTATTGGGCAGACAACGCTATCAGTGGCACCCATGTACACTCTGACACCCTGTGTGAATGGGTCTGTTTAGGAACAGTTGTAGTAGCCGAGGGTTTTTCCTGTTATGACTGCAATATCACTAAGTGATAAGTGGAAAGATGGGTCATATGAGCCTTCTGAGGGGATTGTAAACTCGCTGACTCTTAAGAAACCAAAAAAGGCAAGGCAACACATAGCCCAGAGTGTAGAGTTATCATAAGAGGGGGTCTTCTTTGACAGAAAGATATTGATTTTGTGAAGTAACTGGATAATTGGCAGGCGCGTTTTGGTAGAGTGCGTACCTCCTTGCCCAGGGGAGGTTCTAGCTGACTGGTTTCCAGCTTTAGGGTAGGGGTGGGGTCCATACAGTGGTATTGGAATTAGAACCTAGCTATATAGTTAATTACGAGTAAAAATGTTGAATATCTACTCATTTTAAATACCTTATTAAGCAGTTACAGAAGTTATGAAATCAATATCAATAATTATCTTTAGAGGTGCTTAATCACTTGAAAGTGCAATTTGGATTGTTTGGTGGTGGAGAGAGTAATTTGATCACTAATAATCAATTAATAAACTATCCAAGTAGTTAAATACGTTATTTTATGCTTAAAGTTCATTAAACATTTTAAATATTTTTTTGATCTCAAAAAGCTGACTGGTTTCCAGAAACCAGTGAAACCCCCTTAGAACCAGACCTGTGCTTGGCACTTTTTTTTCCCCTTAAGATGAGTTGAAACTGAGGGGTAATTTGGCGATTAAAGTGGTTGTGTAATCCCTTACAGATGTGTATGTGTCTGACAGCTGATAAATACACCTTTAGGGTTCCTTGTGAGATGTTATAAGTGGCCAGGTGTGTAATGAATAGTGTTAGAGTGCACTCAGATGTTGGGATTGGCTTGATCCTTGTCATCTTGCAGAAGTTCAAGCACCTTCTTCAGCCTGCTGCATAGGTATTCCTGCTTGACTTTGCCAGGCCGATGTGTAGTAGCTTCTTGGTTTTGCTAAGGAGTTTGCTGAGGTGGGAATTCCTCAGAGAGGATGGTGGATCTGTGGAAAAAAACTCATTATAACATGATATGTACATTATAGTTGATCATATGCTTGTGCACAGTGGTTGTTTATTGTAGTCCATAGTTTTGTTGTAAAAAAAATAATAAACCATAATACCATGCCAGGCTACTTGTAAGTCGTATTCTTGAGTGAAACCTATTTATGGTGTGCTTGAAATGGCACAGAAAGGAGTGGGAAGTCCAGTCCCACTTTTGAGGAGATATAAGCTTCAAGAGCAACGTTGGGATAGATGCAGGGACACTGAAGGTGTGGGGTTCATCTGTAGGAATTCCTTGGATCTGTTTCTTGAGAGCTGGTCTGCAGCAGTGTTCAACACGCCCAGAATATGGCAAACTTAAACTTTAATATCGAGAAGAACCAAAGACATCACAAAAGATGCATGACCATTAACTCCTTAGAGAAGCCTTTAGTGATTGAATCCACAATGATGCTGTTGTCACACTTGAATTTGCCAGATAATAGTGGTCCCCACACAACACAGCTTAAAACAATTGACATTAGCTCCTTTTCCATTATGTCCATACATGCCCATTCTTTTGACAAAGTCAACTGCATCCATTGAGATCAAAAACTGCTCCACAACCCCAGAACCCTGATGCATCTGTGACGATTATGTGGTCTGGGGCAAAGCCATTGAGGAAACTGAGCCCATTCCAGTTGGTGTAAAAGAGATGCCACAACCTAAGGTCTGAGCAGAAGCCACTAGTGAGATACATGAAGTGAGATAGTTTGTGTAGGCGGGCTGCTGCCGCGTACATTCTGGAAACAAAAGTCCTACCACCTTGGTGGCATGCTGCAGAAGGCCTACTAAGGACAGAATCTCTCTTTTTGTAACCTTTTTTCAGGACAGCCAGGCTGCAACTTGATTGCGGATTCGTTTAAGCTTGTCCTCTGGTAGATGAGCCTGCATGAGTTGACTGTCCAGGGTGATCCCTAGAAAGGTCAGACATTGGGAAGGTCCCTCAATCTTTTCTAAGGCAAGAGGTATTCCTAGCATGGAGCAGGTGTCCTTGATCATCTGGAGGTTATTGGCACACACAGGGGAATGTTGCGGGCCTATAGTGAGGAAATCATCCAGGTAATGCATGACTGGTGTCACCTGCTGTTGCTCAAGGATCCATGACAGCAGGTCAGCCAGGACATTAAACAACTTGGGAGCGGACCTGAGCCCAAAGGGTAAACAGGTGTCAATGAAGATTTGTTTATTCCATCTCATTGACAGAAGGTGGCGATTGGCTGGGTGAACTGGCAGGAAGCAGAAGGCACTTTTGGTGTCGATTTTTGCCAGCAACATGCCACGGCCTGTACATTTAATATAATCAATGGCTGAATCTACTGTGATATACTTTAGCGAGCATAGTTCCTTTGAGATCCTCCCATTGACACTGCCAGTAGCTATCAATAATTAATCTCCACTTGTTTGGTTGATGGTGTTTGGGGATGACCCCAAACTGACTATCATGTGCATGTGGAACTAACAACTTTTGGAATGGACCAACAACATGTCCAAGAGCACTCTCTTCAGCCAAATAATTCTCAACTGTCTCTGGGTGTTGAAGAGCACAACTTAAATTTTGCTTGGCAGACTTCAAAGGATTTGGTTGTTGCTTGAAGCCAACGCGAAACCCCTTTGTGATTCCAGAAAGAAAGAAGTCAACCAACAGTCTATTAGGATGATCTGCCAGTGACTTTTCCCAATTGCTTACATTCAGTGGTGATGTGATTGTCCTGGCTGTGGGTGGAATTTTGATAACAACTGATTGATTGCTTAAGTAAGATGTCCAAGCTAAGATCCAATCATTGCAACATTGGTCCTTAGTGTGCTGGAGGGCTCGACCCAGAATATTAAACTAGGGGGAAAAGTAAGCCACTTTGGATTCTAGGGGAGTCTGGGGGTATACTCCCCCAGGAAATTTGAAAATTTAGGTGTTATTATACTCAATTTTGGTGAAATTTTACTGTGATACCATTGAATATTGACCATTCGATTATACAACTTTAGCTTCAGGTATAAACCTAGGGGGGGGGGGGGGGGAGGGCTGTGCCCCCTCCTTCCTCCCAGATTAACCCCTGCATACCAATAATGTGCTGCTCTGTCACTGCTATAGAGGAGGGACAGCGGCTAAATACTGACTATATGTTGCTATACTATTAACACATGTGTGAGCAGCAATGTGACACATACAGATATACTTATATCCATAAAAATATTGTTTACATGTAAACATATGTATATGGTGTACATAAAGCAGGAGTTACAGTGAGGTAGCGTTTTCTTTAGAGGGAGTCTACGTGGGTGTGAATCAGCAAACGAAGATAAACGAGAGTTATGACTGGTGATTGCACTGCTGCCTGTAAGGACATTGGGAAGCTATGTGGTTCTTGTCCTGAGCTCTAGGATTGTGAATACATCTGTAGCATACATGTTCATAGCAGCAGTTAGCCTGGGAACATCCATTTGGGCTGTCGTTTCAGTCTAGGAAGATTGGTTGTCTCTTTGAGATAGATCGGTTTTGGCACGGTGATCATTGAGGAAGGTTCAGATTGGATGGATTGTAAGGGACACGTCCTTGTGGTTGATGATTCTGAATAGCATTTTCTGGGAAAGTCATATTCAAAATGGTGACATCTATAGTGGACCACTGAGTAGCTGATGCTTTCAGATGAACGCGGTGGTCAGAAATTATCCACTGACCTTCACAACAGTCCTGTGATGCTCCTATTATAAGGCTTTGATAACCAAGGAGGTCAGCAACATGCTTTGGCTTTTGGTGGGAAATGAAAGCCATACAGACTTCAAAGCACTGGACCCAATCAATGATGTCAGATACCACAGGGAGATGATGCTTACGGGATCCATTGTGTCAGTCATCTGTGTTGAGGTCAGCAGAGTCCAGGTAGCTTGGCAAAAGCTCTGCCATCTTGACAAATAATCCATCCTCTACATGTTTCACTTGTCTGGATGGCACGGGAGGGAGGCCATTGCTGATTAACTGTGGTGAATGTAACTTCTCAGTTGGGAATAATGCATCAGAGTCATCACTATCAATGCTGACAAGGTAATCTGAATCAGAATGTGGTTCTAGCTGCTGGATATGGGAAAGCTGACTGCCATCCTGGAGCTCAGCTATGGGGTGGGATATACAGACAGTGGGGAGAGGAATATGCTGGTATAGGCATACTACTTGCTTTTTACATGTTGACTATATACACGATGGCACATTAGGATGCATTTTTTGAATGGTCATACACTGTGCATTATAAAGAGTTCAAGTGTGGTGCACAAGAAGCTTAGTAATGGTGTGCATTATCTAGAAACTTGGGTTTGGGATGCACGCTATATGGAAGCTTAAGCTTGGAGTGCGTTATATAGAAGTTTGGGCATGGTATGCTTTACGTCAATACACACTGTATACTATAGCTTACCAAAATCCTTGTTTTTGTCATCTTCATTGTCGGTGCTGTCCTGGGAGTCCATGATGGACGGAGTGCTGGCAACTCGATGCGTTGTTTGGCTTGGCTGATTACCCGACGTGTGATGGCTTGATCTTCTCATAGTCGGGGTTGTGTCCTTAGACTGTGGCATGGCCTTTACCATCGCTGAAACTATGTCTGGGATGTTGGCTGCTGTTAAGGGGCAAGTCTCAGTCTTCATACGTTTCTCACGCGGAGCTCCACTGTTGTCGATCTGTCATCTCTTCTTGCCTGCCAATATGGTATATAGCAGTGCTGTTGGTTTGTCTTCTCTTCCTGCCTGCCACTGCGATAGAATCCTTGGGCACTTTGCCTTGCAATCCGGTTTCTGCTGCATGGGGCTCTCTAAGGTGGAGTTGTCTTCTTCCATGTTGCACTCTTTGCTGTTACGCTCTTTGCAGCCGCCCTCCGTGATTGCATTGTGGACTTCTTGCCTTTTGACTTCAGAGACATATCACTTGATAGTCACTTGTCAAGCAACTGTCGCCACGTGCTACTGCGCATGCGCTAGTGTTCTTATTAATGCACTGTTATTCCTATTATTGTCTCACTTATATGGATGATTACTTGAGGCTGCTGTCATCTTCAACATTAACTTTGTTTAAAGGTATTTAAACTACATATAAACTCTTCGGTCTTTGATCTTTATTCCTGTAATAAAGAAAAGGGCAAGTAAAAGAAATGTCCAGGGGTTATGATTACAAAAATAAGCAAAACTATATACTAAAAAAGCCAAGCTGTAAAAAGGTGTGGCCCCCAAAAAAGTCAGGGTGAAAAAGTTGTGAAATAAAAGGTGGCAGCAAAGAAATGAGCTGTGATCATAGGTTAATGGTAAAAATTTTAACAACAACAATTCCCTGGCTTTTTATAGCTTGGCTGTTTTGTGGTAAAGATTTGCTAACTACATTGCTATGCACTGCCAGCTAAGGAAGTGTAACTCAAACAAACCACAAATTACGTACAGACGTATCTTCTCAACTATTATATAATCTGTCTATCATGTTTTCTGATGTAAACAAGCCCTGAGGCTGTTCTAGTCTTGTCACCCAGACCTCGGTGTACATTGGAAAGTGCTCTGAGGTAGGGTCTGGGTGACAAGACTAAGGCTGCTCTTCATTTTTTTCACATAAGTATGAGACATGTCCCCTTTCACCTAAAGAAGGAATTTATTATTCGTGGTAGGAAATGGGGCTAAATAATTATGCCATTTTGTGCTTGTTTTATGCTTATTAGTATAGCCAATTGTGAAACGCTTTCACAATATTTGCATATACAGCTGTTTTTAGCATAAAACATTTTGCTTAAGTGGATGTGGAAAGACAAACAAATAAATAAACATACAATTACACACACACATGTTTCTTGGAAAACAATTTAAAAATAAACAGGCACATGCCCACAGCCAGTAGGGGGGAATGCCTGGTTTAAAAAGAATGAAATGATTTACCATAATAATAAGTGACAAAGGTTTGATGAGAATAAGTTTGGCAAAATCTCAAGCATTAAGTTTGTAAATTTACCACAATTATAGTAAATAAAAGTTGATGACTTTACTTTATAATAATATGCCAAACACTGATTATTTGTGGTCTTGTCCATCAGAATATAGTGTAACTTGCCTCCTTGTTGAGATTTGAATATATGTATGTACTGTATATAATGTATGTATACTCCACAATACATATTCTATATATGCATATACGAGTACACAGAAAAATTTGGAATTTTCAACTAGTGTAGGGACCATAACACATCGATAAAAAGTACTGAAACAAGCTGGAGTAGTGCACAATATTAATTCACAGTAAAACAATAAGACGTGTTATATCCCTACTGTGCATTTCCATTATGGTATCTTGAGTGCAGTAGAGATATAGCACTTCTTACTGTTTTACTGTGAATTAATATCGTGCACTACTCCAGCTTGTTTCAGTACTTTTTATTGATGTGTTATGGTCCCTATTCCAGTTGAAAATTCCAAATTTTTCTGTGTACTTGTTTGTTAATGTAAATAATAATTATGACTGGTGAATCCACGCATACTGCATCTGAAATGGTGCCGCGCGCCCCAATTATCGTCTGAAAAGTGAAGTATCTATTACACTTTGTTTTCAGCTATGTTCAACCCGTTACGCAGCATTTTGAATCAAGAACTGTTCGAAAAGCACCTCTGCAATCCACGCATACCGAAAGAAAGAAATGGTGCCGCGTGCCCCAGTTATATCAATTATCGTCTGAAAAGTGAAGTATCCATTACGCTTCGTTGTCGGCTATGTTCAACCCATTACACAGCAGTATGAATCAAAAACTGTTTGAAAAGCACCTCTGATATCAAAATAGCCACTATGACAAATAGACCTTATGCAATGGGGCCCGCGAAGTTCGTAATGAAGCGCGGGCCCTGTAGAACCCAATCACGGTAGTGGCAAGAGTCAAGTGTTGAATCCCATGAATCCAGCTGAATTTGGAGAGACTGAAGAATGCTGAAATCCTGCTGTGTTCCTGAGTGTACAAATCGTTGTGTGAAAGGCAATGGGCTACATTTCTACACCTTTCCTGTTGATAAAACCAACGAGTTGCTTGGATAGCCGCCATTAACTGAAAAGACTGGTCACCCTCTGAGTCTTCCTTGGTGTGTAGTGCTCATTTTATTTCAGGTAAGCAGACTACAATATCACAATTCATATTCTTCTCGTAGCTGAATTCTCGTGAGTGTAGGGGAGAAGAGTGATCAATTTCACCCTGACTACATTCCCACAATTTTTGGCTTCATTAAATCTCCCGAGAAGAACAGAGCTAAAAGACAAAGGCAGTTGGAGAAGTACCAAGTTGTTCAAAATATGAAAATCAAAAGGTTAAGAGCAGCATTGTCAGAATCAGACAAGGGAAATGTGAGGGAATCCGAATCACAGAATGAAACTGTGCAAATAACTAAGGACCGACAATCTATGAGTGTTACAAATGAGGAGGTGAGTGAATATCTGACTGAAAATGTGCAAGTTATGAATGATAATGATGAACATCAGGTTGAAAATGATGAAAATATGAATGGAGAGGCTCAGATTGTGAGTGAACATGAGAATAATAATAATGACCAAGTAGCGAATGAGATTCCAAAACAATATACACAGACTGAGTGTCAAACTGAGATGTTGGATGTTGCTGCAGCAGAATTGCAGTCAGACAGTGGGAGGGCAAAAAATAAAGAATGCTAGACAGTGCCAATTTTTATGGTTGACAAGGAATGTCAAACAGAAGATGTGGTGGTCATTACTGCCCATCAATCACACACATTACCATTTGACCAGCAGGACATGAGTGATGACAAAAAAGTGAAATATTATACAGGAGTGACAAATTTACCCACCCTACTTTTATTGTTAAAGTTTTTACTGCCAGGGATGAAATCAATTGAGAGAAGCTTAACCCATTTTCAACAAATAGTCATGGTGTTAATGAAACTACATCTGAATCTTGAAGAGAATTGCTTGGCGTATCAATTCAATATTTCACAATCGACAGTTTCCAGAATGTTTTTATGGATTTCATATATGGGTCATAAACTAGCTCCTCTGATTCGATGGCCATGTCGAGATGAACTTAGGAAAACTTTGCCAATGGCATACAGAAATTTCTTCAGCAAATGTGTGTGCATTATTGATTGCACTGAAATCTTTATTGACCGACCATCTGATTTGAAAGCTCATTGTTAAACATGGAGCAACTATAAACAATACAATACCATTAAAATTTTAATTGGAATTATACCTTAAGGGACCATATCATTCATTTCTAAAGCCTGGGGTGGACGAGTTTTGGACAAATATATTACAGAGCATTGTGGGATACTGGATAAGCATCTCCCTGGTGATCTTATACTAGCTGACAGGGGGTTCACCATTCAGGATAGTGTTGGATTTCATTGTGCTGAGGTGAAAACTCCCCCATTTACCAAAGGTAAGAAATAGTTAAGTAGATGCGACATTGACTGGTCACGTGAGATATCACATGTCCGTATACATGTTGAGCGGGTTATAGGATTGCTGAAACAGAGGTTCAAGGTACTTCAACACCAACTTCCCATTTCCTTGCTGAAAAATTCAGATTCATGTACAATTGATGATATAATTACAACATGTGCTGCATTAATTAATTTAAGTGAATCTGTAGTACCATTTGAGTAGCATGTAACATTTCATTTGTATGTAAATATTCATAAAAACTATTACAATGATTACAATCCTACAAGTTCTTTGACCACGTGGATGTTTACCTGAGTATTTTTTGCCTACAATCTGGGCAATACCAATCTCCTTTGGATACCTCCTTTAGTTGTAAACAGTCAAGGTGATACCACTCAATAGGGCAGTCAGGATAATCAAAGCCAATCATTGGCCTATCATCCTCTGGTTTTTTGCAGTAGCACCACAACTCTTCATTGTTGGTACTGCCATCATCTTGTGGAATGGAGATAGTAGCTGCATCAGTGTTGGAGGGTGGCATTATTGGCATCTTGGTGTACCATTTTCCCAATAATTCAGGCATCACAGCCTGTTTGTAGAATTCCTCAATCTTCCTCACTGTTGATGCAAAAAAAAGTTTTCTGGGGAAAGAGTCGTTCTACATTTATTCCGTGGGGTGTCCACACAACAAAGTCGCCATATTGTAAATCACAGATGTTCAGCTGTGCCTGGACTTGATAACAATATGCACTGTCTTCCTTTAGTTTAAAGCCATCACCATCAGTATCATGTTCGAGGAATGTTATTTTGTTACATTCAGCTGCAGTCTCTGGAGTACAATCCCTGGAGCAGTAAGGATATTTGATCTCCAAGGTTCCAATTCCATGGCAATCACATGATATGATCCCATCTGGGGAAGCACCAAGAGTGGGATACAGGGGATTAATAAACAACCCACAATCACTAATTTCAAAGTTACTGTGCTCAGGTGAAACACGAATTGAATACTGGAGCCTCGTTTCAGATTCATGCTCACATCCCAAACTATATAAGCACAAAAAAACATGGTCATAATAATATTATCATAATAGCTTGAACTTACCAAGTAGCAGAACTTTTAAATTGTTGAGATTCAGGATAACAAATTACTTTTACAAGTGACTGTGAAGGTTGTGCCACATTTGTAGATGCTGCGGCTTTAAACCATGATGCAGTGACTCTACCAGCTCTGTATCGAAACCATACTTTAGAGTTGGCTTGCTTTCTAGTAAGTTCCTCAAGTTTTGAGGCTTGTTCAGCATCAACACTCAGTGAATCATAAACCTCTGAGCATTTAGATAATAGCTCATGTTATGGCAGATCTAAATATTTTGCATTGTACAATGTGGATAGGCAGGTTGGTAACTCTTGCAAACAACTCTGAGGCACAAACTTATCCAAATACTCTAATACAGTTGACAGAATGGAAGCTGAAGGATTAACAAGGGATAAATCATCAAGGAAGCATTCTAAATCAATCCTCAATCCCAATGTGGTTGCTGCTTGAGCTGGCTTAGCTGCAGCTGTTGATGTGGTGGGTTCATCATTTACTACTAAGCTCTGCTGATCAGGAAACAACTTCTTTGAACGCTTTGGTTTAACAAACTGAATCTCTGCAACAGTGCGAAATGTGGTCTACAGATAGCAAGTAGATAAACTGGAACACAAATAATATAGGTACATACCGGTCCAGTAGCCTCAAGCCATTGGCATCATTGTGATGTGATTGCTGTTTCCTGTTGCATTCTTATTCCAGTCCAAATTGTGTAAGTAATGCAACAATGTGTGAGCATGCTTCGCCAGCACCAGCCATGCAATTATAGTGTGCACACACTATTTCTCCATTGTCCCTGCATCCAACCCATGGTCTTACAGGTGGACTACTCATCTTTTGGCTGTGTTTAACCTAATCAAGGAGTTTTTGTATCTATTCATTTATTCAGACATCTACATTACCTTTGCTGTCATCAACAGTTTGTTCTCTGATAGCTTGGTTACAAGCACTTCCTCTACAAATCCAGCTACAAAATATGCATACCCTTCGGTGCTTTTGAATGCTTTCAGCGCCTCCTTTGTATAAGGACTTGGGGAGTTCAGCAAATACACGCATATATCTGGAAATTCGACAGTAGGCCAGACATTCCTGTTGGTTGATCACTCATCGCTTGGCAGTAAATACGGGTCTGTGCTCATTCCTAACATTCTCATCTTCTCCTTGTAACGTACTTTATCTTTTTTGCTCAGTTCTTTATAAAACGTGGATTCCGTTTCTTCATCCATCCTGAAACACTAGATTCTTTGCCACTAAAAATGGCATCTCATGAGGCGGCCGTACGTATGGATTAATAAGGCGCACCCCATTGCATAAGGTCTATACAGACAATTTCCATTACAAAGGGAAGCCATCACGTGCTATCGCCAAATCGACACTTTTCACTGTCAGCAAAGATGAATGGGACACAAAGGAGGACACTAGTAAGTCCATGAAGAATGCATCGTACGTACTGCGGTATTCCAAAAGGCACCTGTCGGGCCGAAGCGACAGCAAACAGTGAAAAAATCAAGCCCGTAGCCTTAGCTGTTATCAAGTTACGCTTGTCTGAGGTCATCAGTCAGTTACTTACTTACTTACTTACTTACTTACTTACCCAGTCAGTAGAAAATTCCGTTAAATAAATTATTTTTTAAATTCCATAGCAACTTGTTGAAAGCATTTCAGGTTGATCTGAAAGTTTGTTTGGGCTTAGTTTCACCTAACCAATACTGCCTGATTGTCGTTAGGGGAAATTGAGGCTGTTTTTTGGGTGATATTATTTTGTGGGCCACGCCTACTCCTTTGTGGTCCCTACTATATGCTACTATCATAGTGTATGATATATATATAAATATATGCCTTGTATGCTTTAGCTATACGACGCTACTATCATAGTGTATGATATATATATATATATGTCTTGTATGCTTTAGCTATACGACGCTACTATCATAGTGTATGATATATATATGTCTTGTATGCTTTAGCATTATCAAGCACTGATAGGATCACCAGTGATGACAATGTTGTGGCTAACAATCATGTAACTGTGCAAATTCAGCAGCTACCAGAGATAAGTGAAGAGAAAATTGACATATGTAAGTATTTTGCTATACACTTGTCAAAAGTATTGTCCTATATGCAAAAAGGGGGTAAAATCACTGGATCAGGCAATTTTTGCTCCCTAAGGTAGTCAGGTGATTTAACCAAATATCACGTGGCACTAAATCAACAGTGTGTTCTCTGATAGCTTGGCTATAAGCACTTCCTCTACAAATCCAGCTACAAAATATGCATACCCTTTGGTGCTTATGAATGCTTCAGCGCCTCCTTTGTATAAGGACTTGGGGAGTTCAGCAAATACACACATATATCTGGAAATTCGACAGTAGGCCAGACATTCCTGTTGGTTGACCACTCATCGCTTGGCAGTAAATACGGGTCTGTGCTCCTTCCTAACATTCTCATCTTCTCCTTGTAACGTACTTTATCCTCTTTGCTCAGTTCTTTATAAAATGTGGATTCCATTTCTTCACCCATCCTGAAACACTAGATTCTTTGCCACTAAAAATGGCATCTCACGAGGTGGCCGTACATACGGATTAGTAAGGCGCGCCCCATTGCATAAGGTCTATATGGACGATTTCCGTTACGAAAGAAAGCCATCACGTGCTATCGCCAAAATCGACACTTCGCTATCAGCAAAGATGAATGGGACACAAAGGAGGATACTGGTAAGTCCATGAAGAATGCATCGTACGTACTGCGGTATGCCAAAAGGCACCTGTCGGGCCGAAGAATTAAAAATCAAGCCCATAGCCTTAGCCGTTATCGAGTTACGCTTGCCTGAAGGCATCAGTCAGTTACTCACTTACTTACTTACTCGGTCAGTAGAAAATTCCATTAAATAAATTATTTTTTAAATTCCGTAGCAACTTGTTGAAAGCGTTTTGGGTCAATCTGAAAGCTTGTTTGGGCTTAGTTTCACCTAACCAATACTGCCTAATCGTCATTAGGGGAAATTGAGGCTGTTTTTGGGTGATATTATTTTGTGGGCCACGCCTACTCCTTTGTGGTCCCTACTATACGCTACTATCATAGTGTATGATATATATATAAATATATGCCTTGTATGCTTTAGCTATACGACGCTACTATCATAGTGTATGATATATATATATATCAAGACACACGGTAGTGTGTCGTGCGGCCCAAGAAGCCGGCGCGCAACCCCGTCAGTATATTGACAGGAAGAAAGAAAATGCAATTTTCGCACCTTCGTAGCTCTGTGCTGCCTTGATGAAACAAGACGAATTTTGCTGTGTATATTCCCTCCAACTGCAGCACTCTACATTCCAAATTTGAGCGAAATCGCTTCCCGCGTTCCCGAGATATGCAACTTCAAAAATTGGCTCAGTTTCTTCGTTTTTTTTTTCTTCTTATTTTTCTTCCTCTTTTCGCACACTTTACAAAAACTGCTATAAAACGCGAACGCGTTATCCGATTGCCTTGAAATTTGGCACACAGACGGGGAGTATAAAGGCGCATCTCGGTACCAACTTTGGCTGGAATACCATAAACAGGCAAAGAGTTATGAGCGATTATGCACGAAAAATAACACCAATATGTTGTCACGCCTACAAGGTAAACCGCGTATGGGAAGAAGCTGAAAATCGGAGGGTGAATAGGTTAACTATTGAACCTCAAACCTTTTGTGGTTTGAAAGAAATCGAGCTAAAAACCAGGAAGATGCAACAACAAAACCAACAGTGTGTAACAATTGCGCAACCGAGATTAGCTAATAAAAAACGAATACTTGCCACACCTACCAGATAAACCGCTTGGGGTAATGCTTTGAAATTCACTGTACAGATGGAGTAATCATCTTAGAAAGGCTCTTCAATGGTGTAGAAGAATCAGACTTAAAGCCACGGAGTTATAACACGAAATCCAACTTGGTGTAGCAAGTGCGAGATCGAGATACTCTAATAGAGCAGTCATCCTAATAGAGCAGTCACCCTGAACAGAATTCAAGAGATCAGTTAGAAATAAGTAACCTGTATAGAGATCAGCTACAAACAAGTTACCCTGTAGAGACTTCAGCTACTAACAATTCACCCTGTTCAGACATCAGTTAGAAGAAGTTTTCTTGTAGAGAGTTCAGTTACAAACAAATCACCCTGTTGAAAGATCAGCTAGAAGATGTCACCTTGTAGATAGTTCAGTTACAAAGAACCACCATGTAGAGAATTCAGCTACAAACTAGTGACCCTGTAGATACATCAGCTAGAAGAAGTTACCTTGTAGAGAGTTCAGCTACAAAGAAACCATTCTGTAAAGAGCTCAGCTGCAAACAAATCACCTATACAGAATTCAGCTACAAACAAATCACCCTGTAGAGAGATCAGCTAGAAGAAGTTACCTTGTAGATAGTTCAGCTACAAACAAATCATCCTGTAGAGAGATCAGCTAGAAGAAGTTACCTTGTAGATAGTTCAGCTACAAACAATTCACCCTGTACAGAGCTCAGTTAAAAGAGGTTTCCTTGTAGAGAGTTCAGCTACAAACAAATCACCTTGTAGAGAGATCAGTTAGAAGAAGTTACATTGTAGATCGTTCAGCTACTAACAATTCACCCTGTAAAGAGATCAGCTAGAAGAAGTTACCTTGTAGAGAGTTCAGCTACAAAGAATCCTTCATGTAGAGAATTCAGCCGCAAACAAATCTCCCTGTAGAGAGATCAGCTAGAAGAAGTTTCCTTGTAGAGAGTTCAGCTACAAAGAAACCATCATGTAGAGAATTCAGCTACAAACAAATCTCCCTGTAGAGAGATCAGCTAGAAGAAGTTTCCTTGTAGAGAGTTCAGCTACAAAGAAACCATCATGTAGAGAATTCAGCCGCAAACAAATCTCCCTGTAAAGAGATCAGCTAGAAGAAGTTACCTTGTAGAGAGTTCAGCTACAAAGAAACCAACATGTAGAGAATTCAGCTACAAACAAATCTCCCTGTAGAGAGATCAGCTAGAAGAAGTTTCCTTGTAGAGAGTTCTGCTACAAACAAATCACCCTGTAGAAAGATCAGCTAGAAGAAATCACCTTGTAGAGAGTTCAGCTTCAAAGAAACAATCATGTGAGAGTTCAGCTACAAACAAATTGTCCTGTAGAGAGATCAGCTAGAAGAAGTTACCTTGTAGAGAGTTCAGCTACAAAGAAACCATCATGTAGAGAATGCAGCCGCAAACAAATTGCGTGTAGAGAGTTCAGCTACAAACAAATCTCCCTGTTGAGAGATCAGCTAGAAGAAGTTACCTTGTAGAGAGTTCAGCTACAAAGAATCCTTCATGTAGAGAATTCAGCCGCAAACAAATCTCCCTGTAGAGAGATCAGCTAGAAGAAGTTTCCTTGTAGAGAGTTCAGCTACAAAGAAACCATCATGTAGAGAATTCAGCTACAAACAAATCTCCCTGTAGAGAGATCAGCTAGAAGAAGTTTCCTTGTAGAGAGTTCAGCTACAAAGAAACCATCATGTAGAGAATTCAGCCGCAAACAAATCTCCCTGTAAAGAGATCAGCTAGAAGAAGTTACCTTGTAGAGAGTTCAGCTACAAAGAAACCAACATGTAGAGAATTCAGCTACAAACAAATCTCCCTGTAGAGAGATCAGCTAGAAGAAGTTTCCTTGTAGAGAGTTCTGCTACAAACAAATCACCCTGTAGAAAGATCAGCTAGAAGAAATCACCTTGTAGAGAGTTCAGCTTCAAAGAAACAATCATGTGAGAGTTCAGCTACAAACAAATTGTCCTGTAGAGAGATCAGCTAGAAGAAGTTACCTTGTAGAGAGTTCAGCTACAAAGAAACCATCATGTAGAGAATTCAGCCGCAAACAAATTGCGTGTAGAGAGTTCAGCTACAAACAAATCTCCCTGTAGAGAGATCAGCTAGAAGAAGTTTCCTTGTAGAGAGTTCTGCTACAAAAAAATCACCCTGTAGAAAGATCAGCTAGAAGAAATCACCTTGTAGAGAGTTCAGCTACAAAGAAACCATCATGTAGAGAGTTCAGCTACAAACAAATCACCCTGTAGAAAGATCAGCTAGAAACAAATCTCCCTGTAGAGAGATCAGCTAGAAACAAGTCACCCTGTAGAGAGATCAGCTAGAAACAAGTCACCTTGTAGAGAGTTCAGCTAGAAGAAGTCACATTGTAGAGAGTTCAGCTACAAAGAAAAACTACAATGTAGAGAGTTCAGCTGCAAACAAATCACCCTGTAGAGAACTCAACCACAAACAAATCGCCCTGTAGAAAGATTAGCTAGAAGAAGTTACCTTATAGGGAGTTCAGCTACGAACAGATCACCCTGTAAAGAGTTCAGCTACAAACAAATCACCCTGTAGAGAGTTCAGTTACAAAGAAACCACCCTGTAGAGAGTTCAGCTGCAAATAAATCACCCTGTAGAGAATTCAGCTACAAACAAATCATCCTGTAGAAAGCTCAGCTAGAAGAAGTTACCTTGTAGAGTGTTCAGCTACAAAGAAACCACCATGTAGAGAGTTCAGCTACAAACAAATCACCTGTAGAGAGTTCAGCTAGAAACAAGTCACCCTGTAGAGAGATCAGCTAGAAACAAGTCACCCTGTAGAGAGTTCAGCTAGAAGAAGTCACATTGTAGAGAGTTCAGCTACAAAGAAACTACCACGTAGAGAGTTCAGCTGCAAACAAATCACCCTGTAGAGAACTCAGCTACAAACAAATCGCCCTGTAGAAAGATCAGCTAGAAGAAGTTACCTTGTAGGGATTTCAGCTACAAACAAATCATCCTGTGGAGAGTTCAGCTACAAAGAAATCATCATGTAGAGAGTTCAGCTGCAAACAAATCACCTGTAGAGAGTTCAGCTAGAAACAAGTCACCCTGTAGAGAGATCAGCTAAAAACAAGTCACCCTGTAGAGAGTTCAGCTAGAAGAAGTCACATTGTAGAGAGTTCAGCTACAAAGAAACTACCACGTAGAGAGTTCAGCTGCAAACAAATCACCCTGTATAGAACTCAGCTACAAACAAATCGCCCTGTAGAAAGATCAGCTAGAAGAAGTTACCTTGTAGGGATTTCAGCTACAAACAAATCACCCTGTAGAGAGTTCAGCTACAAAGAAGTCATCATGTAGAGAGTTCAGCTGCAAACAAATCATCCTGTAGAGAGTTCAGCTAGAAGAAGTCACCTTTTAGAGAGTTCAGCTACAAAGCAACCACCATGTAAAGAGTTCAGCTGCAAACAAATCACCTTTAGAGAGTTCAGCTAGAAACAAATCACCCTGTAGAGAGTTCAGCTAGAAGAAGTCACATTGTAGAGAGTTCAGCTACAATGAAACTCCCATGTAGAGAGTTCAGCTTCAAACAAATCACCCTATAGAGAACTCAGCTACAAACAAATAATATTATGCAGTGTAAAAAGATCAGCTAGAAGAAGTTACCTTGTAGAGAGTTCAGCTACAACGAAACCACCATGTAGAGAGTTCAGCTAGGAACTAATCACCTGTAGAGAGTTCAGCTAGAAACAAATCACCCTGTAGAGAGTTCAGCTAGAAGAAGTCACATTGTAGAGAGTTCAGCTACAATGAAACTCCCATGTAGAGAGTTCAGCTTCAAACAAATCACCCTGTAGAGAACTCAGCTACAAACAACTATGCAGTGTAAAAAGATCAGCTAGAAGAAGTTACCTTGTAGAGAGTTCAGCTACAACGAAACCACCATGTAGAGAGTTCAGCTACAAACAAATCACTGGTAGAGAGTTCAGCTAGAAACAAGTCACCCCGTAGAGAGATCAGCTAGAAACAAGTCACCTTGTAGAGAGTTCAGCTAGAAGAAGTCACATTGTAGAGAGTTCAGCTCCAAAGAAACCACCATTTAGAGAGTTCAGCTGCAAACAAATCACCCAGTAGAAAGTTCAGCTATGAACAGATCACCCTGTTGAGAGTTCAGTTAGAAACAAGGAATCCTGTAGAGAGATCACCTAGAAGTATCGCCTTGTAGAGAGTTCAGCTACAAACAAATCACCTGTAGAGAGTTCAGCTACAAACAAATCACCCTGTAGAGAGATCAGCTAGAAGAAGTCACCTTGTAGAGCTATAAAGAAACCACCAAGTAGAGAATTCAGCTGCAAACAAGCACCCTGTAGAGAACTCAGCTACAAACAAATCGCCCTGTAGAAAGATCAGCTAGAAGAAGTTACCTTGTAGGGATTTCAGCTACAAACAAATCACCCTGTAGAGAGTTCAGCTACAAAGAAACCATTCTGTAAAGAGCTCAGCTGCAAACAAATCATCTGTACAGAATTCAGCTACAAACAAATCACCCTGTAGAGAGATCAGCTAGAAGAAATTACCCTGTAGATAGTTCAGCTACAAACAAATCACCCTGTAGAAAGATCAGTTAGAAGAAGTTACCTTGGAGAGAGTTCAGCTACAAAGAAACCATTTTGTAAAGAGCTCAGCTGCAAACAAATCACCTGTACAGAATTCAGCTACGAACAAATCACCCTGTAGAGAGATCAGCTATAAGAAGTTACCTTGTAGATAGTTCAGCTACAAACAAATCTCCCTGTAGAGAGATTAGCTAGAAGAAATTAACTTGTAGAGAGTTCAGCTACAAAGAAACCACCATGTAGAGAGTTCAGCTGCAAAGAAATCACCCTGTAGAAAATTTTGCCAGAAACAAATTGCCCTGTAGAAAGATCAGTTAGAAGAAGTTACCTTTTAGAGAGTTCAGCTACAAAGAAACCATTCTGTAAAGAACTCAGCTGCAAACAAATCACCTGTACAGAATTCAGCTACAAACACATCACCCTGTAGAGAGATCAGCTAGAAGAAGTTACCTTGTAGATCATTCAGCTACAAACAATTCACCCTGTAGAGAGAGCAATTAGAAGAAGTCACCTTGTAGAGTGTTCAGTTACAAAGAAACCACCATGGAGATTTCTGTAATCAATATATGTCACCGGATTTTCGAAAAGGGGTCTTCCACACACATCCAATTCCGTAAACGTTGGAGACCATAACTCAGTGTTCAAGTAACATATAAACCTGAAAATTTCACCATGTATTCAACTATAGTGGTGCTCACCACTGCCCAACTTTCAAGGTAATAGCTCTTTCCAATCTGAAGTTATCAATTGTCAAAGTTGGCAAATTGGATGTGTGTGGAAGACCCCTTTTCGCAAATCCGGTCACATATGTATTATATATATAATTTGTACATTTACTGATAAAATATTTAAAGTACATCTACTTCATCTTTATGGGGTGCCATTTGTGTCAAAACTCCATTTTTTTAGACATTGTGTTTTTCATGGTTATTTACATACATTTCATGGTTATTTACAAATAACTGTAGAGTATGCATGGTTATTTACGAAAAGCATGGTTATTTACAAAAGCATGGTTATTTACGAAAAGCATGGTTATTTACAAAAGCATGGTTATTTACAAAAGCATGGTTATTTACAAAAGCATGGTTATTTACAAAAGCATGGTTATTTACAAAAGCATGGTTATTTACGAAAGCATGGTTATTTACGAAAAGCATGGTTATTTACAAAAGCATGGTTATTTACGAAAAGCATGGTTATTTACGAAAAGCATGGATATTTACAAAAGCATGGTTATTTACGAAAAGCATGGTTATTTACAAAAAGCATGGATATTTACAAAAGCATGGTTATTTACAAAAGCATGGTTATTTACGAAAAGCATGGTTATTTACAAAAGCATGGTTATTTACGAAAAGCATGGTTATTTACAAAAGCATGGTTATTTACGAAAAGCATGGTTATTTACAAAAGCATGGTTATTTACAAAAGCATGGTTATTTACGAAAGCATGGTTATTTACGAAAAGCATGGTTATTTACGAAAAGCATGGTTATTTACAAAAGCATGGTTATTTACGAAAAGCATGGTTATTTACAAAAGCATGGTTATTTACGAAAAGCATGGTTATTTACAAAAGCATGGTTATTTACAAAAGCATGGTTATTTATGAACAGCATGGTTACTTACGAAAAGCATAGTTATTTATGAACAGCATGGTTACTTACGAAAAGCATAATTACTAAGTTTTTCATGCAATATCGATATTACAAACTGGCAGTTATATATCATATATATCGATAACTTAGTTAATAACGGTGCGTATATATTTGCACCGGATGCAGTCTATAACTAGCGTTCCTCGGCACGGGCTAGCTAGCTATCTGTAATATTGTTAGTTTCAGTCTGGTGCAAATTCACTAAGCAGATCGGCATACCGGAACCGAAATTGATGGCCAGTGGACTACATTCAGTTAAGAGTCAGTTGGGAATGCTTGCTGGAAGCATGTATGGAAGAACTGGTGAGAAGAGGCTTCATCACTGCTATGGATGGTGACGATGACAATGGTGATCAAAGGTAAAATTGTAGGTAGTTACGTATAGCTAAGTTATATATATGGCTGTCTAGCCACTGAGGGGTCACTAAATCACTCATCAGCTATGCTACTCGGTGCCGCGTAGCTGAGACTGGTATGGCAGCGCCCACCCCTTTATTATTATCATTGTTGATTAGCTAAGTATGAAGAAATCAAAACTAAAAAGTATCCAGTTCTTCCATGCATCCATGCTTCCAGCAAAACATTTCCTAACTGACTCCTAACTGAATGTAGTCCACTGGCCATCAGTTTCGGTGTATGCCGATCCCGCGCTTAGTGTATTTGCACCAGACTGAAACTACCAATATTACAGACAGCTAGCTAGCCCATGCCGGGGAACGCTAGTTATAGACTGCATCCGGTGCAAATATATACGCACCGTTATTAACTAAGTTATCGATATATATAACTGCTAGTTTGTAGTATCGATATCGCACGAAAAACTTAGTAACTATGCTTTTCGTAAGTAACCATGCTGTTCATAAATAACCATGCATTTGTAAATAACCATGCTTTTGTAAATAACCATGTTTTTTGTAAATAACCATGCTTTTGTAAATAACCATGATTTTGTAAATAACCATGCTTTTCGTAAATAACCATGCTTTTGTAAATAACCATGCTTTTGTAAATAACCATGCTTTTCGTAAATAACCATGCTTTTGTAAATAACCATGCTTTTCGTAAATAACCATGCTTTTGTAAATAACCATGCTTTTCGTAAATAACCATGCTGTTCATAAATAACCATGCATTTGTAAATAACCATGCTTTTGTAAATAACCATGCTTTTGTAAATAACAATGCTTTTCGTAAATAACCATGCTTTTCGTAAATAACCATGCTTTTCGTAAATAACCATGCTTTTGTAAATAACCATGATTTTGTAAATAACCATGCTTTTCATAAATAATCATGCTTTTCGTAAATAACCATGCATGTTCTACAGTTGTTTGTAAATAACCATGAAAAACACAATGTCTTAAAAAAGTGGAGTTTTGGCACAAATGGCACCCCATACATCTTTTCTTCTTCCTGTAGTAAAGAAAAAAACATAGGTTAAAAAAGTCCTAAAGCTGGCCATAGGCCGGGTTTGGGGTATACAAATACAAAAAGAAATGAAATCTAATCCAAAACAGCCAAGCTGCAAAAAAGGTGTGCGGCCCTCAGAAAGGCTATGGTGAAAAAAGATGTGAAATCCAAGGTGGCGGCCAAGAAATGGCTGTGATGGTAGGTTAATGGTAAAAATTTTAATAATGACAATTTAGGTAAATTTTGTGAAGCGGCACAAAAATTCACCTGAATTGTCGTTATTAAAATTTTTACCATTAACCTACCATCACAGCCATTTCTTGGCCGCCACCTTGGATTTCACATCTTTTTTCACCATAGCCTTTCTGAGGGCCGCACACCTTTTTTGCAGCTTGGCTGTTTTGGATTAGATATATATATATATATGCCTTGTATGCTTTAGCTATACGACGCTACTATCATAGTGTATGATATATATATGTCTTGTATGCTATAGCATTATCAAGCACTGATAGGATCACCAGTGATGACAATGTTGTGACTAACAATCATGTAACTGTGCAAATTCAGCAGCTACCAGAGATAAGTGAAGAGAAAATTGACATATGTAAGTATTTTGCTATACACTTGTCAAAAGTATTGTCCTATATGTAAAAAGGGGGTAAAATCACTGGATCAGGCAATTTTTGCTCCCTAAGGTAGTCAGGTGATTTAACCAAATACCACGTAGCACTAAATGACCCCCTGAAATTCTTAGAAGGACAATGGCAGAGGAAAGTTATATAGACAAATATTGTGCCCCTTCAAAAGGGATTTATATTACACTAGTCACATCCTCAATCCTCAAGTTCTCAATGCTTGCACTGGATGCGTATCACAATACTTTGATTGTCTGTGACATTTTGTTACACATTTTGCAGTTACAGTGTACATTGGCAAATTTTATACAAATTAGCTAATGGCAAAAGTAGTGATGAATTTTCATCCATGGCTGAAGATGTCATTAGTAATGGGTGCCTAAACCCACTTGATATAATGAACAATGAGCTGAAACATGATACAGGTACGTAAGTGCATATCAATTACATGTGTAGAGTTGATGGTGTTGATGCAATTCTAGAAGCCCAGTCCAATGAACATAAAGTTCATTCTTTCAAGCAAGAAGAAAGCAGTTTGTAATTATTTTGCTTTGCAATGTATTTGGTCATTTATGACAGCATTAGATAAGTACTCATTTAGCTAGTTTATTGAACATTTGATTTTGATTTCTTTTGTGGTCTTTTTTGTAGTTCATCATTTACATTATTCAAACAATTACACTAACACAAAAACTTTGATGCAAACTCTACAAATCATATGCAGCATTGGAAGCTGTAAAAAAACGAGTCCAATAGCCTTTCCAACTTTTGAATAATCATAACTCTTCAAATAGCCTTTCCAAGTTTAAATAATCATAACTCTTTATGGTTTCAATCTATCACCTTAAAATTCTATTGGTATGTTAGGGGTAGTACAGTGTGACAAATTTCAAGCTGATAATGTATTCACAAGTCAAGTTATGGTGCATGCAATTGGAAAAGCTATAAGATCCCTTTTTGCAGATCCAGTCACATATGACAAATAACTTATGCACACTGACAATATCTCAAATTGTTGATTCCTCTTTAGTATAGTCTCAGAATACTTGCACTAAAATGAATTCCATTAACTATTGACTATAGTCCCTCAAACTGCATATGTACTACTCTGTCCAATATTGTGTATATATGATGAGTGTCTACCCTGTCATTTAGATAATAAATTTTTTTAAATATTTTTCTAATCTAAAGTAAAATTTATTGATAATTAATCATGAAAATAAGTCTATTAGGTTTGCATGATGGTGGAATATTATTATTATTATCAATCAAATTCACAGTGACATACATACAAAATATATACACTGGTAAGGTTTAAGTTCTAGATTTCGAAGATCTACCCGAGCTCATGGAGATCTAAAACTTTGCGCAGGTTATATATTATTATTATTACTAGGACCTGGTCACACATAACCAAGTAAATTGTTTACGTATAAGACAACTTCAATTCTGTTTCTCTAACTGATGTATAGTAAGTACAGTAGGACCTCCACTATCCAAGCATCTGTGTGCCAGTTCAGTTATAAAAGTGTTAAGATAAGTGAATTCGTTTGTATAAATCAAGCCCATTCATTTATATAGTAAGTTCCGTTCAACTGCTCTAATAGAACATACACTTACTCTACTAGAACGTTCACCTAATAACAGAATACTCAAATATAACTGTCACTTACACTGTTCAGATAATAAAGAGTTCAGATAATCAAGATTCAAGGTCCTGCTGTATCAGCTGGTTATGTCACCATTGCATAGCATTTATGGTAACCTTTACCTTGTATAAATAATTTGAGTTTGGTAACCTACCGTGTATACAGCAATGCTATGTACAATGGAAAGGTGGCCAAACTCAAAATATTTATTGCTACTATAGAGAATCTTACACTTTGCTTTATTGATTACCATGTACTTCACAGATTAGTACTCAGCAGGAGGTTCACAGATGATGGCACAAATCCCCCTCCTTTCAACCCAATAAGTAAGATGTAGGAGGCAGGGCCACCCAGAGAAATTAAAGGGCCCAAGGCAAAGAGTTAAAGTGGGGCCCCAGGGGCAAGGAGGTTTCCCATTCTGAATCACAACTTCACCCAAGATGTTAGTTGTAGACCAAAAAAAAAAGTCATTACATGCTGACAATGACAATAGCTAGACCTCGCCAACCATATCTCCTTATTTATAAGCTTGCTACACTGCTCCTCTGAAGAATACTCTGACTGCTCTATTAGATATATCGATCTTTTAAACAGGTATTCAAGGGGCCCTTCATGGGGCCTCCTAGGGCCCCTTTCAGGCTGGAGCCCAGGGAAAAATGCCCCAGTTGGCCCCCCTGTGGGTGGCCCTGGTATGAGTTTGCCAATCATTTCTTTAGTGTCAACACTTTTCCATTACTACTGCTGGGTTGACTTAACTAATGGCAAAGTAACCAGTAGAAAACTGAGATGTATTCCAAGGACCTCATCAGTTATCATACAAAAAAACTACTAGCCAGATTATAGCTACCACAAAATCATCGCCACCCACTAAACTATCTAATCCAAAACAGCCAAGCTGTAAAAAAAGAGTGCGGCCCTGAGAAAGGCTCTGGTGAAAAAAGATGTGAAATCCAAGGTGGCGGCCAAGAAATGGCTGTGATGGTAGGTTAATGGTAAAAATTTTAATAACAACAATTCAAGTGAATTTTGTGCCAAGACCAAGCAGCACCAATTCACTGAATTGTTGTTATTAAAATTTTTACCATTAACCTACCACCACCGCCATTTCTTGGCCGCCACCTTGGATTTCACATCTTTTTTCACCATAGCCTTTCTCAGGGCCGCACTCTTTTTTTACAGCTTGGCTGTTTTGGATTAGATTTCATTTCTTTTTGTATTTGTATACCCCAAAGCCAGCCTATGACCGGCTTTAGGGCTTTTTAACCTGTCATTTTTTTCTTTACTACAGGAAGAAGAAAAGATAAAGCAGGGTGATTTCTTTGTAGCTGACCTCTCTGCAAGGTGGTCCTTCTAGCTGATCCCTCTACCGGATGACTTGTTTGTAGCTGAACTCTCTACAGGGTGATTTGTTTGTAGCTGAACTCTCTACAAGGTAACTTCTTCTAGCTGATCTTTCTACAGGGTGATTTGTTTGTAGCTGAATTCTCTACAGGGCGATTTGTTTGCAGCTAAACTGCTGAACTTTCTACAATGTAACTTCTTCTAGCTGAACTCTCTACGGGTGGCTTGTTTCTAGCTAATCTCTCTACAGGGTGACTTGTTTGTAGCTGAATTCTCTACAGGGTGATTTGTTTGTAGCTGAACTCTCTACAAGGTAACTTCTTCTAGCTAATCTTTCTACAGGGTGATTTGTTTGTAGCTGAATTCTCTACAGGGCAATTTGTTTGCAGCTGAACTCTCTACATGGTGGTTTCTTTGTAGCCGAACTCTCTACAGTGTAACTTCTTCTAGCTGAACTCTCTACGGGTGGCTTGTTTCTAGCTGATCTCTCTACAGGGTGACTTGTTTGTAGCTGAACTCTCTACAGGGTGATTTGTTTGTAGCTGAACTCTCTACAAGGTAACTTCTTCTAGCTGATCTTTTTACAGGGTAATTTGTTTGTAGCTGAATTTTCTACAGGGCGATTTGTTTGCAGCTGAACTCTCTACATGGTGGTTTCTTTGTAGCTGAACTCTCTACAATATAACTTCTTCTAGCTGAACTCTCTACATGGTGACTTGTTTGTAGCTGAACTCTCTACAGGGTGATTTGTTTGTAGCTGAACTCTCTACAAGGTAACTTCTTCTAGCTGATCTTTCTACAGGGTGATTTGTTTGTACCTGAATTCTCTACAGGGCGATATGTTTGCAGCTGAACTCTCTACATGGTAGCTTCTTTGTAGCTGAACTCTCTACAATGTAACTTCTTCTAGCTGAACTCTCTACATGGTGACTTGTTTGTAGCTGAACTCTCTACAAGGTAACTTCTTCTAGCTGATCTTTCTACAGGGTGATTTGTTTGTAGCTGAATTCTCTACAAGGTAACTTCTTCTAGCTGATCTTTCTACAGGGTGATTTGTTTGTAGCTGAATTCTCTACAGGGCGATTTGTTCGCAGCTGAATTCTCTATATGGTAGTTTCTTTGTAGCTGAACTCTCTACAATGTAACTTCTTCTAGCTAAACTCTCTACGGGTGGCTTGTTTCTAGCTGATCTCTCTACATGGTGACTTGCTTGCAGCTGAACTTTCTACAGGGTGATTTGTTTGTAGCTGAACTCTCTACAATGTAGCTTCTTCTAGCTGAACTCTCTAAATGGTGACTTGTTTGTAGCTGAACTCTCTACAGGGTGATTTGTTTGTAGCTGAATTCTCTACAGGGCGATTTGTTTGCAGCTGAACTCTCTACATGGTAGTTTCTTTGTAGCCGAACTCTCTGCAGTGTAACTTCTTCTAGCTGAACTCTCTACGGGTGGCTTGTTTCTAGCTGATCTCTCTAGAGGGTGACTTGTTTCTAGCTGAACTCTCTACAGGGTGATTTGTTTGTAGCTGAACTCTCTACAAGGTAACTTCTTCTAGCTGATCTTTTTACAGGGTAATTTGTTTGTAGCTGAATTCTCTACAGGGCGATTTGTTTGCAGCTGTACATGGTGGTTTCTTTGTAGCCGAACTCTCTACAGTGTAACTTCTTCTAGCTGAACTCTCCACGGGTGGCTTGTTTCTAGCTGATCTCTCTACAGGGTGACTTGTTTGTAGCTGAATTCTCTACAGGGTGATTTGTTTGTAGCTGAACTCTCTACAAGGTAACTTCTTCTAGCTGACCTTTCTACAGGGTGATTTGTTTGTAGCTGAATTCTCTACAGGGCGATTTGTTTGCAGCTGAACTCTCTACATGGTAGTTTCTTTGTAGCCGAATTCTGTACAGTGTAACTTCTTCTAGCTGAACTCTCTACGGGTGGCTTGTTTCTAGCTGATCTCTCTAGAGGGTGACTTGTTTGTAGCTGAACTCTCTACAGGGTGATTTGTTTGTAGCTGAACTCTCTACAAGGTAACTTCTTCTAGTTGATCTTTTTACAGGGTAATTTGTTTGCAGCTGAACTCTCTACATGGTAGTTTCTTTGTAGCTGAACTCTCTACAATGTAACTTCTTCTAGCTGAACTCTCTACATGGTGACTTGTTTGTAGCTGAACTCTCTACAAGGTAACTTCTTCTAGCTGACCTTTCTACAGGGTGATTTGTTTGTAGCTGAATTCTCTACAGGGCGATTTGTTTGCAGCTGAACTCTCTACATGGTAGCTTCTTTGTAGCTGAACTCTCTACAATGTAACTTCTTCTAGCTGAACTCTCTACGGGTGGCTTGTTTCTAGCTGATCTCTCTACAGGGTGACTTGTTTCTAGCTGAACTCTCTACAAGGTGATTTGTTTGTAGCTGAACTTTCTACAAGGTAACTTCTTCTAGCTGACCTTTCTACAGGGTGATTTGTTTGTAGCTGAATTCTCTACAGGGCGATTTGTTTGCAGCTGAATTCTCTATATGGTAGTTTCTTTGTAGCTGAACTCTCTACAATGTAACTTCTTCTAGCTAAACTCTTTACGGGTGGCTTGTTTCTAGCTGATCTCTCTACAGGGTGACTTGTTTGTAGCTGAACTCTCTACAGGGTGACTTGTTTGTAGCTGAACTCTCTACAGGGTGATTTGTTTGTAGCTGAACTCTCTACAAGGTAACTTCTTCTAGCTGACCTTTCTACAGGGTGATTTGTTTGTAGCTGAATTCTCTACAGTGCGATTTGTTTGCAGCTGAACTCTCTACATGGTAGCTGAATTCTCTACAATGTAACTTTTTCTAGCTGAACTCTCTACGGGTGGCTTGTTTCTAGCTGATCTCTCTACAGGGTGACTTGTTTGTAGCTGAACTCTCTACAGGGTGATTTGTTTGTAGCTGAACTCTCTACAAGGTAACTTCTTCTAGCTGACCTTTCTACAGGATGATTTGTTTGTAGCTGAATTCTCTACAGGGCGATTTGTTTGCAGCTGAACTCTCTATATGGTAGTTTCTTTGTAGCTGAACTCTCTACAGGGTGATTTGTTTGTAGCTGAACTCTCTACAAGGTAACTTCTTCTAGCTGACCTTTCTACAGGATGATTTGTTTGTAGCTGAATTCTCTACAGGGCGATTTGTTTGCAGCTGAACTCTCTATATGGTAGTTTCTTTGTAGCTGAACTCTCTACAGGGTGACTTGTTTGTAGCTGAACTCTCTACAGGGTGATTTGTTTGTAGCTGAACTCTCTACAAGGTAACTTCTTCTAGCTGACCTTTCTACAGGATGATTTGTTTGTAGCTGAATTCTCTACAGGGCGATTTGTTTGCAGCTGAACTCTCTATATGGTAGTTTCTTTCTAGCTGATCTCTCTACAGGGTGACTTGCTTGTAGCTGAACTTTCTACAGGGTGATTTGTTTGTAGCTGAACTCTCTACAATGTAGCTTCTTCTAGCTGAACTCTCTAAATGGTGACTTGTTTGTAGCTGAACTCTCTACAGGGTGATTTGTTTGTAGCTGAACTCTCTACAAGGTAACTTCTTCTAGCTGACCTTTCTACAGGGTGATTTGTTTGTAGCTGAATTCTCTACAGGGCGATTTGTTTGCAGCTGAACTCTCTACATGGTAGTTTCTTTGTAGCCAAATTCTGTACAGTGTAACTTCTTCTAGCTGAACTCTCTACGGGTGGCTTGTTTCTAGCTGATCTCTCTAGAGGGTGACTTGTTTGTAGCTGAACTCTCTACAGGGTGATTTGTTTGTAGCTGAACTCTCTACAAGGTAACTTCTTCTAGCTGATCTTTTTACAGGGTAATTTGTTTGCAGCTGAACTCTCTACATGGTAGTTTCTTTGTAGCTGAACTCTCTACAATGTAACTTCTTCTAGCTGAACTCTCTACATGGTGACTTGTTTGTAGCTGAACTCTCTACAAGGTAACTTCTTATAGCTGATCTTTCTACAGGGTGATTTGTTTGTAGCTGAATTCTCTACAGGGCGATTTGTTTGCAGCTGAACTCTCTACATGGTAGCTTCTTTGTAGCTGAACTCTCTACAATGTAACTTCTTCTAGCTGAACTCTCTACGGGTGGCTTGTTTCTAGCTGATCTCTCTACAGGGTGACTTGTTTCTAGCTGAACTCTCTACAGGGTGATTTGTTTGTAGCTGAACTTTCTACAAGGTAACTTCTTCTAGCTGACCTTTCTACAGGGTGATTTGTTTGTAGCTGAATTCTCTACAGGGCGATTTGTTTGCAGCTGAATTCTCTATATGGTAGTTTCTTTGTAGCTGAACTCTCTACAATGTAACTTCTTCTAGCTAAACTCTTTACGGGTGGCTTGTTTCTAGCTGATCTCTCTACAGGGTGACTTGTTTGTAGCTGAACTCTCTACAGGGTGACTTGTTTGTAGCTGAACTCTCTACAGGGTGATTTGTTTGTAGCTGAACTCTCTACAAGGTAACTTCTTCTAGCTGACCTTTCTACAGGGTGATTTGTTTGTAGCTGAATTCTCTACAGTGCGATTTGTTTGCAGCTGAACTCTCTACATGGTAGCTGAATTCTCTACAATGTAACTTTTTCTAGCTGAACTCTCTACGGGTGGCTTGTTTCTAGCTGATCTCTCTACAGGGTGACTTGTTTGTAGCTGAACTCTCTACAGGGTGATTTGTTTGTAGCTGAACTCTCTACAAGGTAACTTCTTCTAGCTGACCTTTCTACAGGATGATTTGTTTGTAGCTGAATTCTCTACAGGGCGATTTGTTTGCAGCTGAACTCTCTATATGGTAGTTTCTTTGTAGCTGAACTCTCTACAGGGTGATTTGTTTGTAGCTGAACTCTCTACAAGGTAACTTCTTCTATCTGATCTGTCTACAGGGTGATTTGTTTGTAGCTGAACTCTCTACAAGGTAACTTCTTCTAGCTGATCTTTCTACAGGGTGATTTGTTTGTAGTTGAATTCTCTACAGGTGATTTGTTTGCAGCTGAACTCTTTTACATGGTGGTTTCTTTGTAGGTGAACTCTCTACAAAGTGACTTCTTCTAGCTGATCTATCTACAGGATGATTTGTTTCTAACTGAACTCTCTACAGTGTGATCTGTTCATAGCGGAACTTTCTACTGGGTGATTTGTTTGCAGCTAAACTCTTTGCTTGATTGTTTCTTTGTAACTGAACTCTCTACAAAGTAACTTCTTCTAGCTGATCTTTCTACAGGATGACTTTTTTCTAACTGAACTCTCTACAGTGTGATCTGTTCATAGCGGAACTTTCTACTGGGTGATTTGTTTGCAGCTAAACTCTTTGCATGATTGTTTCTTTGTAACTGAACTCTCTACAAGGTAACTCCTTCTAGCTGATCTCTCTACAGGGCAATTTTTTTGTAGCTGAATTCTCTACAGGGTGATTTATTTGAGCTGAACTCTCTACATGATGGCTTATTTGTAGCTGAACTCTCTATTAGGTACCTTCTTCTAGCTGATCTGACTACAGGGTGACTTGTTTGTAGCTGAATTCCCTACAGAATAACTTAAAATGTAATATAACTGAGTAAATTATAAATGCAGCTGAATGCTTTATTAGGGTGACTGTTCTATTAGTGTATCTCGATTTCGCATTTGCTGCACGTAGTTGTCTTTCGAATCATAACTCAGTGATTTGTAATCCGATTCTTCTGTACTACTGCAAGGACTTTCTATGATGATTATTCCAGCTACATACTGATTTTCAGCTCGTTGCTCTAAGCGGTTGGCCTGGTAGATACGAAAACTAATAGTTTTTTTATTCATTAAAATCGATCGCGTAATTTTGACACAGGTTGGGTTTAGTATCATATCTCCATGGTCTTTATCCCGATTCCTTTCAAACCATAAAAAGGCACTCCTACGATGGTTGCTCCATCTACATATCAATTTTCAACTGATTCCTCCAAGGCGTTTACCCTGTAGGCGTGACAGACCTTCGACCTTATTTTACGCAAATAATCGGTCATAACTCCGTGAATGTTCATCGGATTCCTACCAAAGTTGGTACGGAGATCCGCCTTAATGAGCCCTTTAAGTGTGCCAAATTTCAGGCCAATCCGAGCACGCATTCGTGTTTTATGGCGAATTTTTCGAAGTGTGCAAAATGAAGATGAAGAAGTAAAAAACGAAGAAATTAAAACGAAATTTTGTTCGCTTGTATCTCGGAAATGGCTGGAGCGACTTTCTTCAAATTTGGTATGTAGACTACCCTAACTGGGCGGCACGCCTCCAGCAAATGTGGTTCCAATCGGATAAGGGATCACAGAGCTACATAGGTGTGAAAATTGTGTTTTCTTTCTTCCTGTTAATATACTCACGGTGTGGCGCGCCGGCTTCTTGGGCCGCACAACACACTATCGTGTGTCTTGATGTACACATATGGGCACAAAAATTCACGCAAACACACACACATACACACACGCACACACACACATCATTAGATACACACACACACGCACGCACGCACGCCCGCACGCACTCACACACACACACACACACCCACACACACACACTCACACACACACACACACACACACACACACACACACACACACACACACACACACACACACACACACACACACACACACACACACACACACACACACACACACACACACACACACCATAGGTGTAGCCATGGCCAGGGTTGGCATGAGCAGGCATTGCCCTACCATTGCAGTTCCTTTCCCATCAATTAACCTTTGCCCAGCCATCACAAGCAACTAACTTAAGGTTACGGGTTACCAGATAAATAATTTTGCAAGCGTTTTGTTTATAGTTCTGTTTTAACCGTTTTGCTTGGAAGAACTCACTAAAATTACGTGGAATATTAACATACAAGTAATACCATAAGCGGTGATACACTCAACAAGGGAAGCACTTGTACAGAAATGCAGGCACTAAACAGTGAAACTGTTGATTGCTATTCATCGAAAACCAGGTTTCATGGGAAGCCACATCGTGATATTTAGCATTAATAAGCTATTACCGTAACTCTTCATTTGTAGCATTGTGTAATGGACTGAAATATATAAGAGCAAAGCGTAATTGCCACCATTCAATCTCGAGTAGTTGGCCTTGACATTTCAGTTCAACTGTGCTTTAGTCTACTACAGAAAGTGCTGCACACCCAAGGTACATAGACTGTCAGTGGAAAAGAAGAAAATTCTGCTCCATACAATTTATGATATATGCCATGAGGGTCAGATGGAAGAGGAAATGGAGAGAAGATCAAGTCATTGTGAAGATTTAATTTCCAACCGTATTTATGTAGATACTATATCTGTGCAAAGCGTACATTTGGTACAACTCAGTGGGACCAAATTTACTAAGAGATAGGCCTGAGCCAAATATGCTCAAAATTTTCTTTCAGGAATTTCCCAAAATATTTCAGTGTCCCTTCCTAGATTAACAACATTCCTTACCATAATTTTAGACTATTTTAATCAGCGAATGCTCTATTATAGCATTTCACTACATGTATAATAAGTATTGTAGGACCTCCATTATCCGAACATCTGTTTCAGTTCAACACCAGTTAAGTGAATTTGTTCAAATAAATGAAGCCCATTTGTTTACATAGAGTTATGTTCAACTACTCTAATAAAACATACACTTACTCTAATAGAATGTTCACGTAATGATGTAATACTCTAATATGTCACACATTTCCTAGTGCAGTGGTCCCTTTAATGTTCGGCCATCGATACCCAAATGTTTTGTCATTCAAACAGAAGTGACTGTTCTATTAGAGTATTTTGTTTAAGTGTGTACATTGTATGTTCTATTAGAGTATTTGAATGGAATTCTGTATATGTGACCAGATTTCATATAACAAGGCTTCCACACACACAAAATCAAACTTACGTTTTTACCAGAAATGGATTGCTGGTCTAATACACTATCATATTCCACACTGTACTTCCTTCAGGACTGGCAAGTCTGGTTTCTGTAGCAGCTTTCTTCTGACCCTGTCAAAGCTACGAGTGGGAGATTGGCACCATTAAATGGCCATGGCTTTGTGATAATGGTGTGTAGTGAGCTGGGACTTCACAGAGAGCTCGCCAATAGTGTTCTCAGTCAATTTGGAGTGATTTGAGGGCCATGAAGGGCCATGGAGAGCCCAAACTTGGCCTCTGGATTCCAATCGTCTTCCTACTTCATTTTATACCCCTATATTAAGCCCACCCTCCCACCCTATTACTACCACCTGTGATATTATTACCCGCTCGAAAAAAGCTGCCCAAAACAGGGCAAATTTTGGGTATCAGAAATGTATACACCCACTCAGTGATAGCTAGTAAATAGATGAATAATTGGTGCAAATTTTGTTTGCACAGCTGTAGGCACTGGGAAGTTATTACACAATGATTACTTAAAATCGCCATATCTCCTAACGAAGCTTTGTGCGTCGAAGCCTTGTTTTGTCAAATTCAGTCACATATAAATCAATCGGTTTTAACTTTCCATTATTTAATGAATTTAAATAATAGAAGGACCACTGTACAGATAACAAGGGGCAAGCCATGTGCACAGTGTACATACACAAAATACATGGTCATATTATAAAGTTGATGTCACCAGTACCAATACAAAGACACTGAAAGCTCAGTACAACTTCGTAACAATGTTAAAGTATGCTATCAAAATTATAGGGCAACAGATGGACCAGCCAACACAGAGCAAAACTATCATAGAAAGATTGGGAGTTATCCATCACTTAATTTCATCGTATGTGCACACAACAGTCACACATTGTAAGCTAATAATGGATATTATAGCAATTTATTAAACAGTGGATCCTCAATAATCTGAACAGCACTGTTCTTAAGTTGATAAAAGTAGTGAAATTGTTCAGATTATTGACTATATGTGACCGGATTTGCGAAAAGGTACCTTTTTCACACACAAAATTTGACCCATTTTTTGGACTTCAAAGCTTCATAACTTTTTGATCATAGCATATAATTGCTTGAAATTTTCAATGAAAGTAGCCACAGTATCTGGCTACATTTGGATACTAAGAGCAAGTTAATTGGTATAAGGAGTCAAGTGTTACATTATTTTGTTTGCTGGTATGTCAAATGTGTGGAAAAGGTACCTTTTCGCAAATCCGGTCACATATACAGAGCCCTATTCAAATACTCTAATAGAACAAACACTTGTTCTCAAAATACCCTAATAGAACAGTCATTTCTACTGTTGGGATTAGCAAGTGTTCAGATTACAGGAGTTTGGATTAGCGAGGATCTATACTGTCCACATACATTATAAGCTATATGCCAATAGTTTATATGACAGAATCTTAGTATGCACACTACTAACATGGCTACCCACTCCCAAAATGACTAGCTCATTACATTTACATTAGCACTGCTATTGTAGCCATCAGTACTCCGATATAATTGTAAAGTGATAGGTTTAATTGCTACAGTAGCTATAAGCCATGTTTATACACAAAATTAATTTCGTTCTACGAAGTGTACAGAAAAGTGTATCTACAATAGATTGGTCTTAACCAGTAGTCACACATCCAAACTGCTGCAAGGTACAGTAAAAGTGATCTTTAAATAAGATGCTCGAAGCAATACTATTATTCACTGACATGTGTGCCTATATGCACCAAATGGACAGTACTGATATGTCTAGGGAAGCTGTATACATGAAACACGAACAAGTCTTATTTAAAAGAACAACTGCTCATATCAGTGATTTTACACACAAACTAGCAAATTCGCTCTAATTATAAGACTCTGCTTGTATTCATTTATCAATTAGAGTATTACAGTCTGCATGAATCTTATGTTTGATGCTGTCTGTAAGCGTACATGGAGCCAAACCCATGGCCACTAGCAAGGGTTCATAATATATAAAGAGAGGAGAGTATCCTACTTCAGTATAGCCTGTACATATGCATATCTCGAAGTGATGATGCAATACCTAAAGTCACTTTCAATGTGTTAGTTGGTCAGGTCTCTACTCAGCATTAAGTTTCAATAACCCTTGTAGTTTGGCTTCAATAAGCAGTCTACTGATGACATTGTCAACACTCCTTAACACTGTATGTGTAACTTGACATGACATCCTAAAGAAATCAAAGGTTTACTGTATTACTTCGAGATACACATCCTGTACATGATCATGATAAGTGGGTGTGGCTCACAAAAATACTAGATTGTAGCAGGACTAGGTTAAAACACTTCAACATGAACTAATTGATCCATTGCACACATGATCCAATCCAGATATTTGATTACGCGTTGGATGATCTAACCCTGTGAAAGGGATCAGTGGACAGCTCACTGTAACTGAGCACTAAATCTACATTTCAGCACAAGAAACATTCAGGATACAAATTCATCCTTCTGTCAGTCTACAACATGTGCAACAGTGTAGTGTCAATTTATCAGTAAATTTAATAAAAATTAAATAGTGTGTATTTCGCCAAATTAACAACTGCAAATTACCTAAAAATTCTTTTGTTGTTACACAGCATTTACACATGCTTTGAGGTTATGCTATGACATTATCACTTGTCAGCAGAAGTCTACCAAGTGAGTGGGCAAAAGACAATACCAGTTAATAACCAGTTTTCCATACCGGTTCACAACACTACTATACAGATAACAAGCGTCAACTCTGTGCTTAGCATACATATTATATAGTTATACAACGGCCACAAGTGCTCTGCCTGATATAAACACACGAGCCTGAGGGCCGTCAGGCCCGAAGGCAAGTGTGTTTATACAGGCAGAGCACGAGTGCACGTTGTATAACTGTTATGTACCACTCACCTAATAGGTGGGGAGAGTCTCACAAGACAGCTGTAACACTTATAAAGGCCAGGTTTCTAACATCGATTGTGGGTAACCAAGCCAGACGTTGCGATGACGTTCCCCCTGCAGTACTGCAGCCACCTGAGGTATTGAAAGCTAGTACGCTATGGGTTATATCACTAACCTAAATTCGCTGTTGGACTCTCATCATGTAGTGCTCAGCATGCCAGTGTGCCATATAGACTAAGCACCAGACTAATCACCAGTGATTCTCTCGAGCGAAAAAAAAAACAGCTAAATAGATGGTTTAAGTAACCTAACTACTAAACGATACTAGTCTAATTCTTACTATTCACACTGGCTAAACTCAAATCTGGTGGCATGACAAAACTGGTTCCTACAATCGAACATAAAGGTTAGTATTATTTAGAATATATTAGTTTTATTGAGTCATTGTCGAAGTAGACTACAGTTTAATCTGGGCTAAGATGGTACCAGACTAGTAAGGTGTATAAGTACGTTTATATATATGTAGACTAGAGTTGTGGCCACCCGTGCTGGCTTTTTCGATCGCCATTGGCTGCTTGTAAACATTATACGTATTGGTGACGTTATGGCCCACAATCGACCTTTACATGTCAGGTTATAAAAGAATTCGAGTGATCTGTGAAGTGTCTTTCCACCTATTAGGTGAGGTGTCGCAGTGGTCTTTGCCACCGGCACTTGTGCTATGCTGCACAAAACCGCAGCCAGTGCAATATCTGTATATTGCACTGCGGTCGGTGCATTATAACTTATAATTATAACTTATAATGCACTCGTTGTGGTGTACAAAACCGCAACCAGTGCGTTATAAGTTATAATGCACTCGCTGCGGTCTGCAGCAGTGCAATAAACAAATTATGGCACTGGCGGTGCCTTTGAACTGCCCACGCAGAGTGGTACATATAATAATATTATATGGTCAACTTATATAAAGCTAACGTCCCCAATACCATGTATGACACTGAATAGGACCATTATCAACCCCATCTGCTTTGTTCTCAGTACAACCTAGTAACAATACAGTATGCTATAAAAATTATAGCATTACAGATGGACCAGCCAACACAATACAGTAACAAAAAAGATTGAGAGTTATCCATTACTTAATTTCACTGAATGTACGTACAATAGTCACATATGTGACCATCTCAGCGAAAACCTGTCTAGTTTGCACAACCTCCGAATAATATATATTTTTTAAATTTCTCAGCATTATCTGCATAGTCCAAGGAATGGTTCACCAAAGTTTCAGCCTTCAGTAGTGAGTAGTTTTGGAATTACAGCACTAGAAAGTAGGAAGAACAAGGAAATCAATTTGTACAGTGACTATACTAAAAATAAACTACAGGTGCTTGCATTCGCAGCCATAACTTCCATTTGGATTAGTCTACAAAGTTGGAATTTGGCTTACAATGTTCACCATGGATTGGCAGACCAACTAAGGTATAGTTTTAGCCTTGCATTCACCTGTGCATAGGGGTATGAAGGCGGTTTTGTTTTTAAAAAAACAGCAATAACTTTGTTTACGTCTACTGCTCTGTAAACAAACTCATGTGACACGAAAACCATTGGGGCTACAGAAATGAAACAAAGATTTTCGAACTCCCCATGAAGTAAGATGGTGTATAGTTTAATCGATTTGAATCTTCCTTCTTCGAGTACTGGCCCGATTAAAACTTGCATATTTTTTCTTGTAGCATGTGTAATTTTACGAATTATTTTAAAATTTTAATACTCATGCTTGTGCAAACTAGACGGGTTTTCGCTGAGACGGTCACATATTGTAAGTTATCATACATACGTACTGTACACAGTCATACATTACAAGCTATATGTAACAACTGACATTTAACCAGAACATAACTATATTAGTATCCTATAGCATACTGTATGTATGCGATATATAGACTAGTGTTACGTGAGTAGTTAGCAACAAGTTTATAGTTGTTTGCGAGTGAATCGTCGGGTTTGTTTTCAGACGTGAACAGGCAGCACTGCTATAAGACAGAATCTTAGTACATACTCCACTAACACTGTTACCATCCACAAATTGAATAGCTCATTACATCTACATTTGCACTGCTATTGTAGTCATTATTTATTACTCAGTGTTAACAATATTACAGTGCTTGGTTTGATTGCTATAGTAGCTATAAGCCATGTTATCTACAATAGATTTGTCTTGACCAGCAGTCACACATCTAGTGCTGCAAAGGTATGGTAAAAGCAAATGTTCAAAGCATATTATTTATCTTATGACACATGTGACTGCATCATTAGTGTACAACATGCACAGTACTGATATGTCTACAGAAGCTGCATACACATGAAACACAAACAAGTCTTATAAGAACAACTGCTCTATGACAAACTATTTCTTGGTGCCCCTCACTCAATCCTGAGCACAATAAACAGAGTCTTTTTCATAGAAATTTTGTTTTGCTACCTTTTAGCTAAACAATGCTTGTACAGTAGCTACAAATAGTAAGTCGCCACTTATGGACTAGTCACTAAATAACAGACCACACAGCGTAGTATCAGTGATTTGACAGTAGTACAAACTTGTAAATTTGGTCCAATAATAAGACTTTTCCCCTACTGACTATAAGGCTAAAATCTCGTAAGTGTATTCTAATGCTTTTGCGCATTTTAATATTTTTTATACCTGCTACAAAGATTTCAGTGTTAGAATTGGTGACTCATTATCCACCTTCTGTAATGTCCTCTCCGGAGTTCCCCAAGGGAGTGTATTAGGACCCCTTTTGTTTGTCATATTCATAAACGACCTTCCTCAACACATCCAATCTGCATTACCCTTTGTATTTGCTGACGACACCAAATGTCTACTGGCAATCAAATCCACAGGTGATATTGGTAAACTACAAAGCGATGTCAACAATACAGCTATGTGGAGCCACTCTACAGACTTATTATTTAATGAAGCCAAATTTGTACATGTTCTTTTCCACCCTTTGATCTGGACACCACAACTTACACAGTTAATGGAAACCCTATAAAGCAACTCTTACAACACAAGGATCTTGGTGTCATTTTCTCCTACAATGTCAATTGGACAGACCACTATAAAACTATCACTACTAATTAAAAGCATATCAGATTCTAGGCTTGATCAGACGTACATTTAGGGTCAATTGTATAGAAGCTAAAAAGCAACTCTACATTTCCTTGGTTAGATCACAAATGATGTACTGCTCACAAATATGGAGACCTCAACTAATAAGAGATATAACTACCCTGGAACGTGTGCAGCGTAGAGTTGCTAAATTCATACTGAATGACTACATCTCATCTTATAAATCAAGGCTACAACAACTAAATTTATTACCGTTAATGTACATCTATGAACTGAATGATTTAATGTTTCTAATCAAATCCTTGAACACACCAACAGACAACTTTAACATCAGAAATTTTATCTCTTAATACCAACAGCACTAGATCTGGAAGTCACTTAAAACTACGCCATCCAAGGACAGTATCCACCACTCATCATCATTTCTATTTCAATCGAATTGTAAGACTATGGAATCATCTACCTGTTATAAACTTATCTTTACCACCTTATGTCATCAAACAAAAGCTCAAAAAACATCTATGGGACCATTTTACAGTTAACTTCAACTCTGATCAATCCTGTTCATTTCATTTCTTATGTCCATGCCACCGATGCTCAAGACAACCAATCTCCACTAATTTTCTCCCTCTTTAATGACACTGAACGACAAATTCGTAATAAGTACATAGTTACTCTACATAGTTAAGTAATAAGAAATTGTAATGTAGTTAATTAATGTATAGCTGTACATTTCTGGCTGTGAGCACACGTTGCCCACAGACCTTTGATGCAGGTTCTCCTGCTTCAAAAAGCATTATAAATAAATAAAATAAAATACTCAAATGGAACACCCTAAAAACTACCTGCAGTAAAGTAATAGTTGGAGTACATTACATAGAACTAACCTCCAAGTAAGAAAACATCGTTGTTTCCACCAATAATAGTGCTTTCCCTCATAGGAGTCAAGTGCCTGGTTTAACGTGCAGGCGGCGCAGCGCATTTGAATTGGTTGCTATGAGCTACAAACCGGCCTTACTAGTTTCTGGACACGCAGTTTTACTATCGTCTAACACAATCCCAGTGAGCATTTGTGTGTGTGCTAAGTAGTTTCGCTGTACATTAATTAATTATTTATTTATTTATTTATGACGTCACTTATTATTATTATTACTTGACTAGGTGGTGAAGGCATGATTGAAATTATGATCCAAAATCAACTCAATATGTCACAGTAGTGACATGCAAATATAACACAATAGTGGCATTGTAACTAGAGGCCACCAGTAGCTAAGTGCCAGTACATCATTGGTGTGGTAATGGCACAGTGATGTGTACACAGTATCAAGACACACGGTAGTGTGTCGTGCGGCCCAAGAAGCCGGCGCGCCACACCGTGAGTATATTGACAGGAAGAACGAAAACGTCATTTTCACACCTTTGTATCTCGGTGATCACTTATCTGATTGGAACCAAATTTGCTACACAGTTGCCCGCCAGTCAAGGGAGTCTACATTCCGAATTTGAAGGAAATCGCTCCAGCCATTTCCGAGATACGAGCTGCCAAAGTTTCGATTTTTTTTCTTCGTCTTTTCGCACACTTGCAAAAATTACTGTAACAAGCAAACGCGTACTCCGATCGCCTTGAAATTTGGCACACAGAAAGGGAGTCCAAAGGCGAATCCTAGCATCAAATTTGGTACAAATCCGAGGAATGGTTCAGGAGTTATGACCGATTATTCGCGTAAAACAAGATCGATTTGTTGTCACGCCTACAGGGTAAACCGCTTCATGGAATGAGTTGAAAATTGCTATGTAGATGGAGTAACCATCGCAGGAGTGCCTTTTGGTGGTTTGAAAGGAATCGAGATAAAGACCACGGAGATATGACACAAAACCCAACCTGTGTCACAATTACGCGATCGATTTTTATGAATAGAAAAGTATTAGTTTTCACGCATACTAGGCAAACCGCTTAGAGCAATGAGCTGAAAATCGGTGCATAGCTGGAATAATCTTCATTGAAAGTCCTTGCAGTAGTACAGAAGAATTGGATTACAAACCACTGAGTTATGATTCGAAAGCCAACTCCGTGTAGCAAATGCGAGATCGAGATACTCTAATAGAACAGTCACCCTAATAGAGCATTCGGCTAATTTATTTATTCCATTATAGAATTTTATTACATCACAAGTTATTCTGTAGGGAGTTCAGCTGCAAACAGTTAATCTTATAGACAGTTCAGCAAGAAGACAGTCACCATGTGGAGAGTTAAGCAAATATATCACTATAGAGATTCAGAACATTACAAGTCACACTGAAGAAAGATCAGCTATAAACAAGTCATGCACTGTGTAGAGAATTCAGCTACAATTAAGTCACTCTCTAGAGAATTCGGTTACACAGAATTCAGCTACACGCAAGTCACTGTGGAGAGAGTTCAGCTACAAACAAATTACCCTTTAGAGTGATCAGCTACAAACAAGACACTTTGCAGGGTGTTCAGCTGCAACAAATCAACCTTTAGAGCGATCAGCAATGAACAAATCAACACAAATCTACCTGTAGAGAGATAAGCTAGAAACAAATCACCCTGTAAAGAGTTCAGCTACAAAAAATCACCCTGTAGAGACATCAGCTAGAAACTAGACACAATGTAAGGAGTTCAGCTACAAGCAATCACCCTGTAGAGAGTTCAGCTAAAACAAATCAACCTGCAGAGAGATCAGCTACAGACAAATCACCTTATAGAGAGTTCAGCTACAAACAGATTACATGTAGAGAGATCGGCTACAAACAAATCAACCTGCAGAGAGATCAGCTACACACAAATCAACTTGTAGAGAGATCAGCTACAAACAAATCACCCTGTAGGGAGATCAGCTAGAAACTACACACAATGTAAGGAGTTCAGCTACAAACAAATCACCCTGTAGAGAGTTCAGCTAAAACAAATCAACCTGCAGAGAGATCAGCTACAAACAAATCACCTTATAGATAGTTCAGCTACAAACAAATTACCTTGTAGAGAGATCGGCTACAAACAAATCAACCTGCAGAGAGATCAGCTACACACAATTCAACTTGTAGAGAGATCAGCTACAAACAAATCACCCTGTAGAGAGATCAGCTAGAAACTAGACACAATGTAAGGAGTTCAGCTACAAGCAAATCACCCTGTAGAGAGTTCAGCTTCAAACAAACCAACCTGTAGAGCGATCAGCTAGAAACAAATTACCCTGAAGAGAGGTCAGCTACAAAAAATCACCCTGTAGAGATATCAGCTAGAAATAAATCACCCTGAAGAGAGGTCAGCTACAAAAAGTCACCTTGTAGAGAAATCAACTACAAACAAAACACTTTGCAAAGAGTTCAGCTACAAACAAATCAACCTTTAGAGCGATCAGCAACAAACAAATCAACCTGTAGAGAGATAAGCTAGAAACAAATCACCCTGTAGAGAGTTCAGCTAAAACAAATCAATCTGCAGAGAGATCAGCTACGTACAAATCACCTTATAGATAGTTCAGCTACAAACAAATTACCTTGTAGAGAGAACAGCTACAAACTAGACACAAAGTAAGGAGTTCAGCTACAAGCAAATTATCCTGTAGAGAGTTTATCTACAAACAAATCAACCTGTAGAGCAATCAGCTAGAAACAAATCACCCTGAAGAGAGGTCAGCTACAAAAAATTACCCTGTAGAGAGATCAGCTAGAAACAAATCACCCTGAAGAGAGGTCAGCTACAAAAAAATCACCCTGTAGAGAGATCGGCTACAAACAAATCAACCTGCAGAGAGATCAGCTACACACAAATCAACTTGTAGAGAGTTCAGCTACAAACAAATTACCCTGCAGAGAGATCAGCTACAAACAAATCAGCCTGTAGAGAGTTCAGCTAAAACAAATCAACCTGCAGAGAGATCAACTACAAACAAATCACCTTATAGAGAGTTCAGCTACAAACAAATTACCCTATAGAGAGATCGGCTACAAACAAATCAACCTGCAGAGAGATCAGCTACACACAATCAACTTGTAGAGAGATCAGCTACAAACAAATCACCCTGTAGAGAGATCAGCTACAAACTACACACAATGTAAGGAGTTCAGCTACAAATAAATCACCCTGTAGAGAGTTCAGCTAAAACAAATCAACCTGCAGAGAGATCAGCTACAAACAAATCACCTTTTAGACAGTTCAGCTACAAACAAATTACCTTGTAGAGAGATCGGCTACAAACAAATCACCCTGCAGAGAGATCAGCTACACACAAATCAACTTGTATAGAGATCAGCTACAAACAAATCACCCTGTAGAGAGATCAGCTAGAAACTAGACACAATGTAAGGAGTTCAGCTACAAATCACCCCGTAGAGAGATCAGCTACAAACTAGACACAAAGTAAGGGGTTCAGCTACAAGCAAGTTACCCTGTAGAGAGTTCATCTACAAGCAAATCAACCTACAGAGCAATCAGCTAGAAACAAATCACCCAGAAGAGAGGTCAGCTACAAAACATCACCCTGTAGAGAGATCAGCTAGAAACAAATCACCCTGAAGAGAGGTCAGCTACAAAAAAATCACCCTGTAGAGAGATCAGCTAGAAACAAATCACCCTGAAGAGAGGTCAGCTACAAACAAAACACTTTGCAGAGAATTCAGCTACAAACAAATCATCTTGTAGAGAGATCAGTTACACACAAATCAACCTGTAGAGAGATAAGCTAGAAACAAATCACCCTGTAGAGAGTTCAGCTACAAGCAAAACACCCTGTAGAGAGTTCAGCAACAAAGAAACCACCATGTAGAGAGTTCAGCTGCAAACAAATCACCTTATAGAGAGTTCAGCTACAATCAAATCACCCTGTAGAGAGATCAGCTAGAAACTAGACACAATGTAAGGAGTTCAGCTACAAGCAAATCACCCTTTAGTGAATTCAGCTACAAACAAATCAACCTGCAGTGAGATCACCTACCAAAAAGCACCTTGTACAGAGTTCAGCTACAAACAAATTACCCTGTAGAGAGATCGGCTACAAACAAATCAACCTGTAGAAAGATTAGCTACACACAAATCAACTTGTAGAGAGATCAGCTACAAACAAATCACCCTATATAGAGATCAGCTAGAAACTACACACAATGTAAGGAGTTCAGCTACAAGTAAATCACCCTGTAGAGAGTTCAGCTAAAACAAATCAACCTGCAGAGAGATCAGCTACAAATAAATCACTTTATAGACAGTTCAGCTACAAACAAATTACCTTGTAGAGAGATCGGCTGCAAATTAATCAACCTGCAGAGAGATCAGCTACACACAAATCAACTTGTAGAGAGATCAGCTACAAACAAATCACCCTGTAGAGAGATCAGCTAGAAACTAGATACAATGCAAGGAGTTCAGCTACAAGCAAAATCACCCTTTAGTGAGTTCAGCTACAAACAAATCAACCTGCAGTGAGATCACCCACAAAAACGCACTTGTACAGAGTTCAGTTACAAACAAATTACGCTCTAAAGAGATCAGGTAGAAGAATTCACCTTGTAGAGAGTTCAGCAACTAGGGACCCGCCGATTATGCTCATAATTTTACCTATTATGCTATGCTGCACTGCTCAAAAATTTACCTATTATGCTTAAATTTATGCTCAATACTTACCCATTATGCTCAAATTATGCCCAAATATTTATGCCTCAGTTCTCATGCTCTGCTAATAATTTCCAATTTATGGATAAATAATAAGTGGCTGAAGCACAAACTTACTTGTCAAAATGCATATCACAGAAAAGATCGATATACTCTAATAGAACAGTCAGCTATGTGATTGTTCTATTAGAGTTACTGACTGTTCTATTAGAGTATATCGATCTTTCTGTGATAGCTATTTTGATAAGCAAGAATTCATACTATTACACAAATATTCTACCTATTATGCTAGCATTATGCTCAATGCTTTCAGACACCTATTATGCTCATAATTATGCCAGCATAATCGACGGGTCCCTATCAGCAACAAAGAAACCACCATGTAGAGAGTTCAGCTGCAAACAAATCACCCAGTAGAAAGATCAGCTAGAAGAAGTTACCTTGTAGAGAGATCAGTTACAAAGAAACCATCATATAGGAGTTCAGCTACAAAGAAATTACCCCGTAGAGAGTTCAGCTAGAAGAAGTCACCTCGTAAAGAGTTCAGCTACAAAGAAACTATCATGTACAGAGTTCAGCTACAAAGAAACCACCTGTACAGAATTCAACTACAAACAAATCACCCTGTATAGAGATCAGCTAGAAGAAGTTACCTTGTAGATAGTTCAGCTACAACAATTCACCCTGTAGAAAGATCAGCTAGAAGAAGTCACCTTGTAGAGTGTTCAGTTACAAAGAAACCATCATGTAGAGAGTTCAGCTGCAAACAAATCACTCTGTAGAGAATTCAGCTACAATGAAACTGCCATGTAGAGAGTTCAGCCTCATACAAACCACCTTGTAGAGAATTCAACTACAACAAATCACCCTGTAGAGAAGTAGTTACCTTGTAGAGAGTTCAGCTACAAAGAAACCATCATGTAGGGAGTTCAGCTACAAAGAAACCACCATGTAGAGAGTTTAGCTGCAAACAAATCACCTGTAGAGAGTTTCAGCTAGAAACAAATCACCCCGTAGAGAGATCAGCTGGACGAAGTCACCTTGTAGAGAGTTCAGCTACAAAGAAACTATCATGTAGACAGTTCAGCTGCAAACAAATCACCCTGCAGAGAGTTCAGCTACAAAAAAATCACCCTGTAGAGAGTTCAGCTAGACGAAGTCACCTTATAGAGAGTTCAGCTACAAAGAAACCATCATGTAGAGAGTTCGGCTACAAAGACACCACCATGTAGAGAGTTTAGCTGCAAACAAATCACCTGTAGAGAGTTCAGCTAGAAACAAAATACCCTGTAGAGAGACCAGCTAGAAGAGGTTACCTTGTAGAGAGTTCAGCTACAAAGAAACCATCCTGTATATAGTTCAGCTACATTTCAAGTCACCCAGTAGAGAGATCAGCTGCAAAAAAATATCCTGTGGGGCATAATGGGCATGTAATAAATATATGTATATATTTTGTATAATTACTAATAAAATCAAAAATAATTGAAGTACTAAAATTCTTCTTTAAGTTCTTTTCTTCTTCCTGTAGTAAAGAAAAAAACACATGGGTTAAAAAAGCCCCAAAGCCAGGCATAGGCCGGCTTTGCAGTATACAAATACAAAAAGAAGTGATATCTAATCAAAAACAGCCAAGCTGTAAAAAAAGGTGCGGCCCCCAAAAAGGCCATGGTGAAAAAAGATGTGAAATCCAAGGTGGCGGCCAAGAAATGGCTGTGATAGTAGGTTAATGGTTACATTTTAATAACGACAATTCAGGTGAATTTTTTGTGCCGCTTGGTCTTGGCACCAAATTCACCTGAATTGTGGTTATTAAAATGTAACCATTAACCTACCATCACAGCCATTTCTTGGCCGCCACCTTGGATTTCACATCTTTTTTCACCATGGCCTTTTTGGGGGCCGCACCTTTTTTTACAGCTTGGCTGTTTTTGATTAGATATATATATACAAAACATACAGGAGAGAACTATACATTATTGCAGTATTGTATGCAGCAATACATTATAGGCAACATCAACAGATAAAAATTATTAGCCAATATACAGTACAGTATCAATATCAACTAGAGCTAAATAAGGTTCATCAGTGGTGTAAGTGATGGGTGACACACTATAATTATGCATACACAACTTGCAGGAGATAGCTACACAATACTGTAGGAGTATACAAGCCAGATGAACCAGATAAAGGAAGACAGCCAAGCCCTAGTAGCTAAGCCAGGTGAAGGCAAAAAAGATTAAGCATGTATTGAATTGCCTGACACCAACACAAAGGAAGTTCGCCATGCCAGCTACACAAGACAAGATTGTTTACTTGTATTTTATATGTAATTGTATTGTAAAGAGTGCGGCATGTATTTTAATGTTTTCTTGTATTGTTAATTAATTACAGTTATAGTGTGACTGGCAGCTGGCATGGAGACTTGAGACGTTACAAACATAAAAAACTTACTTGTAATCTTCTTGTTTACGTGTAAAGTGGCCTCTGGCTCTCCTGCAGTCACTCCACAGACATTCGCTAATCTTCTCCTTCGGCGCAATCTGTAATTAAGCAAGGGTGTGGTACTGGACGTTATATAGAATTACACGTATGGTCAAGTCATCAGCACGAATGGGCGCAACGATTATACGTTTGTGCATTCGTTCACAGGCGAATCGATCCCCGGTTAGTTTATGTCTCTAGGCCGTGTAGTTTTCTCAAACATTATTTATTTATTAATTATTTATTATGTATTTAGGCCACACCAAGTCAAACCTTAGTTTCTGGTCACCCGCCCGCATGGAAAACTGGAACCCCAGTTTATGAGGACTATTATTAATATTACAGGCGCTTAAGTGTACGTGACCAAAGACAGTGATTTTTAAACACTGCAAAAGATCGAGATACTCTAATAGAACAGTCACACTACCCTTAACTTTAATACTAGAATAGACAGATACTACTATAACGTTTTTGACTTGTCCTTGATTAGCTATATAGCTATTAGTAATGCTTCTGTTGCCAGTAAGTAACTTCAGTACAGTATGTATGTAGCATTGATCACTATCCTAATGATCAGATATACCACAGCTTAAACTTTCCTAACAATTCAGATGTGGTCCTCTAATGATTAATCTAGTAACTCTTCTAGTGGATCTAAACTTGGACTTCCTTATCACTGATCACTGATATACTGACTAGAAATCCGGTAACATTTGGTGAGCTCAAACTTCAACTTTTCCATGATTAAATAATTGCAAGTATGGTCCTAAATTAACAAGTGCATGGCATCCCTTAGTTAAAACATTAACTTAGCTTTCCCTCATGATCACTGAAAAACACTAGCCTGGAGCACTCAACAACTCAACTCAAAACTTTGACAGCTACTTTACTGAAGGTTTACTGTATAGAAGGCTGGAAACACATGCATATATAGTTGACTAAGACTTCACATTTGAAAGAGTTTCTGATGTGTTAATATAGTTTTGGATTATTATTAGCTAGCTAATAAATAATAATTTCCTGACATAGCTAATGAAACATTTCATTTGTAAAGCAAAAGTAGCTACATGAGCAGACCTTTCCTTAGTGTTAGCTACACATTGTTGTGCTCAGCAGTGTAGCTAGCCATCAACAATTTTCCTGGTGCACTTTGCAGAAGCATAATTAACTACTTATGCTATAAGAATGTTGGTTAAGCTTGGTTGTAAACTCAATATGAAATGGGTAAATTGAGCAAAATTAATAACATTACAGTATTACTGGTGTATATGTAAGAGTCTATGATAGTCCTGAAGTCCTGATCATCCGCCCGCCCGCATCCTTTTGTTGGCTAGGGAGTGACCAGAAACTAAGGTATGACTTGGAGTGGCCTTATTTATGACATAATTTTAACCACGTTTCGTATTATTCTTAGTACTTGGTTGTATAACTAGGCCCGGGGCAAATACAACCAAGTACAATCACCAACGGGACAACCTACTAGTGGGGCATGTACAAACAGTGCATGGCCAACACAGTGTGTGCAGGTAGAAAAGATGCACAATAATCCAATTCTAGAGGAATTGACTGGCACATATACATAAGGGATGTATTATGCAATTACAATCAGTGATTATCCGACTATGGAGATGTGAGGGTTCAGGTGGAGAGCTATGCATCATCACAAAAACTTACCAGCTGGAAACTGCACCTTCTTCGCACAATGGCCTGCCAGGTGAGGTTTTCTCCCATCCCATACATGAGTGAAGGTAGCCTAGTTACGCGAGACTAAAGAAACAAGACTATCAAAGTGTTTGACCAACACAAACTAGCCTCCAGCGATTAGTAGCAACTTCCAATCATGTTGTTTATTAAGCAGGAGTAGCAACCACTCACCTTCCAATCGAAATAGTCGCTGTTGTAGGGGGCGGCGTGATAGTAGAGAAAGTTCGGGAGTGCTTTAGGAAGGATTATTTCGTCTTCTGCCGATACAGTCGGATACAGCCCAGACCGCGAGGAACACGCTATGACTCCATCTTATTGTATTGTACCCACGTGACAACAATTACATCATACATTCTAAATAATGCCTAAGTTACTTATATTATTACTATACATTACTGTTAGCTGTAACTATACAGTCAGTCCATGACATCTTCCGGGGGGGCACCAAGCTGTTTCACCCAATTCACAGCTCTCTCTCTGCCCCTGTGAGCGGCTGCCCTTCTCGGTCTTTTATCAGCTGTGTTCTTCACTGTGGGCTTGTTGATTGTATCCTTCTGGGAACCACTGGTAGATCCTTCAGTTTCGGTAACTGTTGGAGATGAGACTTCCAACGGTATCAACTTGGCAATGGGGCGGTTTGTTCTTCCTTGTGATGTCTTGATGTAGGCAGCACGCACTAGTCCGTCTTTCCCAATCATCAGTTTTTCAACAACCGCCAAACTCCAAGTGCTCCGTGGAGCTTCATCCCACATCAGGACAACATCTCCCTACTTAATCTGCTGACTGTTGCTTCCTGTGGTTCTATGATACTCTCTGAGGGAGGTCAAGTATTCAAATTTCCAGCGTGACTGAAACTGGCTGAAGAGAAAGGCTTGCAGTTTTGCTCTCTGGGAAACATCGGTTATACCACCATATGTTGGATCAGTTAAGTCCTGCCCTTCCACTACTTCATGAGGAAGTGGTGTTATGCGATGACCATGTAAAAGATGGGCTGGTGTGAGTGGCTCGACATCACTGAGGTCTGAGGATACATGTATCAGAGGTCTGTCATTGAGTGTGGCCTCTACTTCTACTATTAGTGTCTGCAACACAACTAAGCTGATCCTTGATCTCCCCAGTACCTTCTTCAAGCACATCTTTGTTAAACCGATAAGGCGCTCCCACCACCCACCGTACCAGGGGGCACATTTTGGGATGAACTTCCACTGTACACCTTTCCTCCCAAGTGCTTCTGTGAGACGTTCTGATTGTAGAAGCTGTTGCAGTTCATCTGCAGCTGCCAGATAGGTAGAAGCATTATCTGACACGAGAATCTGTGGGAGTGACCTGCGACTGGCAAATCTCCTGAATGCCAGAAGGAAAGTCTCCACTGTTAAATCTGTAACAATCTCTAGGTGAATGGCACGACTCGTGGCACATGTGAACAGACAGATGTAGACTTTCTCCTCAGTGTGATTACTGCGTACATAGAGTGCCCCAGTAAAGTCAATGCCTGTGATGGTGAAGGGAACTGAAGCACAAGTGCGAATCTGTGGCAGTGGTGGAGGGTCAGGTATCTGGTATGGCTTTCCGCTATGTTTACGGCAAATAACACATCGGCGTAGTTGTGACTTTATACGTTGTCTGGCAGTTGGTATCCAAAATTTCTGTCTTATGGCCGTTAGGGTAGCATTGGTTCCAGCATGAAATAACTGTACATGTATACTATGAATGATCAGAGATGTTAGCCAATGTTTGGGTGGTAGCAGAAGCGGAAACTTTGCTGTCTCGCTTAGGGGGGCGTTGTGGATTCTTCCGCCACAGCAGAGCAGGTGGTCTTTGTCAACAAATAAACGTAATTGGCGAACAAGTGGTAGTTTCTTGGCGGAATTGGTGGTAAGGTTCACGAGTTCTCTGGAGTAAACCTCTTCTTGGCACTGCTTCACCCAAATGATTGAAGCGTGGTGTTGCTCAGATGGTGTCAATGATCCAGTTTCTCATTCCTGCTGTGGCTTCTTACAATTGGAGATGAATCTATACATGTATGCAGTAACTGCCAGAAGTCTGAACAGTGTGCTATAATTGGAGATGTCAATAATACAGTTAATATGTAAAGTACCTGCATACTGTGGAGTAGTTGAAGGACTAAAACTGGTTGCGTAACGGCCAGTTCCTGCAATTCGATAGTCGGTGAGAAGCTCCAAGTGGGCCAACTGTTCTCGGATGGGAGCCATTGAGGTCCATGTTTCCACAACGTTGACAACTTCAGTTGAGATGAAGTGATGCCCCTAGTGAGCAAGTCCGCTGGGTTGTCCTGTGTTGGACAGTATCGCCATTGATCTGGTTTTGAGTGGTTGAGGATTTCGACAACACGATGAGTGACAAATGTATTGACATGTTTCTCTCCTTTGATCCAATGAAGAGTGATCTGGCTGTCTGACCAAAAGTGAGTAGACAGACTGAGAGGGTGTAGAGCTTGAACAATGAAGTCACATAGCCTTGCCACTGTCAGTGCACCCATTAGTTCCAGTTTAGGTAAGGTCAGTGGTTTGAGGGGTGCGACTCTGGACTTTGCCATAACGAATGATGTGCTGTTGCCACTGCAAAGGAAGGCTACAGCTCCATAAGCAGTGAGACTGGCATCAGCAAAGACGTGTAGCCTGTCAGGTTGTTCTGAAACCCTAACTGTTGGGAAGTATCGTCTTGGAATCTGTAAACTTCTAGCCTCCTGGATATTCCCTGCAATTGTAAGCCATTTTTGCTGGTCCTCATCAGATAGTGGTTCGTCCCAGTCTATGTTTCTCTGCCATAATGACTGCATGAAGATCTTTGCTCTAACAGTTACTGGGGATAGTAGACCCAGGGGGTCGAACACCTTGGATGATTCCTTCAAGACATCTCTCTTGGTGATAAGTGAGCTGCTACTGGGGATGGAATACTTGGATGTGAGTGCTAATGTGTCTGTCTGGGTGTTCCACTGTAGTCCTAAAACATTGACTGGATTGTTGGTGTCCGCAACCTTGTCTCTATTTGCTTAGTCCATAAGTCGGGAGCTGTTAGAGGCCCAACTTCTAAGGTTGAGGTGAGCATCATTCATTATGGATCGAGCTTTGTTGTAAAAACTGATAGCTTCTGATTCTGTTGGGCATCCAGATACAATATTGTCTACATACAAGTCATCAAGTATGTTCTCTGCAGTTGGTGATTTGTACTGAGTTAAATGACAATGTAGGACAGCGTTTAACATGAACGGCGAACACACAGCACCAAACAAGACAACTCTAAGTCTATATGTAACAAACTCACTGTCTGGATCTTGTGGATCACTTAGCCAAAGGAATCTAGTCCAGTCCCTATCATCTTCATGAAGTTGTATGTGTAGAAAAACTTTCTCGATATCTGTGCAAATTCCTACAGGGTGGAGCCTGAATCTTAAAATGATACAGCAGAGATCATTAAGCTTGGGTTGGCCGGTAAGTAAACAATCATTAAGACTAGGTTGGTTCCTTGTTTGGTGACAACTACAGTCGTACACTATACGTACTGGAGTAGTGGATGAGTCCTTGCGTATAGCATGGTGTGGTATGTAATGGCATCTTGTGGTACTGGTCGGATCTGTCATTCTCTCAATGAAACCACGACGTTCCTGATCTGTTAAGATGTCACTGTACTTGGTCAACAATGGAGGGTTCAGTGCCAGTTTGCGAGCCAGTGATCTAGTGCGGTGAGCAGAAGTTGAGAAATTCGTGGGTAAGGGAGGATGACTGTCCTTCCACGGAAAACGGGCGCAGTAAGAACCATCATTCAAGCGTTCGACACTATTGGTGATATAAGAGTCCAGAAAATTGTTTGGTGACTCATCCTTGGGTGAAATTCCTACTGACTCCACATTCCAGAACTGTTCTAAATCAGGGGTTGCAGTGGGTTGAGTTGCCACATGGAATGCATTGGTGACTAACTGTCCTGAAGCGGCTGTGTCTAGTGGACCTGAAAGTAGGTAACTAAGTTTGGATCCTACAGCCGTTGGACCATTGCCTCTGATCACATGATCCTCTACTATCTTACAGTACTGATCTGCTCCAATTAACAGGGTAATGTAGAATTGTTCTGCTGAAGAAATTGGATGTGCCAGACGTAATCCATTGAGATAAGGAAGGTTAGCAATTGACTTCTGATTCACTGTGTGTATCGGTGCTGCAATGGTTGGCACAATCAAGACAGTTAATGGTATCAAATGTCCAGAGATACTATGCAGATTGATTGTGGTGACATCAAACTTGCCCGTGCGACTGGTACCAGTGCCAAAGGTAGAGAGAGATAGTTCCACTGTGTCATGTGGCTGCACTTGTAAGCAGTCTGCCAGTCCTTTGGCTAGGAAGGAACGTTGCGATCTCTCATCAAAGAGATTCCACACAAACACCTCCAGTTGAAATAGTGGCTACTGCAGTTTTCAGTAAACAGGTCTGGTTACTAGCCAGGTGAAGTAAAGTTGTTACTGGTTGAGAGACAACTGTACTAAAGGACCCTTCCTTGGTGACTGGGGTTGTCTTGGCGACTGGAGTTGTCTCAGTGTTTTCCTCTTTCTTAGCAGTGGTCACTTCAGTGCAAAGACTAGTGTGGTGCTTACGATGGCACTTGCGGCAGCGATGTTTTTATGAGCAAGTGCTGACCTTGTGTTTCCCTAAACAGTTAAAGCATAGGTTATTCTGCTTGACAATGTCTAGTCTTCTATGATGATCAGTTGTAGTACACTGGTTGGTTGTATGAGGTCCCTTGCAGAACACACAAGCTGGTGGTCCCTTGTCCTGAGGTTTGGTACTTCGAGGTGGCTTGGAATTCACCATAAACGCAGCTGTAAATGGGGAACTGTGAGGGTTGGCTTTATCAGTTTCTAAGATTTCGATCTCCCTGAGAATGGCTAACATGAGTTGAGAAAATTTCCACTCTGTACTTGTGGAGTTTCTTGCCACGTTCTGCTTGATATCCTTGGGTAGTTTGCCCAGAATAATCGGCACCAACAAGTCACCATAGCTTTGTTCAGATTTCCCAAGGGACAATAGGCCACGGGAGTGGCTCTCAGTTGTGTCATGAAATGTGTGCAAACTACTTAATGTGTTCGTTGGGTTTGGCACCTGTAGCAAGGCTTGCATGTGAGCAGAAACCAACTTGTGAGTTTGCCCAAAACAGTTTTGAAGTAGGGTGACTGCGTGAAGATAGTTCTTATCATAGAAAGGTATTCCGTCAATCGTTCGTGCTGCGTCTCCTTGAAGTTGAGCCTTCAGATAATTAAACTTCTGGACCCCACTGAGATTGGGGTTCAAGTGAATGGCAGCCTGAAATGAATCTCAGAAAGTAAGCCAGGCTAGGGAGTTTCCAGAGAATGTCGGTAAGGTCAACTTGGGTAGCCTACTTGCAGCAAATTGTTGAGAGTGGTCACGGTGATCTACTGTAGTGATTGTGGTCCTGACACCCTTCAAATCTGGATTTACTCTAGATGTTACTACCGGTACTGTTGCAAAGGTTGATGAGGTACTGCTCCCAAAGTTAAGGGTTGACAAGGGTGGTAACGGTAGTGAGCCATAAGCAGAGGTTGACAATAGTTCGTGTTGAGTCATGTTTGCTGGTATCAGTGGAGGCGGTCCTGAATTATGTACATGGCTCACATGTGGGTGGGAAACTGGTGTCACTGAAATTGGATGTGGGATTGATTCAAGTGATGTAACCGCGGGTGGTGTACTAGAAATGGCTGACTCAAGTGTTAATGATGTGGTTGCAATGGTGTCACTAGCTGCTACAGTACTAGCACTAACTGCAGGTGTGTCATTGATAATGGTGTTAATTGACTGAGGTGTGTTATTTGTGTTACTCACATTCTCATGGATGGCTTCTTGGGTTACTTTGTCGCTTGATGGCACTGCAGGGACAACGTGAGTCGGTCTTGATTGCATCTCCACTTGTTGATTCAGTTCATTGATTTTCTCCATAATCAGATCTTGTAGTTCCTCTGCATCTAAGATGGCTATTTCCAGTTCATCTGGGTTCTGTATAAGGTCAATGATTCGTTGATCAAGGGCAGTGATTTGCTCTTTCTTTTTCTCTAGCTGAGTGATGGCAGTTCTCAAATAAGTCAGAGCTAGTTCGTCGAGGTCATTGGCCAGTGCGTCATCCACTTTGTTCAGGATTCTGGTGACGTGTGCGCGGTATGCTTTCCGCAAGGTTCGTAGACGGGCAGGTTCTTCCATCGTAGTATTCAGTCCGCTAAAAAACACCAACAGCAAACAATTGTCTTAGCTACGCAGATGCTTGCCTCTCTGGGTGCCGTTAGTATCCAATGCCACGGCACAACAGCGTTTGCGTCTGGGGTTACAACTTGGAAGTGTCGTTGAGGCGGACAGTCTCTTGTAAAGTATTCATTGGGTGGCATCAATGAAATTTTATTTTCATAGCATTTTCATAGGAAAATTTAATGAAAACCCAATGAAAAATTACCACTGAAAATTCTTTGAAACTGCTTTTCATGGAATTTTCATCGGTAATTTTTCATTGGGTTTTCATTAAATTTTCCTATGAAAATGCTATGAAAATAAAATTTCATTGATGCAACCCAATGAATACTTTACTTTTCACAGGGTGAACATTTTTTGTCATTGGATTTTCATGGACAAAATCTCCAGTAGTGGGAGGATCGTCTCAGCAATGAAGTACGGTCACAGCACCAGCAATGTAGGGGGCGGCGTGATAGTAGAGAAGGTGTGGGAGTGCTTCTAGGAAGGATTACTTCGTCTTCTGCTGATACAGTTGGATACAGCCCAGACCGCGGGGAAAACGCTACAACTCCATCTTATTGTATTGTACGCACGTGACAACAATTACATCATACATTCTAAATAATACCTAAGTTACTTATATTACTACTATACATTACTGTTAGCTGTAACTATACAGTCAGTCCATGATAGCTGTCGCCCACTTTCAAACACAAATGAACAGTAGTTCGCTTGTCTAGTGGGCATCACGTGCTAACTGTTTAAATCGGCGTTAAATAGAATCGTCGTACGTTTCTATCACCTCCATAAGAACACCCGCCCATTATACGATTGTCTCTTCATTCTATTCCCGGTGAGTGCGAAGCATTAGGCCTTGTAGTTTTCTCAAACATTATCTATTATTTATTATTTATTTCATTATTTGTTTATTTCATTATTAATTTCAACCGTATTTCGTATTATCTTTAGTACTTGGTTGTATAATTATTACTGTGTAAACCTCATGCAGAGTATACAACACAGATAATTGTACAAATGAGTGCTATAACAAATAGTGTGCTAGTTTATCTTTAAATTCATCTAAATTGTTGATCATCACTGGGAGATTATTCCACATCTTGGTAGTTGAGGGTAGGTACGTAGGAATGTGCAAAGGTTTCAGTTCTGATGAAAGGGATGGTATAGCGGCAGGAGTGACCTCATGTGACTGAATCCAATGGTGTCAAGCTTATGGTGGTTTCAACAAGAGTCTTCTCAATTTTGTAAAACAATAATAGTTTTAGGTAAGTTCACCTGTTTCCAGGATAAATGGTTTAACATACTTGTAACACTACTGTATCGAGAGTAGTCATTCATCACAAATTGTGCCATATTGCGCTGTATCCTCTCTATTTGATAGATCTGAGCTTGTTGAAATGGACACCAAACTGGTGCAACATATTCAAGAATTGGTCTAATAAAAGATTCATAACAGTTAGACTTAATTGTTGTGGGATACTGGTATATATTCCGTTTTAGGAATGCTTTGGCTGAGCTGGCTTTGGAGTTAATTTCGTTAATGTGGTCCTTCCAAATGAGATGACTGTCAATAATGATCCCTAGGTATTTGGCTGAAGTAACATGTTTTAACTGTTGGCTGTAGATACTGTAGTTATATTTAAGGAAAGTTTTCTTGTTAGTTATGGTTAAGTGTACACATTTACTGGGATTAAATTTCATTGACCATAAGTCTGCCCAGTGTTCCAGTTTATTAAGGTCATTTTGTAGCATGTGGCAGTCATTTTTCGAGTCAATAACTCTGTATATTAAAACATCATCTGCATACAGTTTGATTGTACTATTAACAGAAGTATAGTTATGTCATTAATGTAGACTAAAAATAGTAGTGGGGCTAGTACAGTCCCTTGTGGGACACCTGAAATAACTGAAGTTGGTCTACTAGATAATCCATCAAGTACTACAGATTGAGATCAATCAGATAAGTAGTTCTTGATCCATGATAAAAGTTGACCATTGATTCCATAATGAGATAGTCTGAGTCTGTGACAGAACTTAGTGTGAGAAACTTTGTCAAACGCTTTAGCAAAATCAAGAAAGATAGCGTCAATATGTTTTTTATTGTCGAGACATTGTGGAAGTCAGAGATAGCACTAATAAGTTGAGTTTCACATGATCGTCGTGTACAAAACCCATGTTGGTTATCAGTTAATATTTGGTGGTTTTCTAGATGTGAAAATATTGACGAGTATACTACGTGTTCAAGAGTCTTGCAGCAGACACTAGTCAGGGAAATTGGTCGGTAGTTTGAAGGGTCTGTTTTTATTTCTTTTTTGTGTATAGGTGTGACATTAGCTGATTTCCAGTCAGAAGGTAATTTTCCCTGGTCAAGTGATGCTTGGAAGATAAATGTAAGTAGTGGGGCCATTTGCTGTGCAGTTTCTTTAAGCAATTGTGTTGGTATGTTGTCAGGACCTGCTGCAGGCATAAGGTTCATGCAAAAGATATCACCATGCATGCTACTTTAGCCAGTGCATTGATTCATGTTATTGTGGTTAATATGAAGATGTGAATTGGTCCTGCATGTAGGGCAGGTACCAATGCTAGCATGGGCAAGCCAAATGAGTGCATGCTTGTTTGTCTGCATGTTCTATTAGAGTAAGTACTTTCTCTTTGTAGCTCCAATTCTGTGATGTTAACTACTTGCCTAAATTATAAAAACAATTAGCCAGGAAGTGTGCACCTGTGTGTTAAGTTAATTTTGCTGAAACCTTTGCTTGCAGCATAGCTACAACAAATAGTACTGATTTAAATGCTCTTTGTTGACCACATTATTACAGTGTCTGCATGATAGAACAGCACCACATAATTTGCACGTGTCTTGATAATTATTGGTTTAGCTTGTGTGCAATTCTGCTGTTTAGTTAACCCACATGTTCACATCATTTTAACCATTAGGCTTGCATGATGGTGGAATAAGGTTCATGCAAAAGATATCACCTACTTTAGAACGTGATCTTTAATGCTTCATTTCCAATACGTGTTATTGTGGTTAATGTGGAATGTGAAATTGTCCTGCACATAGGGCAGGTACCAATGCTAGTTTCTTTTATATATTAGAAAAATTTTTGTTTAAAAATCAAGTAGTGATTCGAGCAATAGAAATTAGGGAAACAAGAGATGAATGATGGTTTTGCTGCATAGCTCGGTGAGAAAATCCCTACATTGGCATGTTATAACAATTATTGTGTTCAAGTGGGGATTTTCCCACCAAGCTATGTTGCAATACCATCATTCATCTCTTGTTTCACTACTTTTATCACTTGGATTCCTACTTCATTTTTAAATTACTAATTTTTAAATGTGCTAGTTTGTAAAACCCGACAGTCATAGTAAGCTTATATGTGATATATATCACTCTAGGCATATACTCACCTGATAGGCAAAAGAACTACAGAGCACCCCTTCTTTCTTTTATACATCAGTACCTCATGATCAATATAGCATGAGCTAATAGCATGAGCTAATAGAATGTTATTCATACATCATTATGCTTTACACACAAAGCCAGAAAAATTACAAAAATGAGATATAGATTTTTAGTTTTACCATTTTGCATAGGCGGTGGAAGGTAGGGGCTGAAATTATCCTTCCTGGAGTGGGACTGAAAAGCGTGAAAATGATTTATTTATATATTTTATTTATTTATTAAGACTTTACAGCACAAGTGCTGAAGGTCTGTAAGACTCCTGATCCTACAGCCAGTTTAAAGTTGTTATAGAAAGTGTGTTTGAAAAGGTGGAGAAAGAAGAAAAAATCCATGAATGGACCGATATCATACAGTACGATAGCACTGTATAGTAGGTACCACAAACGAGTAGGCGTGGCCTATGAAATAAAAAAAACAGCCTCAATTTTCCCTGATGATGATGAGGCAGTATTGGTTAGGTAAAACTAAGCCCACACAAGCTTTCAGATCAACCCAAAACGCTTTCAACAAGTTGCTACGGAATTTTTAAAATTACTTATTTAATGGAATTTTCTACTGACTGCCTGAGTGACTGACTGATTCCTTCAGACAACCATACCTCGATAACTGCTAAGGCTACGGGCTTGATTTTTTCACTGTTCGACATCGCTTCAGCCCGAGAGGAGCCTTTTGGCCTACCGCAGTACATACATTGTATTCTTCATGGACTTACCAGTGTCCTCCTTTGTGTCCCATCCATCTTTGCTGACAGCAAAAAGTGTCAATTTGGCGGTAGCATGTGATGGCTTTCCTTCGTAATGGAAATCATCCATATTTTTCGTGTGGTTGTTTTGATTGCAGAAGTTCTTTTCAAACAGTTCTCGATTCGTACTGCTGTGTAACGGGTTGAACACAGCCGACAACAAAGCGTAATGCAGTGTAATGGATACTTCACTTTTCAGACAATAATTGATATAGCTGGGGTGCGCGGCACCATTTCTTTTGATATGCATGGATTGCAGAAGTGCTTTTCAAACAGTTCTGGACCAAAATGCTGTGTAACAGGTTGAACATAGTTGACAACGAAGAGTAATGGATACTTCACTTTTCAGATGATAATTGATATAGCTGTGGCACAATGTGCCATTTCAGATGCGGTATGCGTGGGTTCACCAGTCATAATAATATTTACAAAAAAGTTTACAAACAAGTACACAGAAAAATTTGGGAATTTTCAACTAGAGATACCATAATAGAAATGCACAGTAGGGATGTAACACTTCTTATTGTTTTACTTTGATTTAATATCGTGCACTACTCCAGCTTGTTTCAGTACTTTTATCAATGTCCTATGGTCCCTACTCTAGTTGAAAATTCCAAATTTTTCTGTGTACTTGTACTCTAATAGAATGATAGAGCAGTCAAAACGCTTCATGAAAACATGTAAAAGTAGTCAAAAGCAAAAAAAATTTTTTTTCCTGCACTGGGAATTGAACCACTAACCTCTTACTTGAGAGAGTTAGTGTAATGCCACTGTACCAAGTTTTTCCAGATGTTTAAAAGGATATTTTGAACTGCTTATAAATGCTGCATGTTTATTAACCCAGTAGTCAACATCGCCAAGACTGCAAATAGCTATACTGTTACTAAAATAAATACCTTTGACTTAAAAAGTTGGTGATATGCTTCAAATTGTGCAATAAATAGACATTGTAAAACCTAAAATGGCTTCAGCTGACCCCTGACACCAGAGATTCCATGCTCTGGTCAGCCCCCCCCCCCCCCCCCCCCCCCACACACACACACACACACACACACACACACACACACACACATCGACTACTTCCTCCACCACTGCCATTTTGTACTACATTAACCCTACAAACTTTGGCTAATGAGACAGTAAGTAAGTTAATACATTAAGTTAAGTACTTATGACTGTAAGTTACTCACCTATTTAAATCTAGTTGCTTCTTTGTTCTGTAATATATGACTGGATTTTAGAAAACTGATCAAAATTGCGCATCAGTTTCAAGCCATTATAACTTGGCAAGGATAGTGAGTATGTGTATGAAATTTACACAAGAGATACATCAATATATTACCTTTCAGAGCATCCCCAGCACTTGTAGCTGCTTGTATAGTTTCCCACCAATAAGATAGACAATCTGGCAAGTTGGATGAGCAAAGTAGTATCACGAGTACTCAAAGAGAACAGGAGGGTGAGGGAGCTGGGGTGGATGAGAGATAGACCGTCTCTTCAAAATAAAATGAGACCACAAGTGAAGCGCACACATGAAACTTTACAGGACCATACTGGCTCCTATGCAGCAGAATCAACACAGAAATGTTTGGCCAAATGTATCAGCTAAGCCATCCACCAGCGCACCACTGATTCTCATCAAGCCAGGTCCTTTATCAAGGCCAGAAATTGCCATTGAAAACTTGCCACACCACTCAGAAAATATGCCTCTTAAAACCAACCTCGAATAGTTTGTGTAATGCTGAGGATGTAGCTATTGATTTTACCTAATGTGCAATGTGGATCAGTTTTGTAAAATATGGTCACACATGTACTGCACCAAATGTTATGTACTCCGCAGTGTTCATGTATGTCTTGTACGTTTTAGCATTGTCAAGCACTAATAGGATGATTATCACCAGTGATGACAATGTTGTGAGTAACAATCATGCAATTGTACCAATTCAGCAACTACCACAGATAGGTGAAGAGAAAATTGACATATGTAAGTATTTGTTATGCACATGTCAAACGTATCAAGACACACGGTACATATCCAACAATTAAGCGACTTTTAACAAAAAAAATTTTATTGGCAAGATACACGCGTCTACACTGGAAGCAGGTTTTCAAGGCTCTGTTATGGATCGTCAGATAACTTTTAAACTTTTTCCAGGTTCTAGCAGGAATGGCCAGCATGACATCTACTTTCACGTAAAATGTAACAGCTTAATACGGCCTTCTTCATGGTACAAAGTAGGGGGTTTAACATTACACATAGAACCATTGGCCATGAAAATATTGGCTCACCTCAACAATCCAGGCGCGAACTTTTTAACGATTCCAGGTTATACCAGGCTAGATCTATCCTTTCTTGAATACTTCAGCTAGCTATACCGTTCGTGACGAACGTTTTACACGGTACAAATAATTTTATAAAAATCACTATCTCAATCCAATAGTCGCATACCCTGGCTGAGCACTGATTATTAATGACGCGCACGCTATATTGCGTGGGCGAGTTGCAATGGAGAAGTATTACGTTCTTGAATGTTTAATTCATCAACTTTTCAATGGTCAATAGTCCTTGTACATCATGCTAATAACTTTTTTTGATCACGTGATACATCTTTGTATTTTGTACATGTAATCAAATAAATATTTTGAAAAATGGTCATTATAAAAATTTCAAGTTACTTGTTTGCAGTTCTCCAACGTATAAACCTGTGGAAAAACAGTCACATTTAAATTGGTGAATTTAAAAAAATCTTTATCACGCACGCACACACTACACACACACACACACACACTACACACACACTACACACACACACTACACACACACACTACACACACACACACACACACACACACACACACACACACTACACACACACACTACACACACACACTTCACTACATATTCACATAAAAATAAAACACTACAAGGTATGGTAATGGTTGTTTACATTGGTTAATTTTGTGGTGTGCCACATATAGCAACAAGGGAAATGTGTATCTGTGATCAAGAATTTAATTTAGTTTGTAATATCAATCTTTGTCAACTAGAGATGAACTGGCTATTGGTAAAAAGCGAGGGGTAGCCAATGCCTTGGGAATCTTGTATGCTATGTGAGAAATCCAATCAGAAATACACAAATATATTAGAAACCAAATCCTAAATCCAAAATCATGTAAAAATAAAGGAGAAAGTGAGTTTAACAAAGTAGACAATGATCGATCATGAATAACTAGAACAAGATGTAGATCAACAACTGTACAGGTAGTTACTAGTTAGCAATATCACTAAATGCTTTTAAAAATACATAAAGATTGGGAGTCTCGTATACGCCAGTTTGGTGCTTTGCTTGGGCATTGGCAACCCCTCTGGTACACCATTTCTGTGTTTTGCGTGGGCGTTGGCTACCCCTCGGGAAAAATAAAATAATGAAAGACTATACAGAAGCTGATCTGTACAGAAGATGAGCCCTGCACAGCTACGTGGGCTTCTTTTTACAAAGCATACACTCACCTTATTTGCACATTGCCCAATCATCATCATGGACGCTACCACCTCCCACCGTGCACTAAAGTAATAGAAACAAACATCATTAAATAATATAAGCATTAATATTATTATAGCATAACACAGCAGCACAATATTACAGCATGATAAACAAACCAAAGTATTTATACAGAAAACTATGTCATAGACATTTAATCGTCTTTGAGCAAGGCCATTTTAACGAAGGCGCAAATTGGGCGTGGGCGTGGGCGGGCAATTCATTACATTCTTTTCGCCGTTTATAACTATCACTGGCAAACTAATGCATACACTATATCAAAGAACGTATATATTTAAACAGTTGTATGATACCAAGAGTAAATAATGGAAGAGAGAGTATCCAACTGCCATATACCGCATCAAAAATGAGCACGTCAAGTAGAGAAGCCATCCTGTAGTGCTTTCAAAGGCAGTGTTGAATGAAGTAATAAACACCTGCTAGCTCAGACTGTTTGAAGTGTCCAGGCATGATTTGAAGTCAAACAGTCTGAGCTAGGAGGTGTTTATTACTTCATTCAACACTGCCTTTGAAAGCACTACAGGATGGCTTCTCTACTTGACGTGCTCATTTTTGATGCAGTATATGGCAGTTGGATACTCTCTCTTCCATTATTTACTCTTGATGATACTTATAGACTGTTTTTTCACTGTCAACCACTTCTTGTGCGTGGGCGACCCACCACCCCTCCCCTCCGCACCCTCCCACCCCCTATATGATATACGTGCTATACAGCTGAGCATATAAAAGTTGCTAAAATTAACAGGTTTTTGTAGAATCAGTTTTATTCTTAAAATTCTAATTGAACAAACAGTACATTTTCATACTGTAGCTGAATGACATTAAAATACATTGAATTGTCTGATATGAGTGTGTCGTACGGCCCAAGAAGCCGGTGCGCCACACCGTGAATATATTATGCACCTATCAATGTATTGCCCCACCACCCCCCCCCCTCGGGCGTAAGCGGGGCTTTACAGGGGGAATTGACACGAAACTGCTGCCCCACAGACTTTCCAACCTTGGAAAAGTTTCGTGCGGGTGAATCAACCCTCAGCTACCTGTAACTAGCCAAGTGTATGCAGAGCCCACATTCATGAGGGCTGAAAACAAGTGTTCATACACAAATTGGTTGTCAAAGTGCATTGCCCCTAGCTAAACCTATACGCTGCTGTTATCTGCAGCTTATTTACTACTGCATGACTGAGCTACAATCATTTTACCCATCTGCTATCCTCGGCGACGGTCCCGTTCCATATCACGTGATGCAAAAGTCCGAATCGTCTTTTAACTCAACAGGTAGTAGTCCTTGTATGCTTTACACAATGAATCGTCTTTTAAC